>NW_027468848.1:34930756-35370756 GCF_046254945.1 Alosa pseudoharengus
ATGAGAGACTACATATGCTGCATGTCTATCTCAGTGTGTGTGTGTGTGTGTGTGTGTGTGTGTGTGTGTGTGTGTGTGTGTGTGTGTGTGTGAAAGTGGAGACCTTCAGACACATCTGTAGGCGAATGTAGGAGTAAGACACTGAGGAATTATCAGCGGGGGAAAGAGCTCCAATGGAAATATGTGCTGTGCTGCAAGGCTCCTACAGTTACTCATTTGCAAGACAACTATTCTCTCTCTTTCCTTCATTCTCTCAATCTCCCTCGACCCCAATCGCTCTTTCTTTATCTTCCCCTAACACAAGCACACAGATACACAAACACACACACACACACACACACACACACACACACACACACATATCACATTCATTATGTCAGGCCTGCATTGCAGATGTTCCAAGAAAAACAGTGCACAGAGGAAGAGAGGCAGAGGGAGCATTTTAGAGCAGGCCTATTGTTGTGAGTTAGCTGTGCTTGACATGAGCAGACACACACACACACACACACACACACACACACACACACAGTCTGAACGTGTACCAGAGATCAATTTCCAAAACCAAGCTCATGGACAACCTCCTGCCAACATGGTTTACATTTCCCCCCACATCATTCACACCCACCTGAACTCACAAGATAAAGACAATATCAGACAAATGAATTGTCTTTGAGTCCCATTACAGATAAATGCCTGGCCAAAGTGTGCACGTGCCCAGGGACCTAGCACTCCAGGGGGGCCTGGAAGACTTGTCAAATTGTACTTATTTAGCAACATGTGACATTAAACATATAGTATGATGACTATTCATAAGTACCGGTAAGTTTAATAAGTGATCAACTAGCCTTTGGGGAAGACTCCAGGCCAAAGTGACAGTATGGGTAGGCTACTGTAGGCTTTCAGCCTTTCCAAATAAATATGGGGAGTAATGGCCTGAGCATTTATATTATGAACACATGACATCTCTAGGAGGTTTAAATCTAATGTTATCGTGTCGTCCATGTCTTGCAGCATGCCAGCATCGGAACTGGCAGATGTTTTTTGCGGGGTTGCGATGGCAATGTCATACGAGTTTACACTGTAGATGTAGCCTATTGAATAAACTAAAGATTTCATAACATCCTGGCTACTAGTCATGTCGAGATGTCATTTTAGCTAACATGGTTAGCGGTTTCTCGATTGAGCAGTTATAGTCCACACTTAAACTGAACCAGCCACGAACATAAAAATATACTTCTGTCTAAACTTTTGAGAGAGATAGAGGCACTAAATGAAAATTTAAATGTAGCGCAGTAACGCATAATTTAAAGTGGCTTTACGCATAGAGCGGGCCCATTAGTGTTTGTTTATGCCTGGTATAGTTTACAATCTTACACAGACAAGGCTTACATGCTATGAATATGATACACGTTTTGGCTAGAGACTAAGATCAAGGTGAAGAAATCTATCTCCTGTTGCTGGATCAGCAGGTAAGACGGGACGTACAGTAGTGTCAGTCACCTCGCCTAGACTCACTAACCCCTAGTGAGCAGACACCTCGCCTAGACTCACTAACCCCTACAGCAGACAACCACCTATGGGCTGCTCAGAAAGTTGACTCCGTTGTAGTTTCTAGATGATAGCCTAGGCCAGTGGTGGCTAACCAGTCCAGCATGAAGAGCCAAAAAAAAATTCCACACAACTCAAAAGAGCCGCACAACAAAAAAAGATGCCCACACTAACAGCGACTTAGGCCTACAGTTTAAATAGATCTTCTCTTTTTCATTTTAAGTGACACTTGGCAGATGCTACAAATTATTGTTTTCAGGAATGAGTAGCAAGCAACAAAGATATCTGACACACATCACAAATTTTAGCCTCGTGAGACCATCCTGATCTCGCGAGCTTTCAAGGTTTCACTCGCAGATCAGTCTGGCAACTTTTCGTTAAAGAGAATTTGGAGCAGTTCACCAAACGAACGTCCAATCAGCTTTGAGGCGGGTTGAGGTGTGACGCAACGAACAACATGACGGCATCCACAGATGAGATGAGCATAGCTATCGCCAGAGACTTTCTAATGTGGAGACACAGCACTCAAAAAAAACTACTCCATAGAAATGCATGGGGCTAGTTTGTCACGCCAATATGGCCGTTGTCTACACATATCCCACCCCTTCCTCGGCAAAACGTCGACATGTGAATACATTGAGCCAATCATATGGTGTGTTGTGAAGACATCGTGCCAATCATGTGTTGTGATCTCGCCGCTGGAGCAAGATTGGTGTCTTGAAGCCTTGCGCACGCGCATTTCTGCCGAAATGGATGCCCTACGAGTGCCCAAAAAGCTTTGTCAAATGGCCGCCGAGTGGAGGGACTTGCCTAAAAGGACTTTGCTATTCCGCAAGTTTTATTCAAATTAGAAAGTATTCCTGGGTAAGCTGTGAAGCTATGAGTCTCAGCCATGCAGCTGGGAGGAATGAACGACACAGACATCCTCCACGGCCGATTCCAGTTCATAATGGAGGAATATACTTTCTTCAGAAGTGTAGGGCTACCGTGAAAACTTGATGGGAATTGTCGTTGATTAGGTTCATCAATTCCACGGAAAATTGACTTTTTGTCACATCCATAATGCCAGTGAAATGCCTTGGCATTTGTATGATGTGAATGATAACATTCATTTTTTGTGCATTTTTTCTCATGTACATTCTTCAGCCAAAAATAGCAAATGCTCAAATTTCATGTAATCATTCACATCATACCATACCATCACATTTTATTGGCGTTATGGATGTTACAAAAAAAAATAATTTTCCATGGAATTGCCCTCCAATACAACAACTGATATGATGCCAATGTGACCGTCAAATGTTCCGTCAAGTGTTAATATAAAAGAAAATACACAAAAAAAGACTGACGTCTGACTGACGTCTATATTCATGGGTTTCATCAGGTCCCTTTCCACAGGTGTATACAATCATGCACCTTGATTATGAATGCAGACTGCATGGTGCTTGATAATACACCGGTGTAAAGGGACCTGATGAAGCCTACCATGAATAGCCTACCTTTACCTTGTAGCCTACTTGCAAAGGTCAGTGCCTTTGCGAAATGTTCAGGTTTGAAGCTTTATGCATCAGTTAAGTCTGGCATATAGCCTGACGAGCCAGACCCACATTAAAATGTAGGGTCTGGGCACTCACCGTTCACAGTGCTCAGTCCGAGGGGCGGGATAATCAGTTGTCTTTCAAATTCCCTCTGCACGCAATAGGACAGCGGCAGCGCTATGAGTCCCATGCGTTTCCCACCAGCGGAGCTAGTTGGCTAGTTCAAACATTTGCCAGCTTAATAAAAGCTTAACTCGTGTCACACTGTTCGCCACCAGCAACATCCATCTTATTTGTTTTCAAGAAGCAGGGAATTCAAGCCAAACCGTTGCAACTCTGCCATCAATCATTATGTTAAGCCCACCTAACGACTCTATACACGATTTCATTGGCCTGATTGAGTTTCGATTTCTGGAGCTCACAAGCCAACGGAGAGTTGCTAGACTAGCCCTGGCAGCAAATGTAATTTGCTGCCACTAGGGGTGCGTCTAGATTTCTAGGCTATCTGGCATACCAAGTAGGCTACCAAACTAATGTGTAGAACACGTTTTTTAACGGTGTTATTTTGGTTACGTTGACAACCAGAAGGTTATGCTAGCCTACAATAAAGATTAATCCTCCTTTTGAATGTCCGTGTTCCTCTTTCTATTTACGCTTAGCGTCAGGGTTTTCCTGATTGCAACAGTAGCATTACACCTGGCTAAAGAAACAAACGTGTCTTTTGGGCTATATTCCTATTCATAACATGACGGTAAAATTATTTTAATTTAAACATTGCAGCCTAACTATTGGCATTACTATCAACTTATGAAAAGCATTTTCATTTACCAGAAATATTTTATTTTCAAAAAATAAAAAACTCTAAATCCAAGGAGAAGTGAGAACATCATTTGAGCACCCGCGAGCCGCACGAGAGGAGGCAAAGAGCCGCATGCGGCTCGCGAGCCACAGATTCGCCACCCCTGGCCTAGGCCTACACACAAAATTCATTTCTGTCAATGAAACCTCGCTATGCTCTCTTATCAGTGCAGATTTATTTATTGGTATCCTCATTTATTGTGACGTCCAAGTCCCATGTTAGTGCTTGGTTCACGCATGCAGTGGTTTGGTTCAAGTAAGTTTCTGTCCAAAATTGTGTGTAAATCGTCCAATTAGCTGCCAGAATTCTAACAATGTCCTTATTCAGTTTTTCAAAATGGTAATCCATGAGAAAACAAATAGCACCAACCAAACCATACATACAGTAATGTATGGAGGGTTTATGCACTGTAAACACACACTGTGGGTTTACAGTGCATAGTGAGGCCCATTCCGATTTTGTACCCAGGGCCCGTGGTCATGATAATGACTTGTTACTATCAGTGGATGCAAACAACTGTGCATTACTTATGCTGCTAGATCTTAGCGCCGCCTTTGAAACTGTAGATCACTGCATTCTTTTAGAGCGCCTTGAGCACTGAGTTGGAATTTCAGGTACTGCACTGAAATGGTTTGCTTCCTTCTTAGAGGGAATAACCTTTCAGTTTCTTTCAATGATACTTCATCTTCATCTGCCCCCTTATCTTATGGTGTTCCACAGGGATCAGGGCTTAGTTGTATTTTATTCTCACTGTACATGTTGCCACTCAGTCAAATTATGAAAAAGCACGGCATATCCTATCATTGCTATGCGTATGATACACAACTGTATCTCCCATTTAAATGTGGTTCCTCTGGTGCTCTAAACCCATTGCTTGATTGCCTAAAAGAGATTAAACAATGGATGTCGACCAATTTTTAAAACTGAATGAATCCAAAACAGAAATTCTATTTTTTGGTTCACGTTAAGCTGCAAATAATGCAATTTGTGAACTAGGGTCTTTTGCCAGATATGTAAAACCTTATGCAAGAAATATTGGCTTTCTACTTGACCCTGATTTTAAATTGATTTAAATTAAGAAACAGATTAATGCTGTTGTCAAGTCATTAAAAATTTAAGTAAAGCCAAAACTATGTTTTCTTTCAAAGACTGAGATATTGATTCATGCCTTTATTTCACCCCGACTGGACTACTGTAACTCTCTTTATTTTGGTGTCACTCAGTCCACTGTATCCCGACTTCAGATGGTGTAAAATGCAGCTGCAAGGCTGCTCACCAAGTCTAAAAAGACACAACATATTTCACCAGTTTTGAAATCCCTGCAATGGTTACCAGTGAAATTTAGAGTAGATTACAAAATTCTTCCTTTTGTCTTTAAAGCTTTAAATGGACAAGCTGCCCAATACCTAAGTGAGCTTGTACACTTTCACTGCCCTCCCAGAACTCTGAGGTCCTGAGATAAACTACTGCTCTCAGTACCTCAGAGTCGTCTAAAAAATAAAGGTGACCGTGCTATTTCAGTAGCTGGGCCCAAGTTGTGGAACAACCTGCCTTTTCACATTAGATCCACACCAACTATAACATATGCTCTCAATGGCTTTTAAATGAAGTGAGGAATGTATTTATATAGGCTATATATATGTACATATTATTTTAGTTTTATTTTCCTGCTTTTTTGTGTCTTTATTCATTTTGTCTTCTATTATCTATTTATTTTTTGAGCACTTTGGTCAACCACAGGTTGTTTTAAATTGTGCTATATAAATAAACTTGACTATGACTATAATCTGTCCATGGTCCTGTATCACAACAGTATACTAAGCACTAAGGTTTATTGTTTTTGTATAGAGCAGGGTGTTGAAGAACGGAATAGTTACTACACTTAATGTGCAAATAGTCAGCACGACACCACAAGTTATCACTACACAAAGAGGTGTTCAGGGCATGCATTTGCCTCCCAATTATTAGCCCATTTTATTGTCATTCAGTTCCTATCACTTCCTCAGGTCATGAGAACATTTGAAACTAGAACCACATTCGAGAAGCGCCTCCATTTGGATTCCTTGCTGCATGGCTCATTATCACATTTCTCAAGGAGTGATTTGCACTTTCACTTGTATCCATTTCCATTTCCAGACAAATTATACACAGAGTAGAAAGCAAATGTTGTCTGTTGGCCATGTGTTCAATGTGCCTGATCGCACTCTCACAGATTTAGTCTGATTAGCCTAAATGTCCGGCAAGTGAGCTCCCACAACGCCCCACTACTCACATGCCACTTTAGCAAGTAAATGTTTACACAGTGGCATGTGTAGGGCAACAAGGGAGGAGCAACAAAACAAACTGACAATCAAAGACAACACATGGTGCTTCAGCATGCTAGCGACATGCTATCAACATCAGCACAAAAGTGTGAAGAGTTTCCCGAAATGTTACAGAACCAGGAAACCACTCAGCCTCCTCCTGCACTGGCTAGGTAGATAGTTAGCACTTCACTAGTGAGCGGAGGGTGGAGGGATGAGAGGGGGTTACTATGGGTGCTAGAGAGTGTGTGTGTGTGTGTGCGTGTGTGTGTGGGGCGGGGGTGGGTTGGTAGGCTGGAGAGACAGGTCCCCTCACTCAACTTCAGTTGCTAATGATGCCTGCGAACCCAATTACAACAGCTTCACAGCAGGAACACGTGTGTGTGTGTGTGAGTGGGGGGGGGGGGGGGGTGCAGACAGAAATGAGAGAGAGAGACACAGGGAAAGAAAAAGAGAGAGAAGTGAAGTAGAGAGAGCAAAAGAGAGAGAGAGAGAAAGAAAGAAAAAAAGAAAGAAAGAGAAAGCGAGGTAGAAAGCAAGAGAGAGAGAGAGAGAGAGAACCCCTCCCCAGCCTGGCCCAAAAAGGGGCCTCTATTCACTCCAGTCCTTCAAGTGCCACAGCAATGGGCTGACAGCTCTGTGCTAATCACCAGCCTGTGCCCCTGCTGCCTGCTGTCTCACCAGCCTCCAGGCCCCGAGCAGCACAACACACCTGCACACCCACACCCACCACCACCACCCCGAGCACCAGCAGTACACCCCGCTTTAGCCCAGCCATGCTCACTCTGGCTGGGGAGGCTCAGATGGGGATCTGGGGTTCTTGGGTCTTGAGAACCACTTTGCGGGGGAAAGGCCACTCCTGACAGCAGTCATGTTCAAAGGCTATGGAGGCAGCATCCTCGTCCTTAACAAGCTAGGTTAGGCACGGGTGAATGCAATGTGCCTCACACACACACAAACACGAACACAAACACACACATGCACATGAGCACTACACATGAGCACTTTCGGTCAACCATATATAAACACACATATCAGACTCATAGTACATGCTGGAAGCATCTTGATGCACTTAGAAACACACACAGACACAAACACACTAACACATATACACACAAACACAGAGAGATACTGGCAAATCTACACACCCTCTCACAAGCACTCTTGGACACACATGCACACAACGACAGAGAGTGAAGCACTCACAAGCTCTCTCTCTCTCTCTCTCTCTCTCTCTCTCTCTCTCTCTCTCTCTCTCTCTCTCTCTCTCTCAGACACACACAGGCACGCACAAGAGGGCCCACACTCCGGGCCCCTGAGCACAACAGGCACTTAGGCCGTAAATGCATCTTGAGACGTGAATGTGGCCCATTGTGGCCCCCCTCCAGCAGCCGAGCAGGGCTGGTGGCAGCGGGAGAAGGGCCCCGGGGCCCAGTGCCAAGCGCACACTGCTCCCCCATTTATCCCCCTCGCTGCCATGCCAAAGGAGCAGCCATGTAATTGCACGGCAACTGTTTGTGCAGAGCCATGTCCCAAGCCCCTTGATTGAGTTATTCAGAGTTAGTGCGCACGAATCTGTCACAATGGCGCTTCTCCTCTCATCGCCTTAATGGCCATGGCGTGTGTGTGTGTGTGTGTGTGTGTGAGGGGAGGGGTGGGGGGTGGGGGGGTGGTGATAGTGAAAGGCATGTCTGTCACTGCTGTTAAAGGCAGAACAGGAAAGGGAAAAAATGCCTGTGTTAGTAGTCAGCCAGCCTTTGCCAGCAATTGAAAGCCAAACAAAAATGAACAACCCTTTGTCTTGCACCAAATGCACTTCCATGGTCATTTGAAGCCAGGGACAGGGACTGTAAATATGCAAGATCTCCTCTTTCTTTCTCTGTTATCCTCTCTCTCTCTCTCTCTCACCCTCTCTCTCTGTCTCTCTCCGTCTCTCTCAACTCTGGGACAGGAGCCGTATGTGAGAGTGTTGAGTCTTAAAGGGCCTTATTTCATCCGGAGGAGGGCTGCATTATGCTGTGGTAACCAGGCCAGGCTGAGAAGTTAAGACTCTGTGGTCTGTGGTTGTGAAAGTGTGCACTCACACGTGTGTGTGTGTGTGTGTGTGTTGTGTTTTTTGTGAGTGTGTGTGTGTATCATTGTAAAAGACCATGGCAGCATTGTTGAAGAAAATCTTTCAGCTACTGCAAAAGTTCAAAATTAAAAGCCTGCATCTGTCATACGCGTGCATGTGTCTTTCTTTGGACATATATATGTGTGTGTGTGGGGGTGTGTGTTTGTGTGTATATATGTGTGTGTGTGTGTGTGTGTGTGTGTGTGTTGTTGAACACAGCTTCTCCAGAGTCTAAAATTAAAATCTGGGTTTTCTAAACGCTCTCTAATTAGAGGGGGAGGACTGAAGCCTATTTTGAGAGTTGTGGCCATGAACGCCCTTCCCGCATGGACACACACATGTGCATGTGGACACACATACACATAACCACATGTGCGCACACACACACACACACACACACACACACACACATACACACACACACACAAGAAAAGAGGAAAACCCACATATACACACATGGATACACACAAACACACACACACACACACACACACACACACACACACACACACACACACACACACACACACACACACTCTCACACACACACACGCGTGTATGCACAGCCACATAATATGAGTAGGCATCTGTAGAGGTTCTCGGAATTGAGACCTCTCTATCTGCCTGTTTCCATGGGCACTGCCAAGCACAGGCTAAACCAGAGAGAAGTACTGCTTACAGTTCCACCACATAAATGTATATTATTTGATCAGACCTTTAATAAATTGGTTCTAGATCTGGGTGCAGCGCAACAACTATGTGCGTAAACATGTGACATGAGTAAGGATGCTATCCAAAAATCACCAAAAAACTAAACACATTCTGCAACAAATGGGCCAGCTATCAAAATCTGACTCCAGTAGGTTACGTTATCCTCATTCTTACTTCGTTCATAGAGATCATGAATAAACTGTTTATAGATCTGAGTGCAGTGCAACTACTGCGTGCAAAACCACAAGATCACAACAAATGCTAAATCAAATCTAGGTAAGGATGCTATCCAAAAAAAATAAACAAATTCTGCATCAAATGGGCCAGCTATCAACCTCTGACTTCAATAGGTTAACTTCCCCTTCATTCGCAGTCAGCTGTGCACTGAACTATACCATGTGCTAATTGCCGCTAGCGAAGGCCCAACTATCTGCAGCGCCTCATCACTGTTACAAGGGCTTTTTAATGAGCCCATTCTGGTGCTTAGCAAACAATCAGAGTGTGAGCCTCTCCGCAGCAACATGGTCTCATTGTTCTAGTACAGTGATTTGAGTTCCCAGGCTGGGTGGAGGGGGCCGTGGGGGTAGGTGGGGGAGCTCATTTACTTTTATAAACGCTGCATAATGTGGAAAGCACTCTGACCCAAATAACTGGGCAAGGTTGGGGTTGGGAGCAGGGAAGTTGGACTGAGAGATTCCCAAAGCTGCTGGCTTTAGTCTTTTGAATGTCACCTCTGTCACCTCACACACAAGCTGAGGTCAGTACACTATGACTGCTTCATCCAAATGGGAGGCTCCGTGCGCAGTAAAAACAGGACGTTTCAAAGCCAGTGTAATGGGGCCTAGGCTGCGTCCTCGGTAGTGTGCGCCCAAATGTAGAAAAATACTTAATGACACTGCAAAGACACCACAAAGTCCATCGTTGAAGTCAAAGATGCCAAACTGCAGATTAAGAGGTGTACAGTTGATCGATGATGCTGTCCCCTTCCTCGCTTTCTCAGTCACACACACACACACACACACACACACACACACACACACACAAACACACACACACACACACACACACACACACACACACACACACACACACACACAGGCATATGGTCTTGGCCACAGGCACGCTCACCACAGACACCACCCGCCTTCATCTGAGCTGCAAAGCGGCAGGAACTCTGGGAAGCCATTTATGTGGGAAAGGAGAGAGAGGGAGAGCAACTGCAGTTAGAGAGCACTAGTAAGAGAGAGAGAGAGAGAGACAGAGAAGAGGAAAGAGTAAAAAATGACAAATGAGTGGCAAAAATGTAGAGATGGACAGTAAAGAAAGAGAGAGAGAGAGAGAGAGAGAGAGAGAGGGAGAGAGAGAGAAAGAGAGATGGGGAGAAAGAACAGGATGAAGAGAAGAAGTACAGCAGAACCCAGAGGAGCTGTGGGACACATAGTCATAGAGTCATGCATATTTGGAGTCAGATAAGAGGAGTCCTATGAAAGGCAAAACCAGAATAACACAGAGTCACTGGGGGGTGGAGGAGGAGAGGCCTATGACAACACACACATCTCGTTCTGATTGCTGCCCTCGGAGACGCTGATGACGACGACGGCGTCGGGGGATTTCTCGACCGCAGCCATCCGTCTGTGCGGCCGGGCGGGGGACACGCAGCGCTCAGCTCTGGCGTGACGGAGGGGGGAAATGAACAGCGTGGCGCCGTCCACTCGTTCAGAACATCGACTCTTACCTTAGGGCCTGTGTGTGTGTGACCGCAGAGGATGCCGGGGTGTTGGACGGCGTTTTGAGTGGCGGCAACAGGTGTGGTGCGGGCTTGGCTCTCAGAGAAGCCTTTGTCCGATGTGTGATTTATTACTGTCTGGTCGCTGTCCACACCGCCCCCCACCCCACCCCGGCATCCTCTGCGGTCACACACACACGCACACATACACACGGCTCTCCGTTTGCCCAGCCAAAGACCTCGGCTCTTTCAACACCTTTTCCCACAAAAATAAACCTCCACTTGAGGAATGCCACAGCCTCAGAGGGCTCTCTTGTGTTCTATTCTGTTAAGAATTCAGGCCATTGATAAGGGCTTCTAGGGAGAGACATTCCATCAACACACTCCCAGTTCAACACATTTCGACCTGATGAGCACCTTCTCACACACACCCAAACACAGACAAGACACACAGAGACACACACACACACACACACACACACACACACACACACACACACACACACACACACACACACACACCCCTTCGCACATGCAGAGAAACAATAGGGCCAAGAACTCTGGATTTATTTATTTTCTGAAATCTTTCGTGTCCAATTTATTACTTCTGCATTCTGTTGCTCTTGGTCCAATTTTCCAAATCCAATTTTATTATCAAGAAATAAAGAAAGAAATACCAGCTGTTAAATAAATAATAACACTGTGCCTTCACACTCCCTCTGCAGGCCTATTGACAACATGATTTATAGTTGCACACAATCATAGTGCCTATGCAACACAGTTGCATCTACTTTCTGTTTACATGTAAATGGCATGAAATTGATTCCGGTTTTCCAAACAAGCAAATGCACAACCACCCAGTCAGAAAACAGTTAGATGTGTTTTCTTTCTGATCATTTTATAGTATTAACAACAAAAACATCTACAAATGGCATTACCAGCAATTTTCATTTGCATTTTGTATTTGCATTCCACCCTGTTGCATTTATACAAAAACATCTAAATTCCATGCAATTCTGCATTTGACAATCAATTCCATTTTTATCACTTCACTCCATGGTCTCCACAAAACATAGGTCCCTAAGACCCATGCAGAGAGAGGTGCCCACATACCCATTCACAGAGGCAGACAGACATAAACACACACACACACACACACACACACACACAGACACTGACCACAGTGCGCCAGTTCCCCCTTCCCACATCCAGTCTAACCCTGTATTCTTGTCCATTATGCTGCAGGCTGAGACCTGAGATTACACTCTCTGAGACACAAACAGGCCTATACCACACTGTAGGCAGCTTCCACACGCACACAGCTTATGGTCTAGTCTATGGAAAAATTATTTATCAAATCAACCGTCTAGTCTGCACAAACCTATAGATGCGATTTCATTTTATTATACAGAGGAGGATATTTGCTGTGAAAACTATAAATGGGATGAGGTTGAAGGGATCACTGTAATCCCAACACAATCACTGCACTGTCATTCAATAGTCATTCCGTGTTTACCGTTTAGCATAGCTGTTTAGGTATTTAGTTTGTCAACTCACAGACAAACACAGCTGCCCTAGTGTGTGTGTGTGTGTGTGTGTGTGTGTGTGTGTGTGTGAGAGAGAGAGAGTGTGTATGTGTGTGTGTGTATGAGAGAGAGAGAGAGAAAGAGAAAGAGAGATAGTGTGTATGTGTGTGTGTATGAGAGAGAGATAAAGAGAGAGAGAGAGAGAGAGAGAGAGAGAGAGAGTACAGTATGTGTGTGTGTATGAGAGAGAGAGAGAGAGAGAGTGTGTACAGCATGTGTGTGTGTATGAGAGAGAGAGAGAGAGAGAGAGAGAGAGAGAGACTGAATTCCACCCACTGTGTGCCCAAGGCCAGGGACGGACACTGGTGTCTGTTGCCCTTTTGTATGTAGGCTGTCCGTCCCCATAAAAAAGCGGGTATCAGTTCAAGGCCGCGGCACAGCCAGTGAAATGGCTGGCATCTGAGCGCCCAGGCGCTGACATGCAAACTGTCCTCTCAAAACCACCCTGCCCTCCAGCCTAGCCCAGCCCAGCCCAGCATCGACATGCACACATCCACAGAAAACACTCCTCCGCACGCACACATGCCTCACGTCACACACGGCTGCTGCCGCCACAGCTGTCACTGCTGGCCTACCCTCACGTCACACACGTGGACGAAGGCCACTGGACGTGCGGCAGCAGAGCTCTGACTCTGAGCGGGATTTTTTTATTATTATTATTTAAACTCAGGGAGTGAAGACAGGAAGCTCGCACACTTGCTTCACGCTCAAGGGAAGAGGGAGACCATACGCAACAGGCCAAGGAGAGAGCTTGGTATTAAAATAAACACAAGGAAGAAGGAGTGGGAGCACTATTTTCAGGCTTTACCTTTGGCCAATTATAGCCAGGCACGGATGGGAAGTACTTCCCAAAGACAGAAAAAGCACCAAAGGGCCAAAAAATTCCTCCGACTTTAAAAATGAGACATTTTTTGATTAGTTTGTTTTTTTTTGCCATGATTTCTGTCTATCCACAGTACATACCACAAATACACATATGTAATCCCTCAGAAAGTAAGACGTCGGTCTGCATAATTTGAACTATTGGAAAGAGATCAAATCCTCATAATTTTCTGCTCGAGTCATTCATCTTCTTCCTTCATTCATTATTCATGATAGGACAACAAACAGATCTCTGACTTGATTTATTCCTGTACATCACATCAGGGGCTTACATTCAGAGACTTGGGCTGTGATTTCTAAACACCCCAATAGGCAAGCGGCCTCTTTCTCCCCCTCTCTTCCAAAGACCCAGCGCCATTGCAGCCTCACGTAATTAGCCTTAAAGACAGACCCCGGGCAGGCTCACATCTGGAAGGAGTTTAGACATGGCAGTTTCCTACCAAGACGGCTAAATATTTAGGTTGAGAGTTACTGCGTGTGGATGAACTCATGATAGAGGGGTGGGGGCAGAGAGGGAGAGAGAAAGAGAAAGGGAGAAAAGAAGGAGAAATAGCAGGAAGAGAGGAGGAGAAGCACAAAAGAAAAGACTGCTAATAGGAGCTAATCGCGCGATATAAACTCCCATTAGAGAAATCAGTCGCGAGCATTTGCAAATCACCAGGACAACCTTCATTTTGAGCTCCTTCAAGAGCAACGGAAAATGTTGCTCATCGAGCACGCTGACTCCAACGGGTCGTCACCACTAGCTCCTCAGCTGGTGTCTCAGCAGTCGAGCGGCGAGCGTGGAAGATACCGTGAGAGGCAGTGGCGTAGCGCCATTCTACTGCATTGCAGTCTGCCACGTTCTACAGAAACAACAAACATCCGACTAATACTCTTAATAAACCAACCCCCGCTGGGATTCCCCGTGGGCCGGGAGGCCTCAGCTGGAATGTTCATGGGAGCCAGCTGGTGTGCATTAGTCTAAAGCGGGGAGTGGATCCACGGGACACAGTCCCAGGGTGGAGCAGGCCCACTGACCCTGTCCACCACCGGCCCTGAAACACACGCCACGCACCTCCACACACAGTCCAAAGCAAAACAGCTCTTGAAAACTCATCAACATCAAACTGAATGGGAGCACTGTGTGCTACACTGCCAAGGCAACTCAATGGGCCCACTTCAAGCTACACTAGGCAACAATTTGCCGATTTTTGAGGTAATTTCAAATATGCACGGGAGAGATGTGTATATTTGAAATTACCTAGTGCTATAGGAATTCTTAATGCTATAGGCAGGGGATCTCACACCCGCGGCCAATCAACAACCAAGCCTATTTACTGTCAAAAACAAAATCGCTAACAAATCAACCTTTGTGGGCAAAAAACCTCACCAACAGAAGAGCCTTTAAGAGCATTTCACTGGGGTTATCAAGCAGGCACCTTCCTTCATGGGTGTTTCATTGAATCAGACCCACAACACCTCCAGAAGGCTCAACAGTGGTATCTAAAGACCCAGACTCACCCTCCTCCACACTCATGATGGGATCTCTGCCAACAAATACCGACAAATTCTTAAGTCATTCCTCTTCATTGCTGTGGCTGTTTATGATCCGATCAGCAACGCAACCAGGCAAACCCTTGATGCGGGCACAGACAAATACCAACAAACTCTTCAGTCAATCCTCTTCGTTGCCGTGGTAGTTTATGATCCAATCAGGAACATATACAAACAAAACGCAAACCCTTGATGAGGGCACCCACAAGTACCAGCAAATTCTTTGGTTTAGGTATGTTTGTTACAAGCGAAGTCCTTCTTTTGGTATCACCTTCATTTTTTTTTTTTAAATGTGGTCTTGTGAAGGACAAATAAACACATCTGCTGTGTCCATTAACCGTCCAGGCTATAAAATATATGTGCTTCTTTGGTTCAGGACGCCAGAACTCCCCCCAAAAAATTTAAGAAAAACCCTTCACTGAACAACAACATAACCAACAGTATTGCTAAAGGACAACATGTTTGCAAGCTTCATAGTTGCCAACTGGGCTGTAGATGGTATTTCCAAGATTGCTGCATGCAAATCTCTAAGATGCTTCTTTTAAACTACAGCCAGCATTCAACCATTCTGGTTCTACTCACAAGGCTCTACGTCTGGATAAACTCAACAGGTTCCAGTTAGACCCAGTCTATCAGCACATCATCCCTGAGCACATCTGTCTTTCAATCCAGTGTGCACCAGTCCATCACCTTGACATCTTTGACCCCAAATGTCATTCCTGCTGGTCCCTCATCCCTGCAGCCCGGTGACCTCATCCCCACAGGGCAAATTTGGCCCAACTCTCAGCCCTGATGACCTTTGACCCCCGAACACTATACAGTTTCCTAGTCCACCAGGGGATACATGAACATATTCAACTGACCTTCCCAGCAAGGGGGAAAGTGAGGAATAGGTAGGAGCCTACCTGTTGGGAGTGTGTGTGTGTGTGTGTGTGTGTGTGTGTGTGTGTGTATTTGTGTCAGAGGGGAAGATGGTAGTGGGGGTTGAATTGAGATGGGAATGGGGCGGAGGGGTGATGAATTCAGCCCTGAGCTCCCATGCTGCACCTGGGATGCCGTCTGGAGAGACTCAGGAATGTCAGGAATAACAGTAACATCAACAGGACTTTGCACATTCCACATCTGGCTGGGACGTCACGAACCAGGGAGGAACGAGAGGGCTGGAGCGGGAGAAGAGCAGAGGGAGAAATCTACAGTTGTGCTCCCCAAATGAACTTCATTCGCCTGCATGGGCAAGAGGAGAGGGGGGGGGGGGGGCTCAATAGGGCTGTGGGAGTATCGTGCCTCGGCTCTACAACAAGCCAGCATGGGGGAATTGTTTGTGTCTAGGGCACGGGCTCGTAAAAATGTCACAGTGTGCTTAACACATGTTGGAAAACAAATAAACGACATTAAAAGGTGCAGGGATGCAGGATTATCTTCAAGCACCTCCACTGCTGCCACCCAGACCATTCGTTTTATCCTCTCCTTTGGTTCTCAGCAATGTGTTTCCCAGATGTTTATCCCGTCTTTATTAAGCAGAAACACAAGGCCCTATAAATGGAGCTCTGGCCGCCTCCGGCACCCCAAGGCATAAATCCACTCGCTGCGTCTCCTCTGCAGGCTCCACCGGGCCCGTTTGGGGCTTTTTACTGCGCCCATGTGCAGGCAAGTGCTGCTCCCACTGGGTCGCAGAGGAGCATTGTGGGATAGTGGGGGACCGAAATACAAAACAAGCATGACACAGCGAGTGAGAGTTACTGAGAGAGAGAGAGAGGGAGGGAGAGAGAGTTGGTAAGAGAGAGAAAGAGAGAAAATTGTTAAAGAAACAAGTTAGTTTTGTTGTAAATTTATGAAAGCTGTAACTATTGTGGTTGTTGTAGGTCAGTTTCACTTTTGGGTTGGCTGACTCCTAAGTACAGAGAATATATATGAAAGACATCTGGAGAAATGTTTTTAGCCTTGAATGAAATAAATTCTTGATATTTTGCCGCTGTCATGTCTATTTTGTCATGTCGACTTTGAAGCAATGCAACTTTCTGTTACAATGGATGAGCAGGACAATTCTGGACATTTGTAAACCTTTAAGATGTCACAATCTGTTTCTCAGGTTGAAATGGTTCATAGTAAACATTGGCTTATTACAGCCATCACTGAGAATATCCAACCAGGGTAATCTGACATGGACTAACAGCAAACTGGAGGCAATCGCTCCAGCTGTGGGTCCTGAAGACAAGTTGATCTTCCTTCTCGAGCAGATCAGGTAACTTCCATGAGGACCCTGGGATGTCCTAAGATTCAAATGAGGAAATCAAGCCCCCATTTATATGTGAGCAAGAGCAACAGAGAGAGAGAGAGAGAGAGAAAGAGACAGAGAGGGAAAAAGAGAGCTAGAGCTAAAAATGTGTTTCTGTTTATCCTACTTTAGCAAGGCCAAGTCAGCTGGAGATCAGGGCGGGCGGGATTGCAGAGAGCAAGAAAGTGGGGAGAGCTCGGAGTTTAGGGGAGGGAGTGAGAGGGTAGGCAAGGGGAGTGGAGGTATGCAAGGAGGGTTACTGAACCTCTGTGTGTTTAACTCCAAAATGTATGAAGACAGGAGAAGTGACAATGGGGTCCAACGACAGTCCCCTTTTGTTTTTGTTTTTTTGTTTGTTTTTCTTCTCTACCATAGACATGGGCTACAGGATGTCCCCTAAGTGAGCTTTTTCTAGTCGGGACTCTTTGGTCCTTGGCTGCTACAGTCAAAGAAAAATAAGAGCGAGGCCAAGCTTTGAGCTATAGTGCGTCTGTGTCTGTTGCCGGGCCAGGTTACACACTCGGGGGCTTCACTGGCCAGAAATATGTACGCTGCTTTCAGAACGGCCCTCTTGCCGGATGAGACTGAGCCCAAGGGGTCAGTTGGGGGCCTTGTCTGAGAACACACCTCTTAAGATAGCAAACTCTGTAAGCAGGATGCAAGTCTCACAATCAAAGTTACGCACTTTCCCATAACAAGGCGTTCACGAGGTATGACTGCATCAGCTGTTGGACTACTCGGGACACTGAGTAATGCCTGGCATTTATTTTTTGTTGTGAAGTATGTCAACAGTTTTAAATATCCATATAGCCTACTGTCAAACACATTTAACAAATTGCGGCCTCTTTGGTGGAGATAAAGATAATTTCATTATTCACCTTATTCACAAAGTGTCATGAGCACAGTTGCTTGGTGACTATAATATACTTCCTCCGAAGATAATCTTGGCCCTCGAATGATTTTTAATACAAAATATGTGCAAATATCACATGTGCAAACAGATAAAATTATATAGGGGACTGATACTTTTACTCACAAAGTAACGGTCCGGTTGGGGAGGAGACTGGCTTCTGGAGTTTCTGTGAGTTCGTCGCTGCTGCAGCTTACTCTTTTCCGGACACCCGGCGTGGTATGAGCCTTCATGCGCTCGTCTGTGCAACTACAGCCGATGGTTAGAAGTCCAGAACAAGCGTCTGTTATTCTTGACTCCGTAGCTGTCAAGCACACCAGCATTACCAGCAAATGCCTCCATAATGGGATGCTAAAGCTGGTTGCCGACATAGTCCCCATCATTCTCACCTCAGTGTCCCCCGAATCAGCCCATTTCACCAAAACGAAGCTTCTTGGAGGTTAACAATAAATACGGTGGATTGCGTGAAAATTGATAAAGAAATGCAAATGTGCATACGTTTAAAACGTGGCAATGTAGGCTATTCCTTTGTAATAAGAAAACTGGAGAAAAAGTTGAGGGAGAATGATTGAATGATCAGAGCTGTAGCCAATGAAGTGTCCACTAAATAATTAGAACTTCAGATCACTGTAAAGTTAACAATATCCAAATCGGGACTCACATGTAGTTATACATGACAGCTCTTCCCACAGTCTGGTGTTAGAACTGTTCGTGGATAATTTGCGCTTTGAGTTCTTGCCTATTTCTTGAACTAAATAAAACATATTAAACTTTTGCTGCTCGTGTCCTGTTCCTGGAATAAGGTGTGCTCCAATGACAGATAAACACTGTCGCAAAACTAAAACGTTCTGTCATCTGAAATCTCAGAATATCCCACTGTCACAATCAAAAACCAGAATCGCGCTTGTATGCTGCTATTCCCTGTGGTTCTGATAAGACCTAAGGCGCAACTCACTGCCTTGCCGTACTTCTTCACAGCTTTTGATCTAATTCACAGATTTGGCAAATGATATGTCGCGCGGAACTCGTAATGTTCAACAAGTAAGACGTTTCAAAGTAGATAGTCCAACAGAACTTGCAAGAAGTCCATATAATTTAATCCAGGAGGTAACGCGAAATAACGGTACGACGGGTCTGACTCGACCTTAATTTCCCAAATCTAGCGGTTTTTGCCTGCCACCCTGTCACACTCAAATTCGGTTACTGCCTTAAGTGCGCGCATTCCCTCCCCGACTACGCACTTATCTGCAGGGTCCTAGCGCAGATTTGTAGCTTACCTCATGAAGTTTCACGCTTGTCATAGCTGTTCTACACACATTGCCTTGTGCATTTAACGACTTCTAACATTATAGGTAAGGGTATACATGTGTTCAAAGATAAAACAAACCAAATCGTTCATGTTATCGGTATTCATGTCTTTCTTTTCTCTTTAATTTGTTTGTATTCTTTTCAAGGATTAAATTATTTTAATCTTCAAACACAAACACTAATTGGTAAAATGCATTGGTTTTAAGCATCAAGAAGTCGAAGCTTTTAAAAGACACATAACGATTTCCGTCCGTCAAAATAAGTGTTAGGCTACTGATGTGCTGTGACATTTGGGCTGACAGAAGTGTGAAGGCCATATAGAATAACTTCACGAAGAGATGACATATGTTATATATTCCCATCAAGTTGTGGCCAAAGATTCTTCGCACGACACATGCAAAGACTGCAAGACATTGTACAGAGTAGTGCTTCAAAAAACTACAGTTCGGTAGTTGGGTAGTACTGGGTCTGCGTTATAAATGCGCCAGCATCATATGAAACCATCAAGGTAGACTACACGAACACCGCTAACATGTTCCAGCTGCGCGTCCAAGCAGCCTACAATTCGCTGACTGTTGGGTAGCCAGCCTCTCTGGCACACCGGAGCCGGTGTTCCACTTTGGCTCTTAAGCCAAACAGAACTGATAGAATGGTCTTGTTTAAAGAAATCATGAACGCCAACCTGCAGGCCCTACTGTACGTAGACGTTCTGCAAGACATGTGATGGAGCCTTTTTGTGGACTGAACTTAGCACTGTGTTTCATTTAAATCTAACGGTAAGAACGGTGCAACATTCATACACGTCGTTTACATCACTTTTATCTGTATAATGCATATAGATTTATAACTTTGTTAAGTTAAGAGTGATTATTTTCTAATGTATTGTATTATTTGGTTACATTCAATGATGGAATGTTTTACATGGTATTTTGCACATTTCCCTATCATACCACTTTTTATTTCTTTATTACTGTAGTCTACTATTATTTCATATGTTATTTGACTGTGGGTTGTGGATGCCACAAAATGCCCACAGTTCTGAAAGGCTATAGCAGACAAGACTGGGTTGAAAGATTTTAATACAGGTAGCCAAGAAAAGTGCTATTATAGCCATCCTGTCCAACCTCTAAAATCTCACTATCAGTCACACATTCCAAAACCTCCAGCACTGCTTAAAAACCCGGTTCGGCTATGGGTACTGAGCATGTACCTGGGGATCCCAGCTATCCAATGAAAGCCTCTTTGAAAGTCTCATTTTTTGCTGAATGAAAAGATCAGAGATGGATATGCATAGAGGTATGTGTTAGCCCTCTCAAGTGATTGAGGGCAGATGCTGTCAGCGTCCCAAAGAACACATCAAGAACTGCACTTCCCACCAACTTTCATTTTCACAGGTCCACTTTCGTCCACAGCAACAATCCCAGTAGAGCTTAAGCCTACACTCTTTTTTGTTTTTAAAAAGAGCTTTTATGATACACGATACACCCGAGGAAGCCCGGAAAAATCCCTGCCTCTAGAAAAAAGGCGAGAGAAAGAAAGATTCTGATGAAGGCCTACTGTGAAAGAAAAAAAAACATATGAAAAGGTGAACAGGGAGAACGCTTGGCTTTGTGGAGGGAAAAAAGGACTTGAGGAAGCCCAATTGGGGCTGACATTCACTCACAACCACGTCAAATAGACAGGCACCTTAGACATGCACGCCACCCCTAGCATACAATGGGCCAGTGTGGACGAGGCCAGGCCGGCGTTCTGGGTTTGTTATTCCTGCATATGATACTGTACACCGGAGTGGGCACACAGAGTCTGCTCTGATTGCTTAAGGAAGCCCCCAAAACCAAGGATAGGCGCCTACCCAGCGATGAAACAGAGCAATGTTTATTTGACCCATTAAATAGGGCTTCAAGTACACCCCCCCTCCCCCCAACACACACACACACACACCACATCCCGCCCCCAGTCAAGAAGCCCTCTAGCCCCAAAAAATCTCTCTCATCTGGGAAGCACAGTTTCCATTTAAAAATGTCACGTCCCACACTGCACATTACATCAAATTGTACTTAATGGCATCCAGACAAACTTTTATGTTGTTCCAACATTTTCCCCCTCCCTCCCTTTCTCTCTCTGTATCTTGCCTTTCTGCCTGTGTCTCTCTCTCATACCCCCCCTTGCTTCCTTTGCTCATATCGCCGAGCAAGCAATCTCTCGCTTGCTCTCTTCCACATCTGGACTCCATTCCAGGTGGACTATATGGAGAGGGAGAGAGGGTGTGTGAGGGGGAGAGATGGAGCGCGCCAAGGGGAGATGGAAGGGGGGGTTACGGGGAAGGCGATGGAGGATGTAGCACTATCTCAGATCAGGAAGTGACGCATGGCTAGCGAGAGGGGAAACGTGTGTGATTGTGGATGTGTGCTTGCTGTTTCCCCATGTTTTGGAGGGTGGTGCGCATGGCTCACTATTGTGAACACAAATAGCACAGCGAGTATGGCCTACTTTATTTGTAGACTTACTGGAGAATGTTGCAAAGGAGCCAGGTTGAGCGGAAGTTTAGAAACAACTTGTAACATGTTTGTTTATTGACACAACAGAAAGGCGTGTTCTTGAGCATCCTCACAGAAAAAAAAAAACAGCTCAAGGGTGTGCACTCAATGGAAGTCTGCATCAGTCCAAAAGAGACAGAGTTTGGGAGTGTGTGTGAGAGAGAGATTCTGCATGTCTCGTTTGGATATAAGTCTGTGCATGAGAGTGTGAGTGAAAGCAAACTTATTACCATATGACAGACTTTGTTAAAAGGGAAAATGACCTGTTGGACTCGACTGTCATAACATCATGACAAATGAGAGGATGCAGTGGGAACCAAAGTAATCAAGCCAATCCATCATCATTTCATAAACATGACAAAGTTAAAAACTAGCCTTCACAAAGTAATGAGGCCTTCCCGTAACAAGGAGGAAATTGCAAATGATGACTGAATGTTTATTCCTACATAATCTAGCCGAAATATGTGCTAATATGGCTCTGCTATCCACAAATGAATCTTTTCACTAACTGTTCAGTTCTGAGCAGCTAATGAAGACACGTCAATGCTGCAGAATGTGAATTCATTGACCTCTAGTGGCCAAGCCTTTACACCTCAACCACTGAATACAGCTTCAATAAAACTAGAATAATTACAAACCTCAAAGTAGGCCTAGTATAAGAGCACAATTTTTGTAAAGACCAATTAGTGCAATGTGAACAATAGGCTATGTTACGATGAAAGATACCTCAAAATAAAAAAGGATTTCAATTCAGTTAAACAAAAAAACAATGTGCACGAGTCCTGCATAGCACAAGGCGAACAACGGGACTTTGGCAATGAACAAATATCCTTGTTTTGGTCTTGGAGAGGTTGTCATTTCGTTGGGACTCTCATTACCACGCCACACACCACACATCAGGAACACATGCAAGAGGGCGTCGACAGACCGCCTCCTGAGCAATTGAGGTTAAGTGCCTTGCTTAAGGGCTATACTGCCAACATCACTTGGGAGTTCAGCAGGCAAACTCCTGATTACAAGACTGCCCACAACCGTTGAACCGTAGCTCCTCTCTGCAGCTGCAGTTACCTATACTCGAGTAGGCCTATTGTGTAACTAATCGTGAACTTTTGTGTAGGCTACTGCAGTTTACAATATTGTTAGTGGAATAACACCAGTGAAACATGGTTGCTTCGTTTTAAAGCCTAAAGTCTCTCTTACCGCAAATGATTTTCAACACCTTTAATTTTGATGCGCGTATTCAGTTGTGGGACCTCTGAAGAGTAGCCTAGAGCAGCGCTAGAGGCAAACGTGACGAGTCTTGTGGGTGATCCAAATTCCGAAATGGAACAATAGGGCCCCCTTGTGGCTAATAGAATAACTGCAGAGGTTTGCTGTAATATTGACCAGGAGGACGGGAGACGTTGCAAGATTTCCACATGCGGTAGCCATTACAGGACCATTAGAAAAGAAAACATCTCGATTTGAGAAAATTATGAGTGCAAGGGTCAAATTCTTCCTCTTAAGTATGACGTGTCATCTAAATTTAACAACAGAGCATTTATTGTGAAATTTCAGTGGCCTGCCCATTAAAAGACATGATTAATCACCTCGAGGCTACATGTCCTCAACATGCCAACTGTGCTTTTGCATTAGGGAAATATAATTATTACATTAAAACATAAATCAAGATAATTTCTTGCACACATCAGATATGTATAGACTATGGAGGAATAGCATTTGTCATCGTCTGAGGTCTTAGGCTACACTGTTTGAGCCTAAAATATGATACTGTAATTCACAATTAGATTATTGTTCAATGGTCTTAAATGTTAAAAAGGGAACATTTACTGGCACAATTACTGGCTTATTGCCTGATGAATCAAATAATTATATAATTGTCAGAACTTCCACCCTGAGTACTTTTAACAGGAGGTCAGTGTCATTTGTAGGCCTACTCAAAAATTGTGCTGCAGTTCTACTTTTTTCCAGAATGAAAATGTGGGACATAGGAGCTGCTTACTTGATCTAGCCTACAGTCTACGGTACAATGCTACATTTTGAAATACAAAATGATTGGTAATCAGTGGTGTAGTCTAGTTAGCTGTAATGAGTATACTGTGATCAACCCCAAATGTTAATACCTATCCTTGCCTTTTTTGTGGGTATACTGCATAGTCCTGCGTATCACGTAGACTACACCACTGTTGGAAATGCTGGTAGATGCCAGTATTTTGATCCAAATTCGGGCAACCCAAACAGATTTGGATCATATGTGTAGAATTTATACTTCGGAATAACATTTTCATAAAAAAAAAAGTCTTAGAAATAATGATCACACCCTCAGAATAGATATCAACAACTTGTATATTTGAAGCTAAGTATATTGGCATAAATGTTTTCATCACTGTAGTTCCATTGAGTGACATGAGCACCACTAGAACTATGTTTTAGGTTCCAGAACATGTGCACATGTTTTACAAAGGGAAAAAAGGGTAACATAAAAAAAACACAATTCCACTTCAGTGTTCCTGGGGTAGGCATGATTCTGATGGGAACAGGATGCATCGGAGCACCAACAATCCTCTTCAGGCTAAAAAAAGAAATTAAAAGAAAGCACACACAAAGAAAAAAAAACATGCAGCCCTGCTCACATAAAAATAATTGAGAAATCCAATACATATCATTAATGAGAAATACATATTTACATAAAATAATCTGTATTATTGTTTTTTTTTTGTCTGATATATTCCCTTGTTAGATGTCAGTGAAAGGAAAGAAAAGAATACCACTCATAAATGTTTTTTGCTTTGCTAGTTTAAGGCAAGCAACCTGTTCAGGTACTTTTAGAGGAGCAAAATAGCAACTACATGCATCTTAACCATCCCTTCAAAGCAATGACCCTCTACTCGGATAGATATAACTTGTTACACACACACACACACACACACACACACACACACACACACACACACACACACACACACACACACACACACACACACACACACACACACACACACACACACACACACACACACACACACACACACACGCAACGGTCTCTCTTCACACCCTTGAAATCACTGCTTTCAATGTGTGCTTGTAGTACATGCTGCTCTTTACATTCAAGTGCAGAAATGGCAGGTATGAAAAGCATCGATTCCATCAGACGTCATTTTCGTTAGCACAGGAAACCAGTCCTGTGGGCCATTTAAACACAACACCTATGAATACAACGGTCGGAGTGTGTGCCATACGAGATTGTGACTGGACAATTAAATTTGAGCCACAAACTGGCACCTTTAAGATGAGGAGGAAAAATAGAATCGTAGCAAAATACAGAAAACGGAGGCCAAAAAAGTTCAACCTTTATACAACGACTGGAAAGGTAAATGAGTGACTAAACTGAATGCGTGCTGAGAGGCAAATGATACAAACTCAAAGGCGTGTCTAACAGCATCGCTCCCACCCCTCTATGCCCCGCCTCCCGCTCCACGTCTCTCCCATCGGATCCCATGGGACCCACAGTCCATAGCTCAGAGTCTGTCGCGCTGGGGTAGCAGCCCTGGGGTGGTGGGGTGGGGCAGCGGGGGTGTCGGAGGCGTGTGAATGGGGGCCCCCGGGGGCCTCAGTGGCGGGGGGAGATGGTGTGGCGTCGGGGGGCGTTGCTGCCGGGCCCCGTGTAGCGCTCGCGGGCGTGCTTCTCGCAGAACATCTCGTCGCCCACCCAGAAGTGGCCGCGCATCTTCAGGTTGAGGCCGCACTCCGTGCAGGTGTAGCACTCCGGGTGGCGGAAGCGGTCGTCCATGATGCGCACCACCTGCGTGCTGAGAGGGAGGAGAGAGCCCAGAGGTCAAAAACCTACAGACAAAGACTAAATACCACAACAGTTCCTTCCTTGCCATCTCAAACTGATATTACATAAGAGAGAATTACACAACCACATTTGCACAATTAACAGGTGGTGAGATCTCATGGTCTCATATGCCGCCACCCCCCCCCCCCCCCCCCCACACACACACACACACACACACACACACGCACGTACGAATACACACACACACACACACACTCGTGCACGCACAAACACACACTTTTTCTCACACTTCCCACACGTGCAGGTAGATAATTAACTCAGATTTTAGGGAACAGTTGGGCCCTAAGGGCAGAGTGAAGTTCATAACACTGAAATGCAATCACACTGCATTGCACAATGCTCTGAGAGAGCAACAGCGGCCATGCCGTTCAGGTCACAGACAGCGCTCCCGGTAACCTGAAGTCACTCAGCAGCGCTGTGAGTGAACTCACGACTGATTCATGATTAGATTTTAGATTTTTATTCCTCCTACGCTGTTGGATTTTTGTAATCATTTAATCGTCCCTGGCGAGTTTCAGCCCACAGACGGCACAACAGGACACACTCTAGTGGATTCTTACACTATGTTGTTGCCGCACTTCTCGCAGACCTGATACTTCTGCACTCCGGCCACTGAGGAGGCTGCGGGGATGGGCTTGGGTGGGCTAGCGGACAACTTCCCAGGGAAACGGACAGCAGCCTCTGTGTGGAGAGAGAGAGATAGAGATAGATAGATAAATAAGATTGATAGATAGATAGAGAGAAAGAAAGAAAGAGAGAGAGAGAAAGAGAAAGAGAGAGAGAGAGAAAGAAAGAAAGAAAGAGAGAGAGAGAGAGAGAGATGAAAGAGTCAGACACAAGCATGTCTTGGTACTTCATGACTGTGCTCTTATCTGGGATGTTTTTGTACGTTTCAGCAGTCAGACCTAACAATATCCTCGGTTATGAGGGTGAGAGAACAGCACGCTCAGAAAACCTGAAGATAAGCAAGATGTACATGCCTACCCACCGTAAATACAGAACAAGTGTAATTACGTTTGATGGGATGATGACTACATGTTGTTATTCATGTTCCTAACATCACAAACCTCTTGTATGTGCCTGCTGATGTAACTGTACTCTTTCATGACTGGACTATAATGATGATTATAATAGCTGTCGAAACTACTACTTATTAAAAGGTGTCAACCGCTGATGGCAAATGGCCTTGATCTGTTCT
The DNA here is from genome assembly GCF_046254945.1 of Alosa pseudoharengus. Lineage (NCBI taxonomy): Eukaryota > Metazoa > Chordata > Actinopteri > Clupeiformes > Clupeidae > Alosa > Alosa pseudoharengus. Next base: position 34,957,646 of record NW_027468848.1, read on the forward strand.
CAACAGTTATTTTACTTGCTGACTGATCTGAGCACAGTAGTTAAGCCGTCTCATAACTGGTGCTTAGAACAAGATACAGATAACCATCACTGCCCTGCAAACAGTAATCCTCACGATCCTGCGGCTTCACTCTGTGTAAACTCAACAATGAGGTCTCCGGTGATGTTAGCTATTAGTGTTTCCAAACGTGAATTCTTCCTTCTTCCTTGTTTGCCTTCCCTTAAAACACGTTTCATAAAGACCGTGCCACCAGACCCATCGTTGTCAGGTCATTAACTACATGACTGTGGATTCAGGTTGGGTTTTTCCTGCCAAGTGAATGGAAAAACAAGAGGCCTCACTCCCCATCTCCATTCTGACCTTGAGTGAGCCAGACATCTCCATGATTAAGGCCCGGGCTACACTATACTGAATCAGCCGACACAGGTTTTCGGATCAAGTCCGATCCGCGTCCACAAACACTGGCAGCCGTGGCCTACTGGTTAGCACTTCGGACCTGTAACTGGAGGGTTGCCGGTTCGAGCGCCCCGACCAGTAGGCGCGGCTGAAGTGCCCCTGAGCAAGGCACCTAACCCCTCACTGCTCCCCGAGCGCCGCTGTTGAAGCAGGCAGCTCACTGCGCCGGGATTAGTGTGTGCTTCACCTCACTGTGTGTACACTGTGTGCTGTGTGTGTTTCACTAATTCACGGATTGGGATAAATGCAGAGACCAAATTTCCCTCACGGGATCAAAACAGTATATATACTTATACACTGTATCAGTTTGGGAAGCCGTAAAAACCTGCATTAAAATGTAATTTTGATTCTTGAAAGTCATTAAAAACGCACAGTCAATAAGTATGGGCACAAGGGAATACATAACCATCAGATAAAATCTGAAATCTGGAGGTGAAATGAGCAATGTTTGCCAAGTTTACTGCCTGGGTGCAACAGACAGCTCGCATGCTACTTTATAGATAGAAGGCTGATGTGGGCTCCACTCAAAACAGCATGAAACTGAAAATGTGCTCGGACTGGACCAGAGTGCTACAGCAAAGAGAAAACAGGACCCTGGTCTTATCACTGAAAGGACATGTTTGTCTAGACAGACTTTATCGGGTGAAAGTTTGTCTCAGTGCACTTGGCTTGGACTGCCTGACTGAAACTGGACTCACGCCATAGTGACCCATACCGCGTGCACAGGCCTGGAGCCTGGTGTTCCACTGACTAACAACGTTCATAGCACTCCTGGCAACTGAGACCCCCATAAGGGAAACTGGCAGATGCTCATCTGGATAGATAATAAAACATAAGTATCATGATTTTTAGTGACTTTCAGCGCATTATCCATCTGTTTTATGTGGGTAGTGTATTTCTTCTATGGTTCTGATAATCCCCAAACATAAACTGTTGTTCTGACCTTCTACACACACCAAGGGGAGCGATGAAACGTTGACTTTACTGAGCCGTGATGCAGTGAGACAGCTTCACGTCTCGCCGCGACTGTTATTCGATTCTTACGACCTCTCTGACCTGTCCTATACGACGCACTTTACAATTGCGTGTAAATCACAAATCCCAGAGCTGGGACGGGATCGGTGAGAAGAGAAACCGTTTGACTTGGCCTGCACTTCCTTTCTGGGGCTTCCTGCCACATGGCTGATTGTAACCTTTTGCTGGGATTCCAGTGTGTGCTACGAGATGGGTGCTTAAGGCGCTCTGGCCAGCATATCTCAGCGTGAAGGCAGACAGCGGGAGTGATGGATGACGGAGCAACCCCCCCCCCCCCCCCATCCCCCCTCCTCCGTCCTCACCTTTCTCATCTGCCTCCAGCACCTCCTGCAGCATGCGGAACGTGTTGGACTGACGCGGAGCCGTGCGCGACTCCTTGTTCTCCTGGATCATCTTGTAGACCTCCGAGTCTCGGTCGAACCGCTGCATGGTATCAGAGCTGTAGAAAGAAAGAAAGAAAGAAAGAAAGAAGTTGGAAAAAGTTGACCACAACATCAGAATAAATTGCTGCCTCATTAGTTGGTTCACGTGAGCTGCGCCTCATGTGTCCGGCTGGGTTCTGGCCTGCTGGGGACCCTGTGCGTATATGGACGCAGCTGGCTCGGAGTAATCCTGCGGAAATGAGTATGGGGTCTGCAACATCGCTCGGCTTAATGTGAAACCTGACCCTCGTGACCTGAAAGCCCACAAATCATGTCTACATTGCATCCCTGAGACACGCTTCATGAGCTTTCATCCTGTGAGCATGTACATACACACACACAAACACATATTCACCTAACTGTGTGCTCACTAATTCACAGATGGGATAAATGCAGAAACCAAATTCCTTGTATACACAAGTATACTTGGCCGAGAAACCGGATTTACATTTACATTCTCACACACACACACACACACACACACACACACACACACACACACACACACACACACACACACACACACACACACACACACACACACACACACACACACACACACACACACACACACACACACACACACACACACACACACACACACACACACACACACGAGCCCTACATGATGATGCATTTAACAGTGAAACTGACCTTGGGGCAACAGCAAATAACACCATAATGAAACATAAATACCAGTATCGCCTGAGAGGGAAAGCTCTGGCATTAGCCTTACATAAGCCTGCCGAGCAGGATGACAAACATCCAAAGGTATCTCTCAGAGATGATTCCAACCGGTGCAATAAGTGAAAGCGGGTGCAGGGGGAATGTGTCATCTCACAGCATGCAACAGACGTAATCTCGCTGAGGACATTCAGGCGTTTGCCAAAGGCGGCTTTTGTAGTTTTGGTTCTTGGGCGTCGAGCTGGGACTGTGACTAAGGCTTTCCAGACCCCCCCCCCCCCCCATTTGGTGGTACCAGACATGACTGGGCAACCTAAATGAAGGGCTCCCCCGCTGTTTGACTCCAGGGCAACAACAAAAAAAAAAACTTGGATGGAAAGAGCACACCAGGATGCAAAATGTGGAGCGGGCATGAGTACTACCTTCATGCAGCCGGCCGCCCCTTTCAGCTGACATTAACAGGCCCTTTTCATAAAGATGTGGGAACAGTTTGCAGAAGGAAAATTATCGCTGTTAGCTTTAAGGTTTCCTGACCTTCTCACCCCCAGGGAGAGTGTTTTTTTAAAAGGAGAGAAGGGAGTGTTGACCCTGAGGGATAGTTTCCTGTCCCTCTTAATTGGCTAATTAGCAGGCCGGTACAGTAGAGCCGCAAAGGGGCTGCTTTATGGAGGCATTCTTATATACTGCTGTGGTGGAAAACATAGTAAAGTTTATAGTGGATTCCTGGTCATTATCATGGCTACCATGGGCCTACAGGCATCTGCGGGCAGTGCTGTCTGTGCTGTCGGCTGCTATTGCAAAAACTGAACTGAGGAACTGACACGCTATAGACTGAGCTGAGAATCCACACCCACAAGGTCCACACAGAGGCGAGACTCACAGAGGAAACGTCTCCCCATTGTCTTTCACCATAAACCCGTATGCAAGACACATACTATACACTTACCCACCCCATTCTCTTTTGTGACCCTTCCCCACCCCACCTCACCCCACATTACTCACACAGAAAGCCATTGTTTCTATTCGCCTGCACACAAACATAAGGAAGTACAAATTGATACACACACCGCAATCACCCTAACACAATCAACCTGTCTTTGTTTGGTTTTAGTAACCTGTCAATCTAGACCTGCCCGGCCACTTCTCAGAAGTTCATTTATCAGACATCAAACAAAACCCCATGCTGACATTCCAGGTGAAGTTTGTAAATGTTTATATTGCTGTGTCAAAGAGTTTCAATAAGCCAGAACTCTGATGGCATGGTGCATACAGTAGGTGCCATCACCTCTCTCTCCTTCTGTCTGTCTATCTCTCCATCACCTCTCTCTCTCCCGCCTCTCTCTGTCTGTCTGTCTATCTCTCCATCATCTCTCTCTCTCTCTCTGTCTGTCCATGTTTCTCTCACTCCCTTGTTTACCAGGCACTTGGGAACCATAACACACTGTTACACTTTTATTGACCAACGGAGCAATTGAACACTGGCTTGTGTTTTTCCCCCCTTGTCAGTGGGCCTGTTGATTGATTCTGCACTGGGAGCAGCTCAGGCATGACCTGGCTCGACGGCTCGACGGCTGACGGCTGATTTAATAGATTGGTGTCCCGGGGGAGAACAGCTGAAATAAAAGCACATGATTTGCACAGATGGGGCTTTACTTGTGTGAAACGGGACAGACAGAGGGACAGACGGAGATGGATGTTTTTGCACCACTAACCACCCCCACCCCAAAAACAGACGTCCTGATTCACACCAGCTCATCCTGCTCTCTTCCAACAAGCCCCGGAGGCTTCTGAAGGCTGGTGAGCTAATTGGGTGTGTCCGCCTTCCCCTCAACTTACACCTGCATGACAAGAGGCCCCTGGATGCTGGATGGCTAACACATATTTCTGGAGCAAGACAGGGGGGGGGGGGTGGGTACTGGTACTGCAAGAACAGGAGAGTAGACAGCTGACAGTGTTACAGAGTGGATACTAAAAAAGGAAACATGTCGATCAGGAAATGGAGTCAAACAGAGAAAGGAGATAAGAAACAGTCTGGTGGCATTCAAGACGAGAGTGAGTGACACGGAGGAGTCGCTCAATGTAACAGTGGCAACAAGTGGCTCAACAGGTTAGTAAAGATAAGCAGACACTGCACAGAACGATTGCTCCCAAAAGCAGCAGCAACAGCCTTTGGACACAGCCGCCCCCAGTCTGAAACGGGACACTCCGAGGATGACAGACAGCCAATAAATCACCCATTCCGCACACACGGCTACGAGCCATGTTGCGCTAGAGCACATGCTTCAAATGAGAACCAGACTGGCTCTGGGTGACTGACTAACTCGTCCACCCTCGCGCCAAAACATCGTCCCCGTCCCCTCGCCATCCATTTCCTCCTCTCCCTCGCCACCCTCTACTGACTACAACACAGGGCCCCTGGACACTCCAGGGGTCAAACATAACATGAGCACAAAAAGGACACGAAGAGTTATGTAAACATGTACATGTCCAACTCACATGGCTCAGGGGGAAGAGATGAGGGGTGGCTGAACTCACTGATCTGAAATCCAGGCATGTTTACCAAAAAACATTGACATGCCCTTCGTTCATGTCATGCGTGGAGCATGGTTTCATATCCAAACGCAAATGGCCCATGGAGGGAGCAATGCAGGAGCATCTGAGATCGTTGCGCTGTCTGTGGTCCAGCTGAGGAAGGGGGTGAGCATGGAGCTTGTTCAGAGAGCCGTCTCTCTCCATGTTCGAGCAAAGGGCGAAGGCGCTCTTCATTTCATTTGCTTTTTTCCCCCCTTTGCGTCCAGAGTTGGCAGCGTGGGGCTATGATTACAATCTGCCGAAAAATTTTACGTGGCTTTCTGAGCGCGCCTGGGGCATGCTGCGCTGCGCTCAAAAACAACAACGATAGCATCACCTCAAAACATTTCCACATCAGAATTTCAGATTCAGGCTCTCCCCCGAAGTGCAAAGCTTGCCACACTAAATGTGTTGTTTTAGAGTTACAGTACATCGCTTCCTGACAGAGAGAGAGAGAGAGAGAGAGAGAAAGAAAGAAGACGAAAGAAACAACCCTCCTTTCTAAGCCCCTTCGACTACAGACTGGAAAATATGGCAAAAGTCTGAAGTAACTTACCTCAAGTTCAGGAGAGGGAAAAAGAAGCAGAAACAAACAGGAATTCCTTTACAGTTAGCTCAGCCAACTGTTTCAAATAGAGCCGTTTCTATGGCTCTCCAATGTGCTGTGACAACGTCTTCTGCTGCTCTCTCTCGTTTTCAGAGTGTCTCTCTCCCACTCAGAAACACGCACAGCCACTCACAAAACACACATCACCAAAGAGCGCACATACACATGCACGCGCACACACACACACACACACACACACAAACACACACACCTCTCTCTCTCTCTCTCTCTCTCTGGCTCTCTCTCTCGCGCCCAGACATGACACGGGACTGAAGCAAGTTTCAGTCTGAAAGGTGTGCCCCCATGTAGCCCCTCATTGGCTGTGCATGGAAATGGGTGGTCTATATTGGGGAATGTGGACCTTCTATTGGCTGTCATAAAGTGTGTGGGGGGGGGGGGGGGGGGGGGGGAGTGGTCCACAGAGAGGTTGCTGAACAGGCTGGGGACCAGGGAGGGTGGGGGGCCAATTAGGGGAAGAGATGAAATAATCCTTTTCAGCAGAGAGAGAGAGAAAGAAAGAAAAGAGAAAGAGAGAGAGAGAAAGAAGAGAAGGAAAAAGTCAGCAAGAGAAAGCTCATAGTTGAGAGAAAACAGAACAAGAGAAAGAAAGAGTAAAAAGATGAGTGAAAGACAACAAAAGACAGACAGAGAGAGAGACAGAGAGAGAGAGAGAGAGAGACGTATAGAGCAGGATTGGGAGGAGAGCCACGGTCCGACTCGTCACAACAGCAGCCCAGCAGAGCCCACAAGAGAATGGGCCAAAATAAACCGAGTTCTCCCCTGAAACTCCCCACACATGACAACAGGCAGCGGGGAGGGAGGAAGCTGAAGAACGAGAGAGAGAGACAGAGAGGGAGAGAGAGACACAGAGAGAGTTGAAGAAAGACAGAGAAGATAGATAGATACTTTATTGATCCCCAAGGGGAAATTCAAGAAAGAGAGGAAGAGACCCAAAGGCAGAAACCAAAAGAATGCACTATGGAGGGGTAGCATACTACAACCCCCCCCCCCTCCAACTCTCACCAGACATGATTGAGCACACTGTCTGCAGGAAGTGCAGAAATATAGAAATTGCATCATACTCAGTGAATGTCCCCTATACATTGACTTTTTCTATAGGAGATAATATACTGCACTGGGGACAGAAGAGCCGCTCTCTTTGTCGTGGTCACTGCTGGTTTAATACATGTTGGTCATCCTCTAAAATGGTGCACCCGATTCAACTTATCACAATTCAAGCCCTCGGGCCAGTCCTCCTTTCGCACTGGTCATAGTTTTCACTTTCAGCTTCCGCCGCCTAACTTCCTCTTCTTAGAACTTTTACCGTCTGCTGTTTGTGTTGAGACAGACTCAGCTTGATGTTTGGATTGTACTCTGCCTCATTTGTAAGTGGGATGAAAGCTCCTGCCCAACGGATGAATGGACATGGTACCCCAGTGGAGGAGGGCACCACTGTGTGTGCTGTGGTGTGAACAACACGCTTGACTTCCGACAGGCACAGAGCATAGTGATTACTAGAGAGAGTATAGTGATAACTTACAAAGAGCTAACAGAGAACAAATGTGGAGCCCACAGGACACACACTCACACACACACACACACACACACACACACACGCACACACACACACACACACACACACACACACACACACAGCTAGGGCCATGATTTGTAAATTAATGTACAGGCGAAACCTGTTGGCAAGACAGAGGGAGGATATGTGTAGTTCTCTATACGACGCCATCTCTGCGGTCTTACAGATAAAGCTTTTCATTCTGAGCCTGTAAAATACGAGTAAAGCCCTTGGGTCTACTGGAAGGCAGTTTGTGTAAGGATACACTATCTAGCCCTAAGGTACTCATGCATAGCAGAAGGTATAGAACACGTATGTGGAGCCTGTAGATCTGCTCTATTCGTGGTGTGCAAAACATATCAGGCAATGAGTGTATATGATACTGTATGTGTGTGTGTGTGTGCGCGTGTGTGTGTGTGGGGGGTGTCAGTGTTTATGATGATGAATGGCCGTCTCACCTGCGTCTGGGGGATACGGACATCTCGCGGTCCACCGGGCTGTGGGGGGAGTAGCGGCCAGGAGGGGTGGGGGTCCGACTGGAGACGGAGTTAAACCGCAGGTCCGGAGAGGAGAACTCCTGCATGTTGGAAAGAAAGAGACAGATAGAGGAGGAGGGGCGGAGGAGAGGATGAGGGATGAATGGGGGATAGAAGAAGAGAGAGGGAGAGAGAGAGAGAGTGAGAGAGAGAGAGAGAGAGGGGGAGAGAGAGGGCGAGAGAGAGAGAGAGAGAGAGAGAGAGAGAGAGAGAGAGAGAGAGAGAGAGATGAGTGGCACGTCCGCATTCTCCCACCATCCCGGCTCGTCTCCCGCTGAGCCACCTGCAGCTGTTTACTGCGTGGTCAAAAGCGCTGTGGAGCCGGTCGGCAGCGAGGGCTCTCCAACATGATGTCGCAACACCAGAGCACTGAGCGCAGCAGTAGCCAGATAAACCACCCACTCCATCCACCCCAGCACTGCACTGCACAGCACAGCACAGCACAGCACGGCATTCACCTCCACCAGCCAGAGTCCAGGAAAGTTACTTCATCGCACCGACTCCGACTGAGGTGGTCTGGGAGTCGTAAAGGAGGCTGAACAGAGTGGAGGTGAAGGGCTGCTCTTGTGGGTGGGGTGGGGTGGTGGAGCGCAGGAGGAGAGTGAGAACAGATACAGGGTGGAGACGGAGGGTGGAGGAGCTGGGTGACCCAGCAGAACAGGTGGGGGGAAATGCAGTCCAGATGCTGAAGGCATGTAAGCACGAGGACGCGCTCACGCACACACAGTACACACGCACACACACACACGCACACACACACACACACACACACACACGCGCACACCTACATATGGATGAATTATGTATGCATGATTCTTGCCGCTCTCATACACCTACATAACTGTACATGCAATTTCACACAAACAAAACACGCACACACACATTCTACACTTCAAGATATGAAGTGCAAACTGTACCCTCCCCCACCCGCTCACCCACACACTTCTTCACACCTACTCTCTCCCACAGAACTGGAAATTCTCTCTCCCTCTTTCATACACACATGTGTGAGCAATATGTGGGCGAACGCTCTCCGTCCCTCTCCTCTCTCCCACACACCGACTTCCACATTCGCACACAGACACACAATTTCCAGAACGGGTTACTGTTATAGGAAAAATAAAACAGTTCTGCTGGCCCACCCCCTCGATCCCAGGCTCATAAACATGAGGAATATGGCTTCTAATTCGGACTAATGCTCTGAGCCAACCTGGTTTGAGTCAGAGTTGTGCTTCCCTATGCTGAGCTGCCTCTCCCTCGGCGAGGGGAAAAAAAGCTTCCATTGACGGAACCACTCCCCAGATTCCTGGCAGCTTACTCGTCTCTCTCCTAATCAATCTCACATTTATCTCTTCTTTTGAGTCTCTCTCTCTCTCTCTCTCTCTCTCTCTCTCGTTCTCTCTCTCTCTCTCCGCTTCCCCTTTCCCCTCTCTCTCCCACATACATACACCAACACCCACATGCACACATGAACACACACACAACCAAACAAACACACACAACCACACACGTCAGCCTCGTTAGCCCTTGATTGCTATTTATATCTCTGGAGGTTTTTTACCCCCTTTAGCCACGGCGAGATGACAGAGATAGAGCTTGCCTAGCTTGGGCACAGATGTTTGGCACTGGCTTTTTTTGTTTGAGTGAAGGATGACAGCCAGATGAGAGTGTTCACAGTCGCTCTCTCTCTCTCTCTCACACACACACACATTCACAAATGCTGCGCACATCAGACAACAGTGAGCAGGCATGTTGATTACTTTGCAGACAGACAGCTTTGAGAGCCAAATGGTATTCACCTGAGGAGGCCATCTTTTCCCTGTTCTGAATCCTGTATAAGACAACTTCACACACAGACACAAACCATTGAGCAGTATAAATTAGACTGGCAAGCAGAAAACGGTTCCTTTTCGGGCCACTAGATGGCGACCTCTCCAAGTCTTTTTAGGCAAAGCCCTATGAAGTGTACCAGTGAAGCATGGGTATTAACATCCTGTTTACACATACTGGTCCTGCTCAGCAAAGGCATGATGAGGAATTAAGATACCCACAAGAATGTTTGGAGGGAAGTTATGTGTGCGTGTAACCTAATCATGGGAAAAGTGACTAACATATCAAAACAGAGCGGGATAAGTCAAAGAGATGCTGATATCCATCAGCTGTTTTTGTTATGCTTGTCATGTTAACGAGATAGGGTTAGTCAGGTTAGGGTCCAGTGTAATCATTTGAGACCATGTGGATTCATGAAAGTGAGAAATACTCAGACACTAGATAGAACTAGTGCGTGTGTGTGTGTGTGTGTTTTGGATTTATGCTTTGTGATTACCCGGACTGTGCTGCACACATGGAGAAAGTTGAACTTAACACAAAAACATTAAAGCACACTGAGAATATTGTAATGTTTTTAAAAAAATCATAACTATCAGACAATATATCTTACCTTTTATGCATACATGTGCACACGCCCACTTATAGATACGCCAGTGCACAGTGGGGGATGGTTGATGTGTGGCGGTGTTGGTGTGTGTGTTGGTGTGTGTGTGTGTGTGTGTGTGTGATGCAGCCAGTCGATATTCATTGGCCATTGAAAGATGCTGTCTGCATTGTGTTCTAATAAAATCAATATGTCTGAGATTCCTGACAGTAAAAGTGTCTGGCTGAGTTACAGCCGGACTAGAGGTGAACCAGGTGTGCACTGAATGTGTGCCTATGTGCAAGGGGTCACTGAGGTGAAGACCTTAGTCAACACACATGCACACACACACGCACATGCACACACAGGCACACACACACAACTTCTACACTCTTAAGAGATATTTATATGTCAAGGAGAGTGGAGAAAGCCCACAGGCATGTCCATTTGCAGATTTAGAAACATGAAAGGAAATGATGAAAACAAAACATGATCAAAGAAACACAAACCGGCAAGACCCATCCCCTACCCACACAACAACTAATTCTGCAAGTATGTAGGCATGCAAATCTGAAGACAATTAATGACTCCAGTGAAAGAAAAAATGAAAGGGGGAAAAATGTTCCTCCAACCAAAGGCATCCGATTGTGGATACTGATGGAGAACTAGGGAAGTTAGTGGATACTGATGGAGAACTAAGGAAGTTAGTGGATACTGATGGAGAACTAGGGAAGAACTAAGGAAGGCCTGGATAGGGCTGGCTCCTGGGGAGCGGCCCATCTTCGGTGAATAGTGATAACTTACAAAGACCTAACAGGGAACAAATGTGGAGCCCACAGGCTGGGGAGAGTTTGGCCAGCCTCGTCTTCCTGCTGGGATCACTGTTCCGACCCGACACGAGCTGGCAGGGATGATGCACAATTCACAAACTAACACACACACACACACACACACGCACAGTATGTATGCCAGGTAGAGTTGCATTCTCATGCACTGAAACACTCACGCATCCTCATTGACACACACACACAGTACTCATAATACCCTGGCACAGTTGAGGTTTCCACTCCGCTCTGCTGTGCCAGTCAGACCCATGGGGCCGAGGCCCTGGCACTGGGCGCAGGCAGCGTACCCTTTCCTTACCCCGAGGGCACCAGCAGCAGCGGAGGCGGAGGCAGCAACCCTCCTCCACAATCCCCACACACGCCTTTCAAGCGCCTCTCAGCTCTAAATGGGGTACGGTTCTTGTTTGGTTCCAAAGGCTGAGCAGCCTGGCACTCGAGAGCAGAAAGCTTTTAATGGGTGGCACTCCGCGCCACCACGGCCACTGTGACAGAACGGGCTCCAAGAGAGAGAAAGAGAGGGGGATGGCGGGAGAAGAAAGAAGGGATGGAGAAAGAGTGAGAGAGAGAGAGGGAGAGAAAGAAAGATAGAGGGAATGAGAGAAAGAAAGAAAGGAGAGAGAGAAAGAGTGAGAGAGAGTGTGTGTAGGAAAGGGAGAGAGAGAGAGAAAGAAAGAGGGAGAGAGGGTGGAGACTATGGAGGAAAGTAAATTAGAAACATCAAGTGACCAAAGTAAGTGGGAACTGAGCTAGAGAGCTAAAGTGGGACTCCATAAATGACATCAGCAGGCACTTTAAGCAGTCATCATTAGTACGATGAAAAGGGACAAGACCTCACACGGCCCACAAGATGACCTGCTGCCACTGTGCGTGTGTGCGTGCGTGCGTGCCTCTGCCTTTGATGTGCTGCAGCTCTGACCGCCGTGACCTGCAATCAGTCACACATCCGCGGCTGCCCTCAGACCTCCAGCGGCTCTTCTCTGACTACGGCCTCTACTTGCCCCCTGCTGGCTGAAACCCCACACGGCAGCCCCACTCTGGGCCAAGCCTGGGCCACATTGAGCGCAGCTCTGCTCCGAGGCACAGCGTTATCCAGGAGAGAGATCTCTGCCCGGAAGTTGAAACATGGAGGGACAGGGCTCCTGATTGCCATCGGCGAGGGCCAGGGGAAACGAAAACAAACGCAAGGCAGAACAAGAAACAAGCGGGGCTTGGACGTGGAGCGCTGCAGCTGGGCCGCTGGACCCTGTGACGCAGCCTCCTCACCCTCCTCATCCTCATCCGCTCCAGCTGTGTAGCCCACCCCCTCACACTGCCCTTAAACACTAGCCCTCGCCATTTATGGCTGAAGCATTGAGGTAAAAATTCCCCATTCAGCTGCTACCACTGCTGCGTGTGTGTGTGTGTGGAAAGGGGACGAGAGAGATGCTTGCATTGTGAGAGTCAGAGTGTGTATACGAGAGAGAGAGAAAGAGAGAGAGAGAGAGAGAGAGAGAGAGAGAGAGAGAGAGAGAGAGAGAGAGAGAGAGAGAGAGAGAGAGAGAGAGAGAGAGAGAGAGAGAGAGAGAGAGAGAGAGAGAGAGAGAGAGAGAGAGAGAGAGAGAGAGAGATGGGGATGGGGATGGACAGTCAAACAGAGCAATAAGGTAAAATGAATGTGCATGGTTGTGTGTGCTAGGGGATACACATTAATGTGCTTATGACTATACATGTATATGCATATCTGCATGTGCTTATGCATGGGCATTGCTCTGTGAGCTATGTGCATATCTGTGGGTCTTCAAGGCTGTATAAGCATGCATACACTGTGTATATGCACGAGTGAGTGTATGCACGAGTGAGTGTGTGTGTGTGAGTGAGAGAGTGGGACTGTTACAATGGCCGACAGAGGGGCGCACTGAGGGCGCAGGGTGTGTTTGTGTTGGCCGGAGGTTAGAGGAATGCTGGGGAGCCGCAAAAGGAAAAGAAATCAAAAGGCAATTATTCCCGGCTCCTCTGGACGGGAGGAGGAGGAGGAGGAGGAAGGCCTGATTACCCTCCATCTGTTTTGCAAATAGAGCCACACACATAGAGAATGTCCACGGACACCCCCGCATCCTCCTAACACCCGTTATAATGCAAATCCATAGAAGGGAGGTTCATGAAATATTGACTTTTCAGTTATGTTAGCGATGGTGGTATCTGCATGGCAAACCAACATTAAAACATTAAAGTCACACAGTAGTGAATGGCTCATAAGGAACTGTGACTTTCACACATCTACTAACACACCCAGTTTTATGACGAATATCATAACAAAATACTGCTCAGAGCACAACCTGAGTGCAACTGATAAGTTGGTAAGTGACAACACCTCTAGAGCTTGACAATAACACCTGTGCAAGCAACAGCAAGCTTGCACAGGTATCTTTTCAGCTTGGAGGCCTGACAAAAGGTAAGCTCTTAAACTTTAAGGCTACAACTCTCTGGAGAAAGTGACCTCACCGCTCGTGTCGGCACAAAGCTCACAGAGCCATCCAATGCTGAGCTGAGTGGAAGTCAGGGCCTTTGGAAGAACTCTGCCTGCTGCCAAGGTGCTGTGCCGGGGAAGGAGCCAGCAGTTGGAAATATGGGAGGCAAACAGGGGAAATGACAAAAGACAGTTTGTGGCAAAGCAATTACGTCGGACTCCGTGGCCAAGGCTGTGGTTTTGCAGCGCGGCCGGAAGTGGCTCTGCGACAGCGAGCGAGGGAAAGCTGCTGATTGGCCAATAGTGAGCGAGGGAAGGCTGCTGATTGGCCCCCCTCGCCCCTCGCCTCCGACGTTACAGCATGTTTAAAGAACGCACTTGCGGGGTGTGCAGTCTCCATTGTTGGAGATGAACTTTCATTCGCGTCGGTGCTTTCCGACACTGTCCTATGGCTGATTTAGCCGAGGTGTGTCCCTTAAACAAGGTTCTCACAACCGTTCCTGACAACGACTAACACAACATCCCCAAGTGATTTGTTTACTCAGGGTGTTCCCGGCCTCCCAAATGTCTAGTGTGCTCAAATGAAAACAAACCACTCACTGGCTCTCCTCTGCAGCAACCAACGCAAGCAGTGGTTGCATCACGCAAGCCAACTGGCATCCATACGAATGACGGGCGCAATTTAGCATGTGGGGACGTATAAACAAACGTAGGAGACCAATAGGGCAAGGACAAAGAGAGGGAGCTATGTGATTAGGTGGAGTTCGCTTCTGCTGCACTGTGAGCACTGCTAGTAATGAGGGCTTTTTCCAGAAGCCAAGAGTCTTCTGACTGTGTGTGTCACTAAGGAGGATGGTGCACAGCTTGGGGGGTACAAGAGCATGTGCTCCAGCACACCTCCATCAGACAGCAGGGGACAGGTTGAGGCACGCTGCAAAAACAACACACAAGTGTCTCTTGGAGGTTTTGACATCTCCTTTTTGAGTGGGTGCCTCTGCCTGAGAATGTAGCATGGGTGGAGACCGTGTGGAGTTTTAACAGGGCTGAAGGGCGGTGCTGTGGTAAAAGCGCGTTCGCTCAGCTGAGCGAGAGCTTATGATCGCAGGCCAGTTGAGTTTCCTCACTCTCTATGGGGGTGGGTGAACCTGAGAGTAAACAGCTGCACTCAAATCAGCAGGAACCATCCAAGAGAAGCCAGAGCAAAGCAAAACCCAAAGTGCAGCACACGAGAGCTGCAACGTTTGCTTTGAGGAGAAGGGACTCGGAGGGGAAGAAACAAACACAAAAACATGTGAGTGGGAAGAGAAGTTGAGATGGAGAATAAAGAAATTAAGCATCTGTTTTGGATCACAGGCAGAAGGCCTGGAACCACAAGCAGGCCTTTTCTAAAGCGTAGGAAAACTAGTCACTACACACACACACACACACACACACACACACACACACACACACACACAGCTTCTAAACTTGTCCGGGGTGTCATAGAGTTTGGAACTAGCTTCACCCAGAAGCAACTGGCATTGCCAATTGGTCCTCTGTGGTAGCTTCAGAAAGAGAGAAACCCGTCCTACCCAACTGCAGCTGGTTCCTCAGAACATCCTCCTGCTCCTCCTCCTCCTCATCATCCCCCTCAGTGATGATGATGATGAGAGACACAGCTTAGAGAGTATGAGAAAGAGAGTCCGACAGTTAGAGAAAGAGACATGCAGCTAAGAAATAGTGAATGAGAAAGAGTCGGACAGAGAGAGAGAAAGAGACACAGCTAAGAAAGAGTGAATGAGTCAGACGGATAGAGAGAGAGAAAGAGACACAACTAAGAAAGAGTGAATGACAGTCAGACAGAGAGAGAGAGAGAGAGAGAGAGAGAGAGAGAGAGAGAGAGAGAGAGAAAGACACAGACACAGCTAAGAAAGAGAGCATGAAAAAGAGAGCCCGACAGAGAGAGAGAAAGAGAGAAAATCCCTTCTGATAACCTCACAACTGGCCAACAAATTATAATGGAAAAATTACACCTCCTCGAAAAAGTCATTAAAGACAATCAAACCCCCCTTGATTATGAAATCACATCTGAAGAAGTAGCAGAAGCACTCCTGAAACTCAAACCTAAAAAAACATGTGGACCTGACAATATAAAAACAGAGATGCTGAAACATAGCACCCCTGAGCTGCACAGGGTCATCTTAAAACTGTTTAACCTTGTTCTCCAAGCTGGCTGCTTTCCTGAGATCTGGAATAGGGGGCTTATATCCCCAATATTTAAGAGTGGAGATAAATTCGACCCCAATAACTACTGAGGCATCTGTGTGAACAGTAACCTGGGGAAGGTTACTTCCTTATCAAGCACAATGTCTTGAGTAAAGGTCAGATTGGATTTTTGCCAAAACATAGAACCACTGACCACATTTACACCCTAATCAACACCCATGTTTTACAAGGAAAACAAAAGAAAAATGTTGCATGCTTTGTAGACTTTAAAAAAGCTTTCGACTCAATTTGGCACAATGGATTATTTTACAAAATTTTGCATAGTGGTGTAGGGGGCAAAACCTATGATTTAATCAAATCTATTTATATGGACAATAAAAATGCTGTAAAAATTGACAACAGCAGAACAGAATTCTTCACTCAAGGGCGTGGGGTGAGACAGGGCTGTAGCTTGAGTCCAACTCTGTTCAATATCTACATCAATGAGTTAGCGGTGGTATTGGAACAATCTACAGCACCTGGACTCACCCTAAACAAAAACCCTAAATTTCTGCTTTTTGCAGATGACCTGGTGCTGCTGTCACCCTCAGAACAAAGACTACAGCAGCACCTAGATCTGCTAGAGCAATTTTGTCAGAACTGGGCCCTGACAGTCAATTTGGACAAAACAAAGATTGTAATATTCCAAAAGAAAGCAAGATCTCAGGCAGGCAGACACCTTTTCACTCTAGGAAACACCGCTCTAGAGCATTCTTTATCTTATGATTATCTAGGCCTGAAACTCAGTGCCTCAGGAAGCTTTGACCTTGCAGTGAATGTGCTAAAAGATAAAGCTCGTAGAGCTCTCTATTCCATCAAAAGAAATTTCCATAAAATACAAATCCCAATTAAAATCTGGTGCAAAATATTCGACAGTGTAATAATGCCAATTGTATTATATGGATGCGAGGTATGGGTCCACTCAGCAAGCTAGACTACACTAGATGGGACAAACATCCCACTGAATCCCTACATGCAGAATTTATTAGAAACATTCTTGGAGTTCAAAGGAAAACACCAACAAATGCATGCAGGGCAGAATTAGGCAGATTCCCATTGGCACTAAATATACAAAAAAGATCTTTAAAATTCTGGATCCACCTAAATTCTAGTGACGAGAACACCATACAGTTTCAAGCATACAAAACCCAAGAGGTCAGCCCTAAAACCAGTCCCCTTTGCCAGTTGGTTCTGAAGTTAACTAATACTCCAACCCATCGATCTCAGACCAGCACTGCTTTTCAAAATCAGATCAAAGTAAAACAAATTATGAATCAAAGTAAGAATAAATATCTGGAACATTGGGATGATCAAACAAAATCACAATCCAAATTAGAATGTTACTTGTCACTAAAACGAGATTATGAATTGGCAGAGTACCTCTCCACCGTCAGAGATACAAAGCAGAGACAGATTCTTACCAAGTACAGGCTAATTGACCACAGCCTTGCCATAGAGAAAGGCCGGTACAAAAAATCATGGCTTCCCAAAGAGCAGCGGCTCTGTGGTCACTGTACGACTGGTGAGGTTGAAACAGAGATGCACTTTCTCCTATACTGTCCAAAGTTTGAACAGATTAGAAAAAGATATTTTTTACAATTCTCAAATAAAATTCCAAATTTTAGCTCCCTTAAAGACTGTGATAAATTGGCCCACCTGCTAGGAGAAGGACTGACTGCTCCGCTGGCTGCAAAATACGTTACAGCTTGCCACGACATGAGGGACAGTGAGTCGGACACTTTGCCACAATGCCTGACCTAATGTCTGTAATTAATCCAATGTATTATAATGTGTATGCTGCCCGTGTGTGTGTGTGTGTGTGTGTGTGTGTGTGTATGTGATCACATGCATATGTGTGTGTGTGTGTGTGTGTGTGTGTGTGTGTGTGTGGTGTGTGTGGAAAAAGAGAGAGAAAGTGAGGGTATACACACAATTTTTCTCAATGTGCTGTCAATGTTCTAATTGTTATGCTGTTTTAATTGTGCTTTGGCAACACTGTACTTACTTACAGTCATGCTAATAAAGCAACCTTGAATTGAATTGAATTGAATTTAATTGAGAGAAACACTGCTAAGAAAGAGAGAATGAGAAAGAGTCAGACAGAGAGAGAGAGAGAGAGAGAGAGAGAGAGAGAGAGAGAGAGAGAGGAGAGGCACAGCTAAGAAAGAGACCATGAGAAAGAGAAGCACAGAGAGAGAGCGAGAGCGAGTTGGATGACACATCCTGAGAAAGGCGTCCTCTCTCTTGCGGTTCTTTTTTTTGGGAGCTGCAGACAGAGCGGGAGAGAGGACGGATGGGGAAAGGAAGAGAGACAATGAGCAGAGTCCTGGAGGAGCGGAGATGACTGACGTGGAGAAGAGTGATGAGAGGACAGGAGAGGAGAGGAGAGGAAAGGGAGCCATGCTGGTTTATGACTGTGTGCGGGAGGCCTCCTGGTTGCTTGGACAGGGGCAGAGCCAGTGCCAAAGCCAAATCCTCTCTATGCTACTATTGCCACAGGCTCTGCTCTGTTATTAGTTACAGTACCATCACTACCACGCCACCCCCACTGCCAAACGGGTACACACACAAACAAACATACGCACACATGCACAGACACACCCAAACATAAGCACACATGAACACACACACACACACCCAAACATATGAACGCATGCACACACACACACACACACACACACACACCCAAAAGACACACCCACACACACACCCTTTTGATGTCATACACAAAAACCGATACCGATACCAATAAACATCAGCATGGCAACCATTCTCCATAGTCCATACTGTGCTTACACACAAAGATGAGTCTTCAGACAGGCCAAGCTAAGTCCAAGCTGCGTTTGGGATAATAGCATTAGTATTCTCTTTTTCACTCCATCTCCCTCCTTCCCTCCACACTTGCACCGCCACAGACAGCGTGATAGCAACCATACGAGTGCTAATGACTTAAATGAGAGAAGGAGACAAGCGGGACACACACAGACAGATAGCTAGATATATATATATATATATATATATGAGAGAGAGAGAGAGAGAGAGCGCGAGAGAGAGCGAGAGAGAGCGAGAGAGAGCGAGAGAGAGAGAGAGAGAGAGAGAGAGAGAGAGAGAGAGCGCAAGAGAGAGCGAGAGAGAGCGAGAGAGAGCGAGAGAGAGAGAGAGAGAGAGAGAGAGAGAGAGAGAGAGCGCAAGAGAGAGCGAGAGAGAGCGAGAGAGAGCGAGAGAGAGAGAGAGAGAGAGAGAGAGAGAGAGAGAGAAATGTTTGTGGGAGTATGAGTGAGAGAGGCAGAGACATAGAGAATAAATGTTGTGGGGATGTAGCGGACAGAAAAACAGAGCCAAGACTAACGGAGAGGAACATAAATTAGTGTGTGTGTGTGTGTGTGTGTGTGTGTGTGTGTGTATGTATGTGTGTGTATGTATGTGTGTGTATGTATGTGTGTATGTGTGTGTGATGGAAGACAGAAATAAGCTCCATAAGCTGGTTAGTTAGGCCCACACATTGTGCCAGCACATCACTCAAGGATCAGTCACATCTGTTAGGTGCACATAAACAAGCGTGCATGCACGCGCACGCGCACGCACGCACGCACACACAAACACACACATACAGGGTGTGTGGACCACAAATTACATCAGATAGAGTCTCATGTCATTACAGAATTGCAAGTCTGGCCAAAAGAGTGACATGCTTGGACGCAGTCTGTGCGGAGCCAAGTGTGTGTATGTGTGTGAGTGCGAGTGTGTGTGTGTGTGTGCGTGCGTGTGTGTGAGTGTGAGTGCGAGTGCGAGTGTGTGTTGCATCTAGGTTTCACCACACTGACTTCTGGACCACCTCTTGCGTAAATGTTATGACACAGGAGGTTTGGGAGGTCACTGGACAGCTGCACAGCCGACTCCTTGACTTGGACCCTTGGCGCGGAGACCGAGGCGGTGAGTTGCAGAGCAGATGATAAGGCCCTGCTACACCTCATCTCTCCTTCCCAAACTCCCCTGAGCTCATACACTACCGTGTTGTCTGCATGGCCACACAAAGCTACCTCATGTGATTGCAATCCATGTTTGTCTGGAAGTGTGAGTGAGTAGAAATGTGTGAGCATGTGTATGTATGTAAAACGCTTGTTTGTGTGTGTGCGTATGCATGCGTGTGCGGTGGGCTCCCATCAAAGGGCCCACTTGAACTGCGCCACCGGCAGCCAGGCCTGTAGTTTATTTACCCAGAGTGGGAGCTATGACTAACACATTTCTCGTCCCCTATTAAAGCTCCCCACCAGGCACCCAGCTCATTACACATCTGCTCTTCATTAGGCCTTTGTTAAATAGTGGACTTCACGATGCATTAAATTTACAGCCAGCAGTATGCACCAATTTATATGCCGCACATTAAAAAGCCCGAACAGGACAGTAAGGATGGGAGAAAACAACTGCTGCTGGGAAAGACAGGAGACAGACAGATGACGAATGCTGGGGATCCCGCTCTCACACACACACACAATGTATCTATAATTGGAATGGCAACATTAGGACGGCACTACTATGGGCAACACAGTGGCATAGGGGGGAGGATTAACCATTCCTACCTCTGAGCTCCACACACACACACACACACACACACACACACACACACACACACACACACACACACACACACACACACACACACACACACACACACACACACACACACACACACACACACACACACACACACACACCATTTACAAAGTGTGTGTGTAAGATCCTGATCTCTTGGAGCTGAACTAAATCCTTGTTGACTCTTATTGTATTTCAGCTTGATGGGGTAATTAGAGAGGCCAATATAAATTACTGCTGATAGGAGCCACCTGGTGGCTCTCACTTTCACCCGCTTTTCTCACTCTCCTTCTCCCTCTCTTTACTTCTCTCTAAATCTCTCTATCACACTTTCTCTCCATCTCTCTCCGTTGATGTGGCCGCTAAATGGCCCTCTCAATGTCAAATCGTACATATGGACTGGATGAGAACAGCGGACGCACCTGTTCCCACACGCGTTCACCAAGGGGGAAGCCCGGCTCCTGTTTGAGGGTGAACTCGGATGAACCTGGCCTGCGTTCCTCCCTCGCTGTGGCTTAGATCAGGAATGGTCCTGTGGCGCTCCACATGACTGCATAACTGCAGATTTATGACATACCAATAGACTTTTAAGTTCACTAATGACTTGCTTTGGCCCAAACAGGTGACCAAAGAGGCGTTAAATTGGATGTGAAGTCAAATGCTTCTTAGTGGGTGCTCAGTTAAGAGTGAATAAACAGCGCACCGGACCATTCTTTAAAGGGGCTGGAGAATGAGGGCCACAGCCACAAATATGGAGTAATAAAAACAAAAATAACTACCATGGCAACTGTGGAGCTAGCAAAAAGGTGAGTCAAACCCTGAGACTGTGCTGAGCTGTTAGTTTTGAAAGAAAAATAAAAAGTCTTTGAAGGCAGCCCTCCACACAGCTTGCGTGAAAACTCGTGGAATGCCGACATCCCACTCAGGGCTATTTTGCAAAACCAAAAACCATAAAAAGGGGGTCCTATCGTTTTCCAGCCAAAATTCCCCTGTAAAACCTGCCAGGCAGGCCACAGTAAGGGCCTCACTGATGGGGCAGGCAGGGCTCTTGAAGGGGTCAGGAGTCCAAGAGGCCAAGCCATTTCAATTGTGCCAGAGAGGTGAAGATAGTCATCGGATTGGTCAGGGTGACCCATGGAGTCCACAGTAGTCTCAGCCTGGCTGATCTGGACTGGCGCTGAGAGAGATATGGCTCGGCTCCAGGACCTCCGTCAGTACAGCGAACGCGGGCCAGCGTGCCCATGGGCAGACAGAGCGGCCGGCCGCAACTGCCAACGCAAACAGGTAAAGGCCCCCGTGGCTCCCACAAGCAGACACACACACACACACACACACACACACACACACACACACACACACACACACACACACACACACACACACACACACACACACACACACACACACACACACACACACACACACACACACACACACACACACACACACACACACACACACACACACACACACACACACACACACACACACACACACACACACACACACACACACACACACACACACACACACACCCCTGTGTGCTCTCTGTGTGCGCCTGAGACGGAAAGAGAGAGAGAGACCTGCAGAGCCAGGAGAGAAAGACTGGGATGGAAGAAAGGAGACAGGGACCAAGACATGGCTGAAGGAATGAAAGAGAAAGAAACGATGAAGTCAGATGAAACAGGGAGGTTTGAGAACAACAGAACAGAACAGAACAGAACAACTGTCTGGAAGACCACTTCCTAGCTATCCTGATCCTTCTTTTCTGCGCTTTGCTGCTAAAACCGGAGAGCAATTTCCAAAAGAAGACACAGAAAGATTGAAAGAAAAAAAGAAAGAAAGAGATGTTTTTCAGCGACTGGAGCTGAAAAACAGCAATTGATAGTTAGAGCGCTGCGTGCCAAGCCTCCATTTCTGTTCCGAGGCAGCAACCGCAGCTGACTGCTCCATAGCACCACACCCCCCCCAACACACACAGAGAGAGAGAGAGAGAGAGAGAGAGAGAGAGAGAGAGAGAGAGAGAGAGAGAGAGAGAGAGAGAGAGAGAGAGAGAGAGAGAGAGAGAGACCTGGCCCTACCATCCACATGGACACAGAGGGTGCCCCATGTGTGCCCCACCCAGTCTGGGAGAGAAGGGGGAAGACAGAGACAGAAGGGGGGAGGAAGGGAGCGACACCAAACAAAGATGGAGAGAGCAAGAGGAGGAAAGAAGATAAAAAGTTGGATGGGTTGATGACAGACCAAGGGAAAAAGAAAAAAAGCCAAACAAAGATTGGATTGAGAAGGAAAGACAGCAGGGAAAGCTTGGGAGAAACATAGTTACTGGTGCAAGGCAGCACAGACAGACGGTAGACAGTGTTACATAAACAGGCATGAGCTCAAACCAAACTTCTTCAGGAAACCTCTTCTTGCAGGACAGAGAGAGAGAGATCAAGCGGTTAGGAAAGAAAGGGAGGATGGAGAGATAGAAATACCACTCGGAGGGAAACACTGCTTTTCAAACACATATGCAGACCAACAGGCCGACAAACGATGAGCGATGACAGACACAATGGGGGATGAAAACGCCTATTTGCCCTGGTCAGCGAGAGGCTGGAGCCACGAGGGGCCACCTCACCACATTTATATTTGTCTCTCCCTCACGGGCTCGGCACACAGGAAGGCCCGGTCACCACAGCAGCCCTCTAAGGCCTCGCAATGGCCCTCGGCTGGCAGGCCAGATGGGGAATGTGGCCCTGAGGGCGCGCCGGACAGCAGCCAAAGCCACGCTCCTCTTGGCTACTCCAGCAGTGGCTGAACACACACACATACACACACACACACAAGCTCATCAGCATGCGCCCACGCCCCCTTCCAACAGTGGAACTGCTGAGGCTACTTCCTGATGCTTTAAACAGACATGTTCCTCCTCCGCCTGCTCCCAATACACTACTCCTTCCCCCTGCTCCTGCCTGCCTCCTGTGGTTTTTGGAGGAAGCTGACCGTACGCACGTCCAGACGAGGAGTCCAGCGAACATGCTCTAGGGCAGGGGAATCTTTTATGTACCATGGACCGGTTTGATTCCCATTTTTTTCTCACGGACCGGTGGTCTTAGTTGCAGTCATTGCCGAAAACCTGGCCTCGCATAGATACGTGGTGGGAAATGGTAGCAACGTTTTCAGCGCTTCTACGGCTATCTCGGGATATTCTGCTTTGGTTTTCATCCAAAAACCCGCCAGAGAGGTTTCCTCATAGCCTACACACTCTTAAGACCACCGTCATTTGCAATTTCAATCAACTGCTCTTCCTCCTGCGCTGACAAGTTAGGACTATTCGGGATATTGACAAATGGGTTGCGGACCCACTCATTGGTTTGCCGTGGATCTTTGGAGGATGGGAAGTAACGCTCAAACTCATTTGAAAGCGCAACAAGGTGATCGCGCACCAGCTGCGAGAGAAAGGGCCCTGCCTCAGTCACTCCCAAAACCCCCACTACTGTTTGGAACATATCAAATACACCCCGATCCACTTGTCGTACCCACAAATCAAGCTTGGCTTTATATGCAGCGACTTTATCTGCCAGTTTAAAGACAGTCGTCATTCTCCCCTGCAGTGACAGGTTGAGGTCATTAAGCAACCCAAATATGTCACACAGGTAAGCGAGTTGACACCCAGCCCTCATCACTAAAATATGCAGCAAACGGTGACTTTTTTTCTGTAAGAAATCTCTGCAGCGGCTCTCGCAACTCAAACACACTGGCCAGTGACCTGCAACCAACCAACTTGGATAGCGTACCACGGTGACCCATTCACCCTCTCTAACAACTGTGCCTCAATATCCTCTGACATATCATCAATTCACCTATGGACAGTGCTTGCAGAAAGCTGCCTCCCCAAGGAGTTCATTGCACATGCCTTTACCAGCAGGCAGAATTAACTCTTCCCCAATAGTAAAGTGCTTCTTAGATTTAGCAATCCGACTAGCCACTATGAGGCTTTTAGCGCAGCCACATTCACCGATGTGGTTGCTTTACGCACTAGTTTTTTGTCCTTCTTGCTCGCGTTTCTTACGCTCAAAGAACTCAAGGGGTTTGTCTTTAAGTGTAGGATGCTTGGACTCTAGATGTCGAATTAGCTTTGATGGTTTCATTGTTCATTTGACAACTTATCGCCAAATACCACACATAAAGGACTTGGTGCATGCGAGTCACCGCATATTTTAAATATGACATCATATTTCGTATTGAATGACCCCTTCTTTTTCTTTGAGGTATCTGGCTCACCATCGTCAGTTGGTATTATTGCGAATGTGACATTATTGCGAATTAAATTGAGTTTATTTAGTTTGCATGCATTTTTTTTTAAACTCTTGTCGTAGGCTACGGCCCAGTTAGGAATGTCCCGGTGGTTGGGGACCGCTGCTCTAGGGCCCCTTATGTAATATGGTTATCTCTGATCAGAAGCATGAGCAGTCAACGGAGGGGAGTAGTGGAAAGAAAGGATGAAAGAAAAATAAAGAAAACGGGGGGAGGGAGAGCGAGAGAGAGAGAGAGAGAGAGAGAGAGAGAGAGAGAGAGCGAGAGAGAGAGAGAGACCAGAGAAATAGATGAGGGAGTGGAAAAAAAAAAAGTTGGATGTTTTTTGGATTTATTAGCCCCCTGGACCACCTAGACTGAGTGCACCTTTCAAGTAAGTGAAACCCTGAGAAAAAATTATTCTCATCCATGTTCCAGCTCAGGGCTCTCAGCACAGGACTGTGAACAGGGGGGTACGGCTTCCTAGAGGATCTGTTTTCAAGTCCCCTTTTGGAAATCAAGAGAATGGGGATCCTCCAAACACACACACACACACACACACACACACACACCTCCCATCATGGTGGAGGTGGGACTCTAGACTGACTCAACAGCACTCTGTGCTGGCTGCAGGAACCCGATCTGGGCATTGTGTGCAGGCGAGATGTGTGGCGCTGTCACCACGGCCCACTCATCCCCGCACAGAGAAGGCCTGGGAGTGCTGAGGGGAGCGGGGACAATGACGGCCCTGTGCTGCCTGGGGGGGGGGGGGGGGGGGCAGAGTAGCGTAGGGGAGTGGAGAGTGCGGGAGTTTAGCTAGAGATATATGGGAGGAGTATGGGGCGGGGGGGGGGATCCCCGAGCCACACCCCCCCCCCCTCCTTCGCCCACTTTTTCCACGTCAGTGCCATCCCCAAGGGGCGCGCACAAGAGCGGGCCTGTCCATGGGAGCGGAGGGGGGAAAGGCAACACCAGGCTCCCCGAGCCGCGGCAGTCAGAGCAGCTATTGTACACAGGGCCTTTCTCAGGATATTCAACACCCTGACGAGCCCCCACTAATAGTGAGCCCAAAATGGCAGGAATCAAGTGTGGAACTACTGTGTATGTGTTTGTGTGCATGTGTGTGTGTGTGTGTGTGTGAGTGTGTGTGTGTGTGTGTGTTAGGCTTTTAGACACTTCTGCTCTGAGCTGATCACATGATACGGACAGAGGGCCCAGTGAGGAGAGCAGGGCACCCCAATAACACTCAGTGGTCAAAGAGGAGGCCCTGCCAGTCCTACAAGGAAAGAGAGAGAGAGAGGGAGAGAGAGAGAGAGAGGGGGAGTGTGTGTGTGTGTGTGTGTGTATGCATGCACGTGTGTGTGTATATGTGCGAGTCTCTGTGTGCACGAGTGTGTGTGCATGTGTGTGTTTGTGTATGTATGTGTGTGTGTGTGTGTGTGTGTGTGCGCGCATGTGTATACAATCAGGAGAATTCCTGTATCCTGCATTTTTGTGAATGCATGCCTGTGTGTACACATGGCCATGTCTTCTAAAAGAGACCCAGTCAGTGAATCTGTGGAAAGTTTGTGTGTCTGTGCACAGTCAAGGTGGTGTGTGTGTGTGTGTGTGTGTGTGGGTGGGTCTCAGTTTCAGGCCTACAGCCTCCACACGAGGAAAGGGAGCCTCAGTCAGCCAAAGAGCCACTCTCATCCAGCCACACGCACTCGAAAAACACATCACACCTGACAGCAGCAGGAGCCAAGAGCTCTTTCCCCCGGCAGCCGAGCCCCTGCTCCTGCAACTCAAACACAGGAAGTGGTTGGGGGGGGGGGGGGTTGGGAGAGGTTGGGGAGAGCTTCAGAAACCGCAGGTACATTAACACCGTTAACCCTGCGAGAGCCATGTTGTCTGTCTCAGGGGCTGAGCCGGTGGAGGTGATAGCATCTAGTGTGAACTGAGGGAGCACTTCCCCCCCCGTGCCGACTGGCCAGTCTGGCGTGAGTGGAGGCGCACGCACACGTGGAGGCGAAGATATGCAAAGCACAAACAGGAAGAGGAGCTTTTTAGTAAGACGGATAAAAACTGATAAGAGCATGCAAAGAGACGAGGAATGCGAGAAGGATCCCAGAGGAACATGGCTAGAGGGATCCGGTCGGAGATGAGAAATGAGGGGTGGGGGGGGGGGGGGGTACAGGGTCGGGCCGTTTTAAAATTCCTCTCCAGCTATGCCGGCTGAGCAGAAATAACTCCGACAAAAGTCCTGAGCAGGAGGTCCTGAGCCCCCCCCCTGGCCCTCTTAACTTCATAAACACCACAAACACGTAAGGTCAGCGCAAACAGGCACGCATGACGGACGAGCATGTAACACTCCGCATTCCTCAAGGCCAAGTCTGCTGATAAAAAAAAAGGAAAGGGGCTGGAAAAAAAAAATGCCACCGAGAACCCAGACAAGTACTTAATGACGACCATACTCGCAACTGTCTGGCCACTTTAAGGCAGCCTTCTTCAAAGCGCTGCGTGCCTGGCTCCTCAAACTGACCACCACTGGGCCCAAGGAACCCGACAGCTCTGGGCCAAATCAGTGCTGACCTGTCTGTAAACCTCACTCCTAATCAGAGCTGGATTTATAAGTACACGACAGCAGCAGTTGTGGGTCATCTTTCTCAGCTCCATCTCATTCGCTGACCCCAAAAAAACATTTCATTCCGTTCAGGGCAGTTGGAAGCCCTCTCGATTTCTTAAAATGACAGCAGAATAACAGCAGTAATTTAATGTTCTGAGGGTGAGGGATAATGCAAGAATTCCATTCCTGGAGCTGCTTTCCGTCTGACAGTGGCATATTTTCCCATGTGGCGTCAAGGGGCATCCAACCGAGAACTGGCAAAAAGCACAACCCGTGTTGACCAAGAATGAAAACATAAAAACACAGAATCGCCATAAAAAGGAAACATTGGCTGGCGGGCTGTTACCTTCTCTCAAGCTTCACCCGAAGATTCTCGAACATCCATGACTCAGGACTACAGGCTGGCAATGGGCAGGACCAAAGGCTAACTCTCTGGCTTCAAATCAGTCCGACACGAGAGGTCACAGAGTGACCATATCAGGGTAAGGTTTCAAGAGGGCTTGGTGTCTACTAACCTCTGGCCATCCATGGCTTTCTCTAACATAAGAGGAGAGATGTGGGCCTTGGCCAGAATGACTGATAAGACACATCTGTTACCAATGAACAGCACCCAGCAAGTTGAAGTGAGACCAATTGACCAAACGACTTTCAGCGCAGTAAGAACACCAAAAAGAACACATGCTCGTTTGGACTGACCCAAAATGGCTGCTTCAAAAGAGCCCTGATCCCTCCAAGGAACACAGGCTTCAACTATATTGGGACTGAAGCTGATACGTAGGTCACAGGGACCATGTTTATGTAACTTCCCCCGACATGTTCACAAAGCTCACAAAATGACTGGAATGTCATTATGGATCCTCGAGGCATCAAAGGGCTTGCATGTTTTTTTCCTATCCTGTCAACTCTGCCTTGTAACAGTCTCGCAGATATGACAGCCTGCCTCGGTATCCTGCAGCACTACATAGCTTAAATAACTCATGATGAATTTTCCCACAGGAAAGAAAAAAAACTCTCGTTCACTGTTTCCAGAGGCTTTGGAAGCCCTCTTTTTTGTTTCTGGAACACTAAATGAGCATGGCGAAAGCAGGAGAGTAAAACGAAGATTACCCCAAACCCATACTTTATTCTTGCATATGTCAAAGTGGATGCAGATTGCACTAACAAGCTCAACAAACTGTTAAAGGTCACATCTATTGTTTTTTCCTTGCGAGCTATTAAATCTCTTCCTCTCAGTGATCTTTAAGTAAACCACTTCCAACCTGATGGCAAACATGACCTTTAAAGTTTACAAACTCCACCTGCAATAAAAATATCAAAACTTTGCAGCGTGGTCACCAAATTTAGCTACTTCCCATGCTGCAAGGTTGGAAAATATTGCAATCCACAATTGTGAGGCCAGGCCAAATGACATCTCATTAGAGGACCCTCTCTGATCTCACACAAAGACTTCACACAGATGGTCTGGCCAAGGACTTTCCCCCACTGTAATACAAATAACCTCTGGTTGTGATTCTGAAATTATCTGTAAATGTATGAATGTAACATGTTTATGTTTGGTCTTGAATTTAGCCTTGTAATGTGGGCAGCAGTGTGATCATGGTTTTATTACAGTCTAAAGTATCTGTGCATAGTTGTAGACCGAGAACTTAATTAAGGCCTATATATCAATTTGCAAACCCATGAAAGCAATCCTGAGAATTTACTGAGACAACTACTGAGATAGCACTAGTCTTGACATGTCGATCTAAGCACTACACAAGAGTAAATAATGTAAGTGAATTATGTTCAAACATTCTTCAGGGGAGTAACTATTTCATGCTAGGGGGATCTCTTTGTTGTCCTACTGATTTTTCCATGTTAGCCTTTCGATGAGGTGAGGATAATTCCAAATGGAAGAAGCTTTCTCAAGTCCTGTTCCTGTTCATTTCAGCACTTCTGAGAGTACCTACCTGTGAGAGAGGCCTGGAGAGTCGATGGTTGGGATTTTTCTCCTCGGGGGACCATGACCGCAGCTGCTGCAGGCTACAGGAGAGGAGAAAGGATTAGGTGTAAAACTGCTGACTTGGAAATTACCACCGAGTTGGAAATCAAAATGACACTGGAAAAACACTGGCTATGGGAGGCAATGCTTTCTCCAATTCCACATTTCAGCCTGTCAACAAATGAACTGGTATTGACCCAGCGGCGCATGTCAGATGGTAAACGCTTGATGTTTGCATAAAAAAATCTCAGTAAAAGACCAGAGTTCAGAAGGACCCGAAAAAACTTCAAAAAAATCAAGCCAATCAGCTCTGACACCTGGAATGTGCCTCAAAAGCTTTCAAGGGTCTGATCATTGCAATGCTCAGGGAGCAGGGAACCAAGTAAGAACCAGAGAGGCTGAAGTAAGTGACTGACAGACAGACAGACAGAGAGACAGACAGACAGACAGAGACAGAGACAGACAGACAGGGTGTGGATTCACCTGCAGTCACTCAGCCTGAACTGTGACCTTTCAGTCAGTGCACAGGACAGAGCCCGACAGGAAATCCAGCACACTGTTCCCTTCCCTGTGCCACGCATCTGAATGGAGATGGAAGCGAGTGGGAAATCCAATGCACATCCTTTGTGCCCCATTTAGAGTCCCCAGGCTCTCCTTTCACTCGCCTGTTAACGCGCTTCTGTCCGTTTGCTTCCATATTAAACTCAGAGGAGTCCTTAAGTGGTTCTAGCCTCTTCTGGCCCCTCTCGGTCTGTTATTTCGAGGGTTACAGGTCAAAGTCGTCTGGTGTGTCACCATAACATACCAGACCTCATGGCAATCATATCTATGACTGACACTTCATAACCTCCATCTCCTCAGAAGTGGTTTGAGCTGCCAAAGCAAAGTGACTGCTTTCTGATCGGCCAAAGTATCCCAGTACCCAGCCCAAACTTCCATAGTAATGGATTGGTGTTTTTTTTTTCTCATAACATTATCTTTGGCAAGGACGTCTTCTGAAATGTGTTTGCCCTGTTTTAACAGCTGCATAGGAATGTGGAAACATTCCAGGGGGATATTGAAAGGCCGCTGATATGGACTACTTTATTGCCTCTATTAAAAGATCCATTCCTCTCCGCCCGTCTTTAGTTTTCACTGTAAGAAATCTGCTTAAATCTCTTAATTGCAGAGCTACAGGAAAAACAGTCCATGTAATGCTCTTAATTGCAAGGACAGGTCAAGGGCATGTTCTTCAGAATGGAGGCAATGAGGGATGATATGTGAACATTTCCATGTCAAGTCTGACTAAATTTGTCTGACTGAATTAAACAGATGAGGCTTCCCATTTTCAACACCTGACATACCTCTACTTCTACAGTAACAAGTCAGAGACATTGAACCAAGGTAGATCTCTAAATGGGTCTGATAAAGAAGCAAATCATTATGTCCAGTACCATTAGTCATTAGTGCGAGACTAAGCTGAGAAACTACTGGCATTACTGAAACTGTGGGTGCACCAGAAACCTGAGCTAGCAGCCTGTAACGTCAGTTCCCTTGGTGGCCTGCCCAACAAAAAAAAACTCAAATGCCACTTTGTTGTATTATGGTTGTCAATATGATACCAGGGCAAGAGGAACTTGAGCAGGTGAAAATGAGATGTGGGCTACCTCTTAGTGTTGGTGAGGGTGATTCTATCGGTCTTCCTCTCGGGGCTTGCGGGCGGCTCAGGGGAGTAGGGTCCAGGAGAAACGGACACAGGGCTGGAGATGGTGTACTCCCTGTAGTTCTGATTCTCATCCCTGCTCACCTGAACTGCCTCCTAAGGGCACAAGAAGAACATTTTCACAAACATTTTCCACACTTCTCTTGTTACTGTTACTATTTTCTTTTCCTCAGTTTTATTGTTATGCATTGGCAACACAGTACCTACAGTCATGCTAATAAAGCACACTGAATTGAACAGAAAGAATTCCATGCAAATCAATAACACCCAGTCATACAGTACATAGAGTACATACACACAGCCACACAATTCAACTATACATAAGTATATGCAAAGTTTCTCTACTAGGACCTACTTTCCCACCGAGAGTACTCTGTTACCTCAACAGATTTATGCGTGAAAAATCGCCAGAGTTCTCCTTTAAATGTACAAAAGGTGCAAATACTTAAAGCTAGCTGTTAAACTTTAAATAGAACCATAGATAATGTGCTCTATTAAGTGCCATCACTCTAAAGAGCATCTGCCCACCTCATGCAGACACTGGTGATATTTGTCCTGATCCGTGCACATCCAGTATAAACTTGGAGGTAAATGCCAAATTCATACCTTTATATTTGCAAAATACCGCACGTCGACAAAAGTACTGGTTTATATTCTCTGTGTAATACACATTTATACCTGTAACAATCCATCTGAAGTGTTAACAGTTGTAAAGGGAGTGAGTATTATATGAGGACTGAAAACAAAACAAGTCCAAATCAGTAACATGTAGGCAAATGATACATCGCCTCAGAGAATTCTACTAAAACACGCATTGCCAGGATTCACTCTGCTGCTGCACTGGCAGTCCAACGCCCGTCTTTCTGGACGATAAAATGCAGGAACCTCCCAGTGATTTACAACATGCCTCAATCCCTCTCCAGTTCCTCACTGTCACAGAAAAAATATGGCTGGAACAACGACAAATGAGGTAGAAGGAGAAAAAGAATGTTCTAAAATATCTCGTTTCTACTCCTCTTGACCTTCAATAAATCTTAGATAAATAGATAGAGCCATTCCTGTGTAATGAGAAGCAGCTCCTCGGGAGATGCCCAGAGGATGGAGAAGAGAGCCACGGAGGCCAAGAGATGTCCGTCTGTCACACAGACACAGTGAAACAGGAGACGTGCGATATGGCTCCTTCAGGACATGTAACGCTGAGACTGGGAGTTATGATATCTGACCTAAAAACACGTTGGATTGTTATTTGGCCAGAATTGTCACACCATATGCATTTGGCACATGTTTCGTTTTCTTATATTATCGTATGGCATCCGCTCCTAATCTCATAATGCATGTTCTACTGAGGACACTTGAAGGAAACAGACAAATCTTCTAACGTCTGTGAAGGATCATCAGTACTGTATTTTTTTTTTTTTGGACTAATGCCACAATAATTTGATCAAGCTTACCGGTAATCTAAAACTGGAGACAGTACCCAAGTATAAGACTTGTACACAAATTTAGTCTTTAGTATCTTATGATAACCTCAGTGCACAGTTACAATAGTAATTGTAGCATCAAATAGGATGGGAGATTGTTTTCCTTAGCAGACCTGTGAAATACTAACCTGGAAGCGTCCAACCAGATGGTCTGGGGTGGTGATCCCATTGGTCTGTCCCGGTGTGGGAGGATCAGGCCTGTGGGACAGGAGATGGTATTGAGTCATTTGAAAGCTGTATTTATTACTAACAACTTCCCTTTTCACTGTAGCATAGTTTTAATGCATAAATATGATAGAGGATACCATGCTAGAGGGCAACTGGAAATGGGAGCGGATCTATGAAATCCAAACAACTGGTTGTGATTGAGACTTGAACAAAAGATGACATACAAAGACTACCAAAGAGCTTCTCAA
The DNA here is from genome assembly GCF_046254945.1 of Alosa pseudoharengus. Classification (NCBI taxonomy): domain Eukaryota; kingdom Metazoa; phylum Chordata; class Actinopteri; order Clupeiformes; family Clupeidae; genus Alosa; species Alosa pseudoharengus. The sequence goes on from NW_027468848.1 coordinate 34,990,534, forward strand.
AGCTTTTCCCAAAGTAATACATCATGACAAGGGTACATGATGTTTTAAAATGTTTGTCTTGAATTACTCAATGTTAGAAGCACACAGTCCTTAGTTATACCAAAGCAGCAATGTTGCACAAGAGTCCAACCCAGCAAGTAATTTAGACTGCCAGTATACCTAGAGGGACTCTAGTAAACCACAGAGCTACATTTTGCGTAGGAGAGCAAGAGACTTGTTGGTCGAATGATGGGAAGTGATGCTCTTATTTTGCCGATCAACTGATGTTCCAAAAGGACTCTTGGCATGATGGGTTTGCTTGCAGGGCTTGAGCAACTGCAAGAGAATATCAGAACAGCTTCTCAATTCAAGAATCCGGGAACAATGAGGGATAATGGCTACACGCTGAAAACCGACGCACATATTTCAACCAACTGGCCCACTTCAAACGGATTCCTCGCGAGTGTGAGCGGGAAAGGCTTGAAGTGTCTCTCCAGCTTCATCTTGGCTTATTTTAATGAGACATTTCACTGAACCCATTTCTTTTGGGGAGGGAAAAATGAAGGCACACGCAGTGCCAGCAATAACAGACCCGGGCCCTCTAGGAAAGCCTCAGTGCGGTAAAGCAAGGGCTGGCTTTCTGTAGGGACAAATTCCAGGGCGGATCGAGAGCTAATGGCCCTTATAGGACGGTCCTGGATGCCGACACTAAATGGCCCGGAAAGACACCTCCAACAGGGTCCGTGTAGACTTTCAAAGTCTTCTCACAGACTGGAGCAGGTCCCCTGCCGAATACTAGCTGGAGGCTAAATACGATCCCTCCGCTATGGTCACAAATAATGGCCTGAGCAAATCCTAAGGCAAACATTCTGTGGAGTGTCAGAATAAGAGGGGTGGTTGATTTGTGGACTGAGGAACAGTAAAATACATATATTCAAAACACATTCTTGCCCTGGAAGCTTGGTGAGACCCACCAGAAGTCAGCAGAAGAGTTTAGTAACACACAGTTGCATACAGAAGTGAACAACCACTGGAACCGAGCGAGTCTTGGCTTTTTTTAGGAAAGTTAAAAATAGTGTTGGACGTGAGGCTCCATTGCTGGGTCTCAATCTGAATATGCTAACTTGAAGAAAAGAGGGCCAAAACCAACAGTAGTTTCCAGATGAGGTCACATAAGCACAGGGTCAAGTTCAAAGTTAAATATGAGACTAATCTGACCTTTTGGTATTTGAGCCCAGTTCATCATCCTCAATGTAATGTGAGGTATTGATGGACATCTCTTGAGTGTGCAGAGAATTGCGTGTCACAAAAAAAAGTAAGCCCTGAGGCAGTGAAACTAATCGCCCTGCTGTTGCTTGGTGCAGCACGGAAACTAGACATAAATCAAAGAGCTGCTTAACAATCTACACTCTCACCAGCAAAGTATGCTCAGCCTTGTGCAATTTAAAGCCTGCCCGTCAGCCATCTCTTGGCCTGAACAGAATGCATGTGCAGCACTACCTGTCCCATCTGGGACCAGCCATAGGTCCACCAGACCATTTATGACACCTGTGTTATAAGAACAACAGATGCAATCTGCACATTATAAGTTGCCTCCAAAAAAAGGCCCCTGTTGAGGCCCTACACTGTGAAAACGAATGTGTTTGTCTCTATCTGGACATAGAGATGTGTTAAAAACAGCACAAGTTGTGTTATTTTCAACACATTCATTTTAAAAGTGTACTTCACATTCTTTAACAAAGTGTTTGCTATAAAATCTTTCCCAGAGTTGTCCAGCTTTCAGCCTTATCGTAACTGTTTACGTCAGAGGAGGTTATTAGTGGGTTGGATGAAGCTTTTGTGATAAAAAGGGTTCAATGAAAATCTGTTTGTTTTTTTTAAAGATGCCTTTAATACCCCTTTTGTAGCTGTGCATAGTAGAGTTTACAAGCAGGAACTACATGGGCTGATGAAGCTCAGACTACATGGTGCCACCAGTTCGGTAATGCGGTCCGCCGGCTGTCCACTGCCACCTACAGCTGTTGATGTTTTAACAGTAATTGGGTGGATCAGAACAAATTAGTCTCACAATGGCCACTCTTCTATCATGTACTGTGAGGGGCAATAGACATTGGCAAGGAGGAAATTCCGTTTTTTTATGTTATTTTTTTCCCCTACCGGCACCTTCAGCGGCACACGCTCTGGAGGCCCTTTACAATTAGTCCTCATTAAACGGGCATGTCTGGCTCTGCCGGTCTTATTCCCATCTGTCATCTCAGCTGCGGATGAAAGCAAGCTGAAGACATGTAGATCATCCAAATAAAGCTTGGATCAATGCAGAAAAATTCCCTGGGAACAAAGCACTTAAAGTCTCAGATATGCGGTGCCAGCTTTATGCCAACCGTGTGTGCGTGTGTGTGTGTGGGGGGGGCATGCACTGCTGGCTGAGGCATCGCTGACATGCACACCACCCATGACCGTGTCGCCTGGGGGACGAGAAAAAGAGACAACACAGCAACATCTTTAATTACCCATCATGAGGCTATAAATCTATTAAAACCCCCCTTTGACAGAAAAGGACACGGAGCTGGTTTTCCCTCAGAAAGTATTCATTATGGTAAGGTGTGGGGTGGGAGGGAGGGAGCACCAGGAATCAAGAAAAGATGCTTGTGAGGGCAGCCAGGACATGGGAAAGCGAGGGCTGGATCAGCAAGTGGAATGTATCACAGACATCGAATTTGACGCTAGTTATCTGGACAGCACCGGGATGAATGAGGCACTGCGTCGTAGCATAAAGTTGACCTTCCAACTGAACCCGAAACAGTTACAGTTGAGTCAGAGAAACATCAACATGATTAGCGACAGCCGATTTGTTATTCAACAAGAGTGTTTGAGAACTCGGGCCTGTATGGGGAAGGGTCAGAAATACCTCACCCTCAAGCGACTTTTAACATACAGCATCCTAACTTCACCGTGACACCTCCGCGATAATCTCCTTCCATGAGGTAACACGAGGAGAGAGAACAAGCTGCAAATCACACGCTATTCCCTGTAGGCCCCTCATTCAGCCCCGAGTCCACTCGACTCAAAATGCAACATTCCCACAATGCCAGTGAGGAGCCACATCCACGGGGGCCTCTCTCAGCGAGAGTGCTGCACACCACATGGCAGGGAGAACATCAAAGGACACAGCAGCTGGACACTCCAAAAAGGCAAGCTTTGTTTTCACCTAACATGACATGCAACGGAGAGAGAGGGGGAACTCACAGCTTGCAGGCGGCAGACCACTTACTGGAGGTGCTAAGGGATCGGGAGGTCAAGGGAGAGGAAGGTGGGATATTCCAGCGTCACAGTCTGATGGCCATTAGCGATGGGAGTAGGAATCTCTCACATACATAGACTTTCAACCAGCTCAATCCTTTCTGTTCCCTTTTCTTTGAGCAGTTTTCTAACATCTTCATGGGTTAGCATATGATGTATCCCAAGTAAAGTTCTAGGACAAGCATTATGGTTTGTGGTTTGCCCATTTTCAATCAATCATAAGGGATACTGGTGTGTCACTAATCAGACAAGGGTTTACGGAAGAGGTACACGAATAACTGAAATTAGAAACGGGAAACTAACATACAACTGAGGTTTTGAGGTCACAAGCTCATATTATGTGAGGACATTCTAATAGGAGTGAAATTGAGTATATCCTATGAACACACACACACACACAACACACACACACCACACACACACAGTGTGTTTAAGGAGGGCAGCTGAAAGTTCTACAGAGTGCCATTGTCTGATTGTCTGTGTAGGGGAGTTGCTGTGTTGTTTCTGGCCTAGACAGAGACATGAGGTCAGAAGGGAAAAATCCACTCACATGGACCTGAGGCAGGCAGGGAGGATGTGTGTGTGTGTGTGTGTATGTGTGTGCCTGTGTGTGTGTCTATCAGTGTGTGGCACATACTGTTTACAGTTTGTGCCCTAAATGTGAGTATATGCGTGTGTGGTGGTTGCGTGTGTGCCCTAAGTGTGAGTGTGAGTGTGTGTGTGTGCGCATGCACCATGTGGGTTTGGCAAGTGTTTTTTTGTTACATGTCATTTATTTTGAAAGAGAACGGTAATTGCACAAGAGGAGTGTTTATCATTCCAGGCAACTAATAAAGAAGTGTGTGGACTTTTAATTTAGATGGCTGCCCTGTATCGAAACATACTATCAAAGTGGAAGACCCATGAAGCAAATCAGAGCTAAACATCGGTGGGAAGCATTATGAGAAACAAGTGTGCTCTACGTGGGAAGTCTTGTCAAACACACTGAGCCATAAGAGTAATTTTAAGGGAGCTGCAAAGTGTTAACAGACAGAGGACAAGCAACAAACAAAAAGGCGGGAGGAAAAAAAGGACGGAGAGGAAGAGTGAGGAGGAAGTGAGTGACTACATGGATGAAAGGAAGAGGGCGAGGGCGAAAGGAGGAACATTGAGTGAAAGACGAGGGACACAAACAAAGCAACATGGTGTGAAATGTCTTCCCGTCACCATTACCGTCAGACACGCAGGCTGTGCACACCGGAGGGAGGGAAGCCCGAAAAAAGGAACAAGCAGTCGGCAGACACAGACAGCTTACCGTCGTGACAGGGGAAGAGAGAGCGCCCTGAGATGACCCAATAAACAAACACAGACCAAACAGAAAGGGGAAGCAATGGTGTACCCAATCATTTGGTTTAGATAAACAGTTAGATAAACAACGTCTTCCTGATAAGCACCTATGTCAAGGGATTAGCTAGAAGATTTAATAGAACCCATAAAAAGACTTTCTTTTCCAAGTGCATCGTATCCGTGGTATTCGTGGTATTTGTGTCCTCGTTATGTGTCTTGTTTTACTTGTTTACCTTTCCACCAGCAGCTGCAGCTGGGTCTGGGAGTTCTTGATCTTGTTCTGGGCCTCCACGTTCAGCATGTCGCCCGTGTTCTCGCCGTTGATCTCCAGGATGATGTCGCCAGGCTGCAGGGCGGCCCTCTCCGCCTTACTCCCTCCGTTCACCTGCAGAGGGGGTGGCCACAGACAGTCAGTGAGCCTTTCAAGCACAAATCACAGACCACAGACTTTCACTTTAAAAAGTAAAAAAAAAAAGCCATTTCACCACTCGAGGAATGTCTCTCCCAACTTCAAAACTCAAAAATGGGGGATTGGTTATTGGAGTTGGCAAATTCCAATAAAAAAAACAATACAATAAATACAAAAACAATACAATAAATATTGAATTGCCAAAGGCCATCAGAAGAAACCTCATTAAAAGCCACAGCATATTGCTGTTGATGACCGATGTCACAGCAGGTGGACATGAGAGAGGCCATAGAGACATGTCTGGACACAGGCTCATGGGCGCACAGCAAGGGGAGTTATGTGTTATTTATAGAGGTTAAGTACAAAGGGCATGACCTCTGATTTGGCCCTCCATATGTCAAGGGCTATGATACAGGGGCAGAAAAAAAAACACTGGGGCATTTTGAGGTTAATGAGGGCAGCATAGGGGTCCAGTGGGGGAAAAGAAAGACCCTCTGTTTGGGTTCATAGACCCATGCAGGCTGCCGTTCAGGAGTCCTAAGAAAGCTTCATCACCCCTACCCAGCGTTTAAGAAAAAGCTCCCATTTTGGACGCTGAACTTAGGACCTTGTTTGTCCAGAAAGCTTAGTGTACATGCAAATTGAGCACTTAGAGAATAAAAAACAAACACAAACACTCCTTCTGTGAACACACAAAAAACAAAACACAGCAAAGAGCTATGGTGTGTGTAAGTAGGGCCATTAGCTTGTCAATGGGGCAGCGACCCAATTAAAACCTAAGAGAGGGAAAACCTATACCAGATGAGAACATAGGGAGGAAATCACAAAGAGCAACACACACACACTCACACATTCAGCCCAAATCCCCACTCCAAACAAAATGGCATCGGGGGGCATTGGGGGGGTTTGTTGGAGAGGGCTCTAAGCATGAAGGGCAGAGGTGCCATGTCTGCGCACCCACTCAAGTGGCAATTAACCGTTGCCGTGGTGACCCACAATGGTGCGTGCCTTTCCCAATCACTCCATGGCTTGTTTCACATACACTAAGGGGTGACCTTCTCATCCAGGCCTTCGCCAGGGAAACAAGCCCCAAGCTCTTCCAGGGAGGGAGACGGAGGGAAGGATGTTGTGACAAGAGGAAATGGGTATAAGTAGACGGGGGCAGCAAATGCTGGGATCATACACAGCACAAGAATTACGAGTTCATGGCCTGAGAAGACAAAGAGATAAAGCGAGTACAGATTAAAGAGGGCCGAGAAGAAAAGACGAGTGAATGAATGAAGAGGGAACAGTGCGCGTGGGCACTACGCGGGCATCCGTGCCAAGCCTTCACCACTTCAGACAGCCACAAAGCCCCATGGAGCCCTTGGGGAGACCAGACCAGGCCAGACCAGAGGAGGAGGGCCATGACCCAGCAACTCTCACTCTGCCCGCCCGCCCCCCCCCCCCCACACACCACTTCGTTGACACTCCTCAACTCAACTCACTCCACATGGGAACCACACTGCACTCGCTTCTCTACCTCCCTCCATCCCTCCCACTGGATCTCTCTATCTCTCACTTCTTCTTTTCACACAGATGCCATGTTGCTGCTGTCCTCAGCTGGGCACAGAGAACACGGTCAGTCCCATCAACACTGTTCCACAGCAGACCTATTCACCTACCCAGGTCTGGGGTCCACTCTAGGTCGTCCGACTAACAGTTCACTTGCAGGCATTCAAGCTTTCAAATTAGGAACCAAAACAAAAGACATAGCATTAACATTTCCGCTGCTTGCATTGCTCTGTACAAGATCTTCAGTTTTTCAGGATGTGTGGGGCGTGAAATCATTTTAAGCTGCTGTGGCAGCTGGTCGCTTGTTGCCAAGAACTAAAAGCCCAATTCCAATCTCATTCATGGTCTAGACCAAATGGCCAAACCAAATGGTGCCAACTCAACGCTCCGTCATTAAACCTATTTTTTGCAATGTGGCTTGAAAGACATGAAAGGACTCTATGGATGGTGTGAGCTTAATGAGTGCGGCATTGTCTCATGGCCTCTTTATTTGGAGTGGTTGGGGAATTTCAGCCGCAGCCTTGTTTGGGTGTCTAGATAACTCCCTGCTGGCTTCAAACAATGGCACCAACTTTAGCCAAAACACTCAGATGTTATCTGGCTGGCAGAGATACGCAGAAAGTTGGGAAGGGGAAAACAACACATCTGAAATGCCACATAGACTTTGTTTGGCCACTTTGGACTTGGGAATGTGTTTGGTCACTGTTGCATAACGGACATCCTCTCTTAGCACATGCTGGGAACAGTTTTGTTCCTGTGACTGGCGAGGCCTAAAGTGGAACGGCATGCCTTGGACATGCACACTGATTGGCTTTTGGACATTCCTCGGCCGAAACTGTTTGTGTAGAAATGTAGGGGGTGCGATGTCTTTATCCCTATGCACTGTACACTTCCACCTTCCTGCTCCTATTTCACAGCCATGGAAAACAACAGTTATGAAGAGAAGAAACAATGGCAGGGGCTTCCAAGGGTGCCTCCCCAGTTAGTGTAATCACCGACTTCCTCTGGGGTAGCTTGTAGCATAGGCGCACACACAAGTAGCAACCACTGGACACAGGTAGCAACTACTCGACACAAACACGGAGCGCACAGGATGGATGCTTTCGGGGGGCAGGGGTTGCTGTGGAGTAGAGCTTTGATTGTTTGCGTCCGGTTTAAGAAAAACAAAAGGATATGAAGTCGCAATTGAGCATTCAGCGTTTAATGGCGACACAGTTACCTTAGAGACTGTTATGGCCTTCTTGAAGTCCCTCCCTCCTGATATTCTGAAGCCCCATGGAGATGGGCCGAGCAGGTTCACCGTCAGTGCCATCACGTGACCACCGTCCGTCTCTCTAAAGCCCACAGGAGACCTGCACAAAGGAAAAGCAGAGTGAGAATAACAGAGGAGGGAAGGAAGGAGTGCGTTAAAACTTGAGGAGGAAAAAACGGCTCATTGAGATGTGTCAACTCAAATTGTGCACGCTTCACGGAACCAAGGAGCGCACTCAGTCACATATGTGCGGAATGTTGTCACCTGCTCCGCTCTGTACCTCTCATCTTCTTCTACATGACTGGTCGCTGAAATGCGCTGACACACACGCAAACGCGCACGCACGCTCGCACACACAGCCGACTCACGACCGCATCAAACAAGAATGGAAAGAATTCCAAACCTAAGGGCACATGACTGACATTGCTGAAGCACTTCTTAAGCCAGAGGCTTTTTTTTCACCACTTCCAAACGTCTCTTTAACAAAAAAAATGCAATGAAGTGAAAAAATACGGCACTCAAAATGTCTGAACTTTCACATCGTTCTCCCATTACAGCCTCCGTCGAGCTGGTTTCAGCAACCAGCATTTGAGAGAAACAGTCCATTCTAAAAGACTCAAACTGCAAACCTGTTTTCCATTTGCCCCCTACCTTGGAACAAGAGGGAGACTATGAGACTCTGAGCCAGAATGGCGCTGTGTGCGTCGCAGTAGCACTGGCCCCTGCTTGTGCCGAGCAGGATGAGAGTGCAGTGTTTATCATGAGCACATGTGCTGGGGGAGCGGAGGCTCTGACAGGCCTGGCTCCTCACTCATGTGTGGCTGTGGTGAGGTGGTGGTGGTGGTGGTGAGGTGTGTGTGTGTGTGTGTGTGTGTGTAGACATGTACGCTGTATGAGAGTATATATTGGGGCTCTGTACTGCTGCTCTGGGGCCTCCATGTCTGTGTCTGCCCCCCTCCACCCACCCACACACACACACACACACACACACACACACACACACACACACACACACACACACACACACACACACACACACACACACACACACACACACACACACACACACACACACACACACACACACACACACACACACACACACACACACACACACACACACAAAGTAGTGGAAACTGTGGCTTCAGATCTGCAAAGTCACTGTCTGTTAACCTCCACAACCACAGACTCCTCTCCTCTATGAGTTTTAGCACAGACTCCTCTCTTCTCTGTGTTTTAGCACAGACTCCTTACAGATTAAAGAGTATTGAAGAGATAGAGTCACAAGGAAGCCAACTTCACAGCAATATTCACTCACAGCATATCAACACACAAGGTTATCCTTTGTGCATATGCACATGCCGTTTGTCTGCGGATTACAAACAATGTCACTCAAGCTGACAGGAGGAGCTGTTGCATCACTCTCAGCGCTGACTGCTCATGACTGACAGGCCGCTGATGCAAGCGGAACTGCTTGTCTGAACGTCGCTGAGGAACGCTGACCGTTGGGTCCTGCTGCTGTTTAACAGGCTGATGTCACTGAGCTCCAGAATGATAATGTCATCCATTGGTGTTGATGGATTCCACATCACTTCAACATGGCCATGGGGGAACATGATAACAACTGCTCAATATCTAAATTTGGCAAGTATGTGACTGCGCAGCACATTCCTCAGCAGGTCAGTGTCTGACCATTTGTACCTTGACTGCTGACATGATAAATGATAGCTAGAATCTAGGCACCCTATTACACAATACCATGTGGATCGTGTCTTATGATCTCAAATGAATGAGCTCATAAAACTCACAATCTGTTGCCACACAGGTGGTTCATTGTGCTGTTTCTACCAAGCACAGATGTGTGTCCTCATTCACATCACTGAAAATGTTAATTCATCTCCGTTCTCTCTTGGCAGACAGCATACATGTTTGCAATTCACCAAAAATGCAAAGCTTTTTTCTAGATCAATAAAAGAGTGTTTCACTCTTCATACAGCACTGTTATCTAGGATATTTCTACTTGCCTATTACATACATTCTCACACACACACACACACACACACACACACACACACACACACACACTCCTGCGACCCAATTGTGGCAACGTTGTCTGTGGCACATTCCACAAGTGTTTGGGACACTGAGCTCCCAACCCTCTCAGTCATTAGCACATTCAGGGCAATTAGTGGGGTTACCCAGCCCCCCTTCATTAAGGCACTCTTAGTGGCTGCGGCCATGAGAGAGATTTGTTCGGAGCCTCAGACGATGCATGCTGTTGATGCGGCCTTTTACGTAATCGCAGCAAGCTCATTTGCCACATGTCACTGGAGACTTTAATTAGTCCAGCATGCCCACAGAGTCTCTCTCTTCCTCTCTCTCTCTCCATTATTAACTTGGCACAGCCATGTCGTTACGTCTTTATGAACTCCCATCTTAACGCTGTAAAACGATGCTCTGCTTATTGCCACAAGGGGAACGAGAGGTGAAAACGCAATTTTCACATAAATAAAAAAAAAACAAGAGCAAATAAAGCACTAATGAAATCAAAACAAATAAAAGGGTTTATTCTGATAGGGCTTTCCGGTCTGGCCTCTGGCTTATGCGCAGCTGTAGCTAAAAGAATGAAAACGAGAGAGAAAATGAAATGTCATGTAAGTCCAAAGCCCCTCTCATCAACAATATAGAACTTGAACGACAAATATGGTTGTTTTCTTTCACCATGACACTGCAGAGTGCAGAGATTTATTTTAAGTCATCTTGACCAGCAAACAGCGAGTGATTCATGGACAGAACAATGAAAAATACATGCAGACTTAACAAGGCAAGTCTGGCTTTTTTTAGCTGAGGCAGTTGCCAAGCAGTACCCATGACACAAAACACAAAGCCCACACAATAGAGAAGAATTTGAACCAGCAAGCCACCAGTCCAGTTTACAAGGTATGCACACTATCAATTGACCTATGCAGCAACTCATTCAAAGGAGACACCACCTGTCTGATATCATTAAGTGCTTAGTAACAAAGGTATGCTGCTTGAGCACACTTCTGGGTGCCGTGGTCAAATTCTTCCACCCTCTTTGCCACTCTATAGCAAACAGGATATTCATGGTGTCATCATGCACAATGCAATGCATGCTTTCACAAGGGTGTATCCATAGGTCCACTAATGAGCAATTTAACGAGTAATTTGTGCGGGTGTTTGGCCCTGGGCTGTGGCACATGCCAAGTGAGACGCGCAACCTGAACGACAACGACAAAACCGTGGGAAATTGAGGTGAGGTCGTCTTGGGTACAGCTTGTTCTTTCTCGGATGCCACTCCCTTCACCAGGGCATGGTTATTTGCCTCATTCCCTGGTTTATTCTTATCAAAGTGACTCACGGCAGCCAGTGATGGCCTGCCAGCCTCTTTCAAGGTAAAAAACAGAATGCCTGTGGTGTGAGTCGAAACTGTCAAGTGCAAAACACACACACGCAGACGCAAGCACCGCACGCAAAACATACACCCTGCAGCAGATTGAGACTCAGACCCACACAGACATGAAAGGAAAAGGAGATGCCAACTCCTTAGGGTTCCACACACACATCCTTTCCCACTTAGTTGCCCATAAACACAAACACACAGCTACACAGACAAAAGGAGTTCACCCTCATTTGCTACTGCTGTGGCCTGTGAGTGGGACAGGGAGCTTAGAGATGATTAGCCTTGATGATTCAGGAGCCTGATGCTCTGGGATGTGGCCCTCAGGCGCTCCTAGCCAGACTGCCCCTGTAATGGTACCCTGAGAGGGGATGGGGTTTAGAGGGGCTTTGGAGGGGAGGCTCAGAGTCCACTTAGAACGGCAATTAAACTTGGGGGGGTGGGGGGTGTCAAGAGTCTGTGGGTTTTGCTGACTGGGCCAAGAGGGATCGTATGCTTAAAACTGGCAAAAGGACACAGCAGCTCTTTACAGAGGTTCCAGGGATCTAGCAGGATTTGATTAAACCTCTTCAGCTCAGTTCAATGTATACAACATGTGTATGGTCGCAAAGAGGCCTTGGAAAATGACACAAGGCCGGCCTGTGGCAGCAGTGGGGCTGAACAACTCTGCAATGAGGCACCAATCAGAGGGGCAATTCCAGACAAGTGCCAGGCCGCCCGACTCAGAGTTTTGGGCTTTGAGGCAGTAAGGGGAGGGGGAAGAGGGCCCGATGTTGGCTCTGGTGAGGGAGTGCCGTAATGAGAGGCCGACTCCATGATGTAATCAAAGGTAACATGAGGATGACGGAAAGCCATCTTGTTTACACCCCCCTCCCCCCATACAGCTCCCACTGCCATTTTTCCTCAATCAACTTCAAAAGGGCAATTTGCGACTCAGTGAACATCTGCCTGACTTGCTATAACAAGTTGGCGAAATTATGTGCAGTTTAGCTGCGGTAAATACAGTAAGACTACACTGTACGCAAAAAAGAAGAGAAACCCTCCCACACCCTTGTGTGCAATGTCTACCAGGCTAACATCACAGATCTGTAATTACCAAACCTAGACTCTCCTTCAGTAGATAGTACAGCACTGGAACAGTGTCCCTCATTTTTATTCTTGTCTTGGAGAGAAAATTCTTGACTTTGACCCACAAGACATTTCTGACATGAGGCCTGCTAACAGTCTTAACCTTTGTCCTCATTACTGCAGCAAGGCAGGTCTCCAGAGGCCCGCTCATTTTCCTGGAACGCCAGGACTACCTTCACTGCCTGGATCGAGACGAAACTCATAAACGAGTTCCAGGGCTAATGCAGTGGCAATGCTGTGATTAAAACTACAGATGGATAAAGATCGGCTCTCACATCCGAGGCTGACTGGAGCACTCCATGGGTAGCCGCACACTCACACGCATGCGGGGTAGGTGTCAACACACACAGGTTAGGTCTCAACAGCTGATTGCCTGCTGATACAACACTCAAAACAAACATGCTGACTACCACACTCACATCACTGAAAGCTCACACACACACACACACACATACAATGTGAAAGCAAAGGAATGCATGTGTGACTCAAACCAAAGGGATCTATTGCTCGTGGCTGTTTTCATTCGGAACTCTCTATGCTCTTTGTCAGGGCCGCTGCCCATTGTGAAGGGTTCTGGGTATTGTGCGCTTTTTCTGTGCAATCAATGAGGAGCGCGGCCCTGCTGCGATGATGCCAAGCCCACTCGCTTTGGTGACAGCATGTGGCCAATGGCACCTGCCGCTGACACACACCCAGAGAATAGTGGGAGGAATGCTACAACTAAGCCGCACCCTATTATTGCTAAATGTCCTGGAATAACATCCCCCACATTCTTCAGCCATCCCCTGTACTGTCACTGATTTAGTCAGTGACTCCAAATCTCTAAGGAGATGGAGAAGACATCAAACAATAACACATGAGTCAAGACGACAGAGAATGGGTGTTGGAATTTAAAGGTGAGCCGTAGCACTGGCTGGGTACTGGCTAATTGGCCTGTGTAATGTGCTGGTTTTACATAACTCAGAACTCATTCTGTGAGTGTCAGTCACTCTGGGTGTGCCCTTCAGGCCGAGCTTAGTCTAGTTTATGGTCACGTCCTATCATTTTATTATGGTTGGGAAAAAAATGGTTTCATTCATCTCATGTATGATAGAAACCCATGGTGATGACACAGAGGTTGGAATTTCTGATACACCAGTTCATCTCGGGCGGGAAATAATCCAACCAACAGCTACCATGGTAACATCACAGGCACAATTCTAACATGCAGCTCAATTTTCACCTTCAAAGCTCAAACACCGAGAAAAAAAGGTCACACACTAGTTGTATTCCATCACAAAACACTGAGAAGAATATGTTACTTCCCTCTTATTTCTCAATTCATTTTTTGTGGTTCTGCACTTTTGGAAGCCAGTGTGCTTTCGCACATTTTAACCACTCGACATTTTAGCTCATGAGTTACTGAACAAATGTATTCATAACTCAGAACATTGTTGACTACGATAAGCCATTCCTAATGTGTAAGTACACATTTCAGGCAGAAGAGACAAGAGACTTCAGTTCTGAGTCACTGTATTGATAAATCTCCATCTGCCATGAGTATTTTCTTCTGGTCCGTTAAAACTTGGTCTCTCCGCCCCAGACTCCCCAGTCCCCACATCCTCTGGAAGCACCGTTTACTCATTGTGAGACACTAGCTCACACGTTACTGCACCTCTTGTCACACTTAACGACACGCAGCCTCTCTAAATATCCAGATGCAGCAATGCATCTCTGCTGCTGAAGTGCACGCTAAGCAGCAGCGGCAGCAGCAACAGGCGGCCTCGATTACAGCGTTGACAAACTCGCAACAGACCTCATGCTGACAGGACGAGCCGCGGCAAGGCACCAGAGAAGGGGAAAAAAAGAAAACCAGTCATTTCAGCCATTTATATCTGACTGGAGCAAGGAGGAAAGACACAGTAGACTAGTCATCAGGGGCTACTAAGCCATCAAATGGACTGAGACGGCCGATGTGGAGGAGCCACGACACAACATGACTTTCATCATAGTTGTAGACTGCCCACAGATTGTATCGGAGTCTGCCACTTCCTGTAGCAGAAACAACAGACACACAGCAGAAAAACAGACAAGACTCACAAAGGTTGTATTGCACAGCAAAGAACAGCACTTCAAAACTTTCTCTCCAAAGCCACAGCCCCTACCAGCAGATTCCATTATGTGCTAGCATCAATTTGGGAGATGAAACATAACTTGTTTGTGGTGGTGCTATTAAGGAAACAACAACAACAACAACAACAACGAATCAAAAAGATCATAGGACCACAAGGGCAACAGCAAACAACCAGAAAAGTCCATCCCCTAACATTTTGATGTACTTTACAATGACGATTTAGAAGCCATCTAGAATCACAAAGATAGAAAAGCTTTCAGTGGCCTGATACCGACAACAGAGAAGCAGAGTGTTCTGTCTGAAGCCAGTACATTCTCGTCTGCGCAATCAGCACAGCAGAGGGGGCATCAGGAAACACACACAATTGCAAAGGGGGAGGGGGGGGGGTGCAGAGCTATGAAAGGCAGTGGCACACCAACAGAAGGTACAGCGCTGAAATGCCAGTCACGGGGGTGGGGGCACTTCAATAGGGGCACGTGAGCACTGGGAAACCTCTCCAGCTCTTTCCCACCCATTGGAAGAGTGCCAATTAATCACTGTGCTACAGCAGAATGGCATGTTGACCATTTATTTGTACAGGCTAAAACCTCCCCAAGGCTGTTGAAAGAAAACTAAATGTTTACAGTACATATGTTGTGTCATGTACAGTACACGTCAGACATGAAACCAGTCCCCTTTTCATCTGCATAATCCTGAAACTGTATTTGTGACAAATTAACTAATATTACCTTCATTTCTTGAGTTGACTGTTCAAGGCTAACTGGTTTCTTATTAGTGCCAAATCCCCACCCAGTCTTTTTTTCCCCGTAGGCTACTATGCTCTCAAGTCATCATTTGACCACTGCACCCTACCACTCCTATGGGTGTTTAGAGCATGAATGACATGCCCTAACTACCACCACCACCACCATCATCATCAGTTTCACTGGCTCGTTTTTTCCTATCCTTCATCGTATCACAACCCCCCCCCCCAAAAAAAAAACTGATGTGACCTACTGATGATGCACATTCCAATGTGTTACCCACACTTTGAAATTTACTAGATCACTGTACACTCTGTAAATATCAAATTCTTTTCATAACAGAGTTTAGTTTTGTTCATAAACATATCTTCACACACCGTTCAACAGGACAGGAACGCGCGATTATTACAAATTCAAGACTCTCAGCCGTCTGCCTTCTCTATACAGCTATGCAAACCTTGAGAACGTCTTAAACGCGCAAACAAAACTTCCATTTGACAGGCAGTAGCCTACAGAGTTTATTTTGAATAACGGTTATTCTCGGATACTTCAGAGAGAGAAAAAACCGCGGAAGAGTAGGAAAAAGTTTGTTCATATTGCGCAAGTCTAATGTTTCAAAACATTTGTCGGGATGCTGGAATCAATTTAAATCATCAACCTGGACGACTAAACATATTGCTTATGGACACTTAATACTCTTAAACTTAAGTGCAAGAGCCTTTGAAGGGAAATATCACTCACTGCCTATCACTTCTCTCCGGTGACAGGTAGCCATGCTTCCGAGAAATCTTTCCGTCTCAAATGCCTGATCATTGACAAGACATTTGTTTGTTTGGTTCCAACAACAAATCGATCATTCTCGACATAAATGTCATTGTCAACTAACTAAGCCACAACTACCAAGGAACTAGTTCAAAAGAAAAGATTAGAAATACTCACCGACGCAAGAGCAGCAGTTGATCACACCTCGCAGACTAATTAACCCCTCGTAAATTTACACCTGTGGTCTGCGGCTCGTTCCACGACACCTTGCGTCAAATTACGCGAGCGCCAAAATAAAAGAATGTGCTGAAAGGAGTTAGAAAATATTTTTTACAGCAGAGAAATGTCAGAAGTCATCAGCAGAGTGTCAACCCGAAATCCGTAATCGATGTTAGTTCTTTTGTCTATGCTACTGACTAATGAATGTCAAGAGATCTTTGTCATCCAAACAGAAGCAGCGAGACCGCTCCAAAACTATATTGGTCTTAAACAAGTGGTGCTCTGCTATGATGTAAAATCACCTGTGAACACTCCCCCTGAATACATGAGATCACTTGCCACGTGTTGCTATCAAAATAAAGCCCAGGATGGGCAGGCGAAATGGTATGGGGCGTGTCCGACAAGGGGTTGGAGTTAATTGAGACATTAATTCAAGACTGAGGAATCGAAGGTCCGTTTTTTACAAGACCACCATCTAGTGGACAAATCCAAAACTCACAAACTGCCTAAAACGACCTAATTAAGCATTCATTTATAAAACTGCCTAAATTAAGCATTCACTTACAAAAACGATCACATATTTCCTGGGTTAGTCTATATTATACATAACGCAATTAGACGCTAACAGCGGGAATTGAGCCTACAGTCTATGGACTCTCTGACTTAGGCTTATTGAAATGAATACATGTTGTTGACAAATATTTTTGTTTCATTTGTTTATTTGAATAATTTGCAAACATGTGAGTACCTTACATTGAAATGCATTGTGCTGTCAAGAAAATATATTATTTTGCAATTTTATTACAGTTAAAAATCTGTACATTGTCTTACTGGTCAGATTACAAGAGCAAAGGTGAAGCAAACCAGTACAACAGACATGACAGCTTTTATTTACAAACCAGGTCTTTCACTTAATAAAATATGAACATGTGCAACCATTGTATAAAAATCAATCATATTATTCTATACTTGTACTTTTAGGAAAGGAATTTAAAATGATTTTCTTAAGTAAAAGTTGTAATGACTGTAATCATAGAAGTTAAATGTGTCAAAGGTGGCTAGTCATTATACCTAATAGGAAGGGCAGCACTTCAGGGCTGGACATCTCCTTAAGGCACAGTCTAAATATGCACTGAGTGATACAATCTTTGACGGTGGCTAGTTTATTGCATACCACTGAGACAGTTTCAACATGTGTTTTCCAAACAAATGCTTTTGACCATGACATGGTCCATTAATACCAACTTATATATCAAATCACTGCAGCATTGATTGCTTTTTTCATTTTAGCAGATATATTTAATTGAAGCCTTTTATACAATTTTAGACATAAGCAAATTTGTAAAATTCATTTTGGCTAAACCTTTTCATATTTGATCTTTGTGGTTGTCAAATCTCTGGTGTTAGGTTACCTAGTTTGTCTTTTGTACAAGACACATCATAATATCATGAGCCACAATGATGGGTAATAGGCCTATGTTTAAATCAACAAGCAACAAGCCTCAGATGGTGAAAAAACTGTTTCCATTAGTTGGTTCCAAAGTTGGCTATTGTGCTTGGTTACAGATGGTTTAAATTTAAATGGTTGCTCAGCTCACAATTGCAACAAAGTACTGGGTTTAAGCAATCAGCATCCACTCAATACAGGCACAGAGAAACATTCTATGAACAAATATGGAGTCGTGTCCACATGAGGACATATTTTGTGATCATTTTTGCATTTGTTAGTTACACTACATAAAGCGCTCTGTAAACTTTTACAAAGCTTTTACAAAGCTGTAAGCTTTTTAGAGGATATAATGGCTTTTAAGGTGTGGTGAATTGGCACAGAGGTGTAAAGAATCTTCAGACACCTCCACACGTTCAACACTGAAAACATTTTGCTGAATTGATAAAGCTGTCGTTGTTGTTGCTGTTGTAGTTATTCATGTTTCCGCTTCAGTCGTCCACAAAACAAAAATAGGACACATACCGGAGATCATGTTCATGATTTTTTGGCCATATTCGCCATATTGATTAAAAAAAAATAAGTTTAGAAAAAAGCTTTTCTATATGTTGTATATTGTTAACTTTCAAGCTCTGTCAAATGCTGCATGGTGAGTTACTGGGATATGAAGAAGCCTGTTCATACAACACAAAAAGAGGAATACAACACAGAATACTTGTGGAATCTGATCGTAAGGCATTAGAATCTGTTGATAACGCAAAAGCCATAAAGCGGTCCAGGCATATTTAGTGTCGCTTTCTTGTCACCATCTTCTGGTCATCCACGATGCTGTTACAAATCTGAAATCAGAGTGCAAGACATCTTTTGACAGGGCTGCTTTAGACCTAAAGAACATCATGTGCAGGTCTGTGCTGAAGAAGGCGCCGTGTGATGATGTCACTGACACTGGTGACGGTTCAGACCATGCAGACCTGGGTGATGGGCTTTGCAGGAACAACCAATTATTTATGTGTAAACAACTAGCTTGGAGTTCAATTGTCCTATGTATATAGTGAAACCTATATAGTTTAACCTGCATCAAGTCCAAGTGCCCAACCCCATGTTGCATTGTCCATTTCTGAGGAGTGTTGTGAGTCCCACACACATGCTGAGAAAAGTGACGACAGTGATGGAATTGCTCTCTGGACATTTTGTGGTTACATTGTTCGTGCTTCTGTGGTCTGGACATGAAGGTGTGCATGCAGATCAATGCTGAGTCAGGAAATTAGAGTAGAAGTGTGTGTGTGTGTGTGTTTGCCAAATCAAACTTATTTTGTCCATGTGTGTGTCTGTGGGGAGGAAGTACACTGCATTAATTTGTGGCAAGGGAGCCTGTGTAAAGTGGATACAACTCAGAAGCAAACTTCTCCAATAACAGTCAAACATTCCAGTGGTTACACCGGTGTCACATAGTTGCCTGGAAACGTCCCAAAGGCTTGTGTCCTTTCTGACGTACCTGTAAAATAAAGGACACAGTTAATTTGCCCTCTCCTAGACCCCAAACAGAATTTTACCACTATGTAGTGTTCAGTCACAACCACTAGGGGGCATTCAAGTGTCAACATTCTCATGATCAACTTACCTACATACCAGCCATCATCACACCTCTCCATCACCTGCAAAATATCTCCCTCCTTCAGTTCCAGTTCATCCTTGTTCTGCGGTCTGTAGTTGTATACTGCTTTATACCTGCAGCAAACAGGAGAGGTCAGTGGGGCTTCCCTCATAAGCTTCATAAGGCAAGGCCATGCAAGGCAGTTTTAGTTGTACAGCGCACTTAATACACAAGACAAATCAATGTGCTTTACACCATCAGAAAACAGAGAATAGCAGAAAATAATAAAAGCATGAGGGATAGGGAAATAATTAAAATACATATATCAACAGACATAAAACACATAATCAAATCTGCTAAAATGCATAATTAAAAGTCTTAAAACATAGAATGCAACTCATTATTTTTTTTAATTAAAAATAAAATACATAATTAAAAGTCATAAAAGAGTGCAACTGATTAAAGGCATTTGATCAGATTAGGGAAAAACCACAGAGAACAGTCTTGTCTTCAGTTTTGATTTGAAACTGGTGGCAGTTGGGGCATATTTTATGTTATCTGGGAGTTGGTTCCAGAGCTGAACCGCATAGAAGCCAAATGTGGCTCCACCATGTTTGGTTCTGAGTGTCTGGTTAACAAATAGTAATAAGGCCACCGATGAAAGCAGTACACATTAACATTAGAAGGGTAGCCACTCGGTGAGCACAGACCTTGGCCAAGATCTTGCAAGTTGCAACATTATGAAAAACAAAATTTCATTGAGCCACCCCAAAAATTGTGTAGGTTCTTCCTTGGCCCACCACGCTACACCAAGCCTGCAACAAGCCTCATGAAAATCAGCCAGTAGATCAGCCATTTCTGTGCAGTGTTGGGCAAGTTACTTCAAAATCGTAATGTACTATGCATTACTTATTACTGTCATTTAAAAGTAATTTGTTACATTATAATATTACTGTCTCTGAATTGTAAGGCATTACACTACTATTGCATTACTTTTAAGTTACTTTCACCAAAATATCTAGAAATATGGATTTGCCATTCTAAATGCAGTTTATTACGCTCAATGCAGCTTGCTCTTCCAATGGAGGGAGATGTGGTATAGCATAATGACTGAGCTAGGCTTAAGGCAACAGTAGAATGCAATAGGCGCAGTGCTCATAATGCAATACAAGGAACAATCATAGTCAGAATTTTGTTAAAAACCGACAAAAAGTCAGTCTGGTAAATTGTGATAGAAATACTGTAACTTTAAGGCCTAGGCCTACTCATTAAAATCAATAGAGAGCCTACTATATTGTAAATCAAAGCTTAAAGGAACCGTATGTAAGATTGTGGCCAAAACGGGTACTACAATCACTTTCAAATTACTGTAGAGCGGTGTATCCCCTTCCCCTCCCCTCTGACTGGCAGAGTTGGCAACCGGATGACGAAACACTACTGACTTTGTGATTAGTAGATAGGTGGAGGGTGGCGCATTAGGCCAAAACACAACATGACAACATCAACATCAGTTGAGGGCTGCAACTTCACTTTTTAAATTACAATATCCTGGCCAGACTACTGTTGTCAGTGATATAAGTATTTGAAATGAACATGATTTCGTAATGTCTAGTGACATATCAGGGCAATTTTATGATTAATTGAAATACAATTTTTACATACGGTTCCTTTAATAAAGACATGTCAAGATGGTGGCCTGCTGGCCAGTTCGGTGCCCTAAGTGAGTGGCTTTGAGTGAGTGACATTTAAATGATAACTCAAACACCTAAAGTAAAATAAAAGGCCTATTATTTACAGACCATTACTGTGTATTTTTAAACATTAATTTCTGAAGAAATGCTGTTTTACTTATAAATGGTGCACTGTCACTTTAAGAGCATTGATCTTTACGTTGTCATAATGCCCTTTTGCCAGCTCTTATTTGTTTGAGTTACATTGATAGCACAATATTAACAATAATATGCACAATGTTAAGTTGTTTTAAGCAACCTTTATTGCTTTGGAAATGGAAGTATGCAATGACATGTTGCTTCACATTTCGTTTTGCGAATACAAGTAAATTATGAGCCTGGTATCCACCTAGCTATCTGAATGAAATGCGTTTCAGTCGACTCAGCATATAATGTGCTTCATGTAGCCTAAATGCTTGGAAAACGAATGATTGAAGACCCACCAATTCTAGTACTACGTGGTGATTGAGAAGCCAAAAGGTATCAAACTTGCATGTAACATCGTGTTAGTGCATTTTGACATTGTAAACGTTATTGATGAAGAGTGAAACGCAGTTTGCAGTAAAGCTACTATTCATTGGTTACATTTGGGTGCCCCCTCTGTCCTTTGGTGCCCAACGCAAAGTGCGTGATGCGCGTGGTGGGAGCGGTGGCACTGCCAGGCTACACAATCTTTTTCTGCATTTCTATCCCTTTATTCTCTTCAATTTAAGTTCACAGCACAAAGCTGAAATGCACAACAGCATAGTTTGTGTTTTATCAAGAATCAAAAAGATTAGCGTGGCACTACTTTAGATGTTTCATTAATTTACTTGTGCTATTTCGCGAGCTGAGAGATCTTTCGGTTTCGCACACAAAGTGCACTAACTATTATGTTCTTCATAGCCTTGTCTCTGACAAGCTGAAAATAATGAGCGTAGGCTTATGTCCATCCCGCAAATAGAGTAGTCCGCCTGCGAGTCTGCTGCAGCCACAGTCATATTCAACCAGTATCAGGAGATAACGTTCTACTATTTTGCGCGGATTTTTTCTCCTCTGTTGTTCTCGCGTGGTGTTTGCGAATATGTATCAAAACAAAACAAGCGCTTAATTTTGGGTTAAACTGCATTGTAACGCGCGTTACTGAAGTTTGTACCGAGTAAATATTACCCAATTTTTTTTTTGTAATGCCTTACATTACCGCGTTACCGCAAACAGCAATATATTACAGTAATTACATTACTTTTGTAACGCATTACTCCCAACACTGTTTCTGTGCAATCCTGCACTCAGACAAATATGCAAAAAAACAGTCAAACCACACCTACATCATGGCAGAGGAAATAAGTTTAAAAGGAAACTTACGGTGTCCGCTGAACTGCTGTAGATCCAGGATTAGTTCTGGCTTGTGGTGGGGGAGGAGCAATTTTATGGGAATTTGGCTGCAAAACAAATTACAATAAACTAGTTAATATCAAAAAACATTCTAGTGCAATTCTATATGGTGACACATTATTTGTTTAAAATACTTAACATACAGTATATCAGTATAATCATGCCTTTGACTATGTGGTAGGGCAGTTTTAATACATTTAAGTCATATTAAGACAAATATTCAAGGTGCAAACCTGTGTTGAATATCCAGGCTTGTTACCAACGTTCAGTCCTGGACCCTGAGGAGATGATGGCATGTGATTGGATGTTGACAGTGGTGACCTCACTTCTCTATCCACTGGGCTGTGAGCTGTAGGCAGCGTGCCACTCCAGTGGGAGTTCAGTAACGTGGGTGAGGCGGACCCGGGTGATGCATGGGGCCAGTGATTGGCTGCCTGCTTTGCATTTGCTGTCTGAGTGGGCGAGAGTGGCGAGCGTGATTGGGTGGATGCGGCGCCATGCGGGGAGGGTGAGGACGGCTTGTGGGGTGAGAGCTGTGAGTCGAGGGTGAAGGGTGAGGGGGACAGGGGTGACCGTGGGCACGGGGAGTGAAGCGGACGCCCAGGGCTCAGCGGTTCGGGGAACGTGGGTGACGCAGGCGAGGTGGGGAACTCATCACTAGTTTTGGTGCGGGGCATTTTGTTGACCTGGACGTAGTTCAAGGGGAAGATGCCACTTCGGGAGGTGCCCGGGATCCGACCCTCCAGCCATTGGTCATCCACTTGCCTGGTCACACAGATGACCTCCCCCTTACAAAGAGTAGAGGGATCACTATTAGTTCTCACATTACGGATTGTCACAGAGCATGTTCAAAGTTGTCTAGGAATGGAAATGTTATGCAATGTTTACATGTGCATGCAGGCGCGACATGAGTTAAGACTGAAGTATGCAGCAGATTAATGAAACTGTCATCTTAAAGCCATCTTAAAACCACCTTCCTGTCAAAAACTTCCAACTCAGTCATTATCTGGTCAAACAAATTCACACACCCATGCAGCGTGTTCCGTGAGCACCAATATAAGTGACAGTAGTTCCTAAACATACTTATAAATGACAGGATATTGCAACAGTTACCTTCTTGAAAGACAGCTCGACAGGCAGGTCGGCGGTGAAGTTGTACAAGGCCACGGCTTCCCCATACTCCAGCACCTGAACGGTGGGGGATTTGATGGGAGTAGGCTTCTCAGAGGGAGGGATAATCTAGGGTGGAAGGGAGCAGAGGAAGGAAGGGTGAGGTTGTTGAGGAAACAACTCAATGCTCCGGGAAAAAAACTAAAAGAAAGTGGACACAAGGCGTGAGAGCAGGTCAGATAGCAGGTCAGAGAGCAGGTCAGCACTTTCTTTGGCGAGGGAGGACCCACCTCCACGTAGCTGGTGGGAAAGATGCCGGCTCGGCCATGATGCTCCCCTTCGTACCAGTTGGCGTCCACCTGCCTGTGGATGTACACCACGTCACCTTTCTGCAGCGGCAGTTCTCTGTGGAGTAGAGAGCAGGGCAAAGGAAATGAGATGAGACTTTGGAGGCAGACCGAAAAAAAAGAGAGAGAGAGAGAGACAAAAAAATTCATCTCATCTCACACAACTTCCTGGCACAACTCATTTCCTGCTTAGTCCACCCAAAATATCCTAAAAGGTCACGCAGCACAAGAGTAATTGGGGGGAAAAAACAATAGCTTCACCACAAAACAAATGAGAAGATATACAGCAAAAACAACAAGTATTTCTGTACTGCCTTCAATCATGTTTTGTTCACAATGTGTTCCATGCACCTTGATGAACCAGGAAAGATAAAACCAATGACACCTTTTCCTTTTCAAGGACTGTTGGCAAAAAAACGAATTCTGATCCAACACTGGAATTTGGACCACAACGTTCAATAGATTCTCTTTGTTGAGTTTTGCATCTACTTCTGTTCCCTCTGAAACCGGAGCTGAGTAGGAGCCTTTTCAGAGTCTTACGTGTTAAATAATTACGGTTAGTATGCACCTCTATCCTCCCCTTCCCCCTCTGCTCTGTGCTTCCTGATTGTGGCATTATAATAAAAAACAACCTGTGAGAGAGGAAATGGTCCATGGGCTGATCTGCCAGGGATTATTCACTACTTACTTGGGTGACTGCGCTTGGAAGTTGAACTTGGCCCGGCCCGCCTTCATCTACACAAACACAGAGAAATAACAACGGCATGTTACATTTATATAGCGCTTCTCTCGACACTCAAAGCACTTCACAGTGAAGAGGGAACCTCACTAACCACCACTATAATAAATACGAATATGAATGTTTGCTGAGCAGAGCAGAGCAGATGCAGTGTATCAACAAATGACGGACAACTCATTTTACAGTTTTTGAGAAAGGAAATGTAATGTGTATGTTACATGTTTACCTTCTTCTCTTCTCTCTTTGGTGGGAAGTCCATGGCTTCTGGTGCCGGACTGACTCTGCCTGTAAGTCATTATAAAAGAAAATGAGGGGATATGCCCAGAACATGTGTCAAGTTTTAAAGGGGCTCTGTTTCTGTAATAGCTTATGGTGAAGCATGATATAGCACTTTTTGCATGCAGTTATTTGCTACACATGCTGTGTTGTCTGTGCTGTGCAGACAAAGTATATCTCTGTTTTTTTCAGCATACCGCTGTTCTAGCAAATCAGCAGTTAAGTATATTATAACCATCATGACTGTGCAGAGGACTAATTAGATGGGAAAAGTTTCATGTCTTACATCCATCCATCTCACTCCATTCTGCGCATAAACCACATAAGTTGATCTTAAGTAACACTGTACATATTATTACTTTTGGAAAGGTCTTGTGTTAACAGTTGTCATTCAAGTAGCTGAGAAGTCAAATGCTCACTTGGTCTGTCCCAGCACATGTTACTGTGCATTAACAGTGGCTGCGTTCTCAGGCCAGCTCTCCATGGACTAATCTCCAAGAAAAACAATTGGATAGAGTTGATCTATAATCAAGACTTCCTCCCTCGGATCTTATTTTTTGCCAGCTTCCTCTCTCCTCCTACTCACAAGTCTAAGCTCGACCCAAAAACGCAGAAGTCAAACCTCAATGTTTCAGTTTAAAAACACTTTTTGACCACCGAGTAGACAGAAGCCCAGGCAAAACAACACATTTCCTGGGCTGTGACTGTTGAATGTGTCCTGATATCAAACGGAGTAACATTCAGACTTAAGAGCAGCAGTCACACGCACACACACACACACACACACACACGCACACACACACACACACGCACACGCACACGCACACGCACACGCGCACACACACACACACACTTTTCTATCTCAAACCTCAGTGGATAAGTAAAACACAGATAAACAAAAGGAAAGAAAAGATCAGAGCTGAAACTGATGCTAGAATGGTTGCTTAAACATACTCAGACTTCCATGGATAAGGGTATAGATAGTGATAGTGTTGTGGTGCCACATTTCACTCAAATTGTTCTGTTGGGTCCGCTCTTACCTCTAGCATAGAATGAGCCAGGCACTGTGGCCCGAGGAGGAGCTGTGACCGGGACAGAGGAATGGTTGATTGGAGCCACCACCTTTGTTCCAGAATGTTTTGCACCTGGCCAGCTGTTGGAAGGTAGAATGAGTTCAACAGGCCAATTGTAAAGTATAGTCATAACTTTTTGTTTTACAGAAACACAACTCTTAGCTCTCTATGACACTCTATACATGACACAAACATCCTGCTATTCTGAAAGGATCCCTTGAGAATACTGGACTATCATGTGCTTTTGGATGCTCTGTTACAAGAAAATAACTCCTAGGTTCCTTTTCATCACAATAACTTGTAAGCAAAAAAAGTTGAATAAAATATTAAGCTCTACAGGATGGATAAATGTAACAACATGGCAGCCCTCATCTGAGAGTTCAAAGTAGTGTCTCTCGGCTCCATAGTCAAGGTGGACCCTCGGCTTGTGTAGGAGTCAGGGTTCTGCACGCTCGGCTTTTGGCAAAGCCATCAGTCTGCACTGTGCAGATGCAGAGTCTGCTCTGTATTTGGGCTCATTCACGTCTCCTCCCTGAGGGAACAGCAAGCAGACTAGACAAGAGGGGAAGCAGTAAAAGCTTGCCACACTCTGAGAACTGTGTGTTTCCACTTGTCATTTCCGTGGCAACAGGGGGCTTTTATTAACAACGTTCTGAGGGGCTGTGAGCTTTTTAAGTCTGCGGTGAAGAGGTGTGGAAAGTGCTCAAGGTAGTAGGTAACAACTAAATGAGAGAGGAGAGGTCAAAGGATTATTACCGAATAGGTTAAAAATGTGCGGCACTGGCCTCTTGACCTAGTAAACAGCGGAGTGGAACATGCTGGACTGGAGAGGGATGAGGGTGCCTCTGCCTGAGGCCTGCAGGACCAACTGATCTTCTAAAACCATGCTGCCTTTGTTCAGCCTACATCACATATTCAGGCATGTGAGAAATATAATTGTGCAGCCATGGCTGCCAACATTCTCTAAGAGACTCGCACACCAAAACAGCTGGAACAGTCTGAAGAAGAGCAACGTGCTTGACATGTTATGCATATTAAATTATTTATGGGAGCTGTTTTGGACAGATATGGTAGAGATGACAGTACTAGAGATGACAGTACTGGTGGTGATGATAATGATGAATGAACACGAGATGCTGCACGCACATGCATGAACACGCACACACACACTCACACGTACTGTACACACAAGCACATGCACACACACACACGCACATACACGCACGCACATGCACGCACACACAGACAGAGGTGCATACGCACATGCACATGCGCACACACACACACACACACACACACACACACACACATAGCAGTGCCAACTACCACACGTGAAGCTCAAGGGAGGTCAGGTATGTGGCTGCCAGCCAAATGTTGAACCATTAACCTATCCCTGACACGCGAGCATTGAGCCGATGACTTTGCCTGCGTCTTGAGTCCTATGAGTTAGATGACCGTTCTATTGTTTGTTTATTGTGTGTACTACATATAAAACTCTATATCTGCATTGTAATAGCCTCTTGTTTCTTAGATTTATGATTTTGGGTTTGACATTTCTTTACTTATATTTGGAAAACCTTAAATGAAACTAAAATAATCATATAAACATGTATAAGTGAATGGGACAAGCCTATTCATATGACTGAAGCTGCACCTAAAATGGAACTAAACTTTTTATTGACTTATAGCAGCACAGCAGTAACAGCCAGAGATCCGGTACAAGTCAACATGTTCACTCTGAAGCCCCCAGCCAAGTAGCTTTACTTTACAGGTAAGAGGAAATCAGCTGTCCTCAGGCAACTGACAACTGATTCACAAGACACTGACACCCCACCACACACACAAACACACACACACACACACACACACACACACACACACACACACACACACACACACACACACACACACACACAACCTTAAAACAATTCTCTTTTAAAAGTGCTTAACATAAACACACAATACACACAAATACACACATATATCAACATTCCTTAAAGATGCCCTCACCGGCCGTTCATTACAGACACAAACAGACATAGAGACACACCTGTCGTCCTGCTCTCTCCCTGGGGCTGGTGTGTTTCCTGAGGTATTGCTCCTCTCGCCCTGTAAAGAGAGAAAGTCCACAGTGAGTCCTGCTCTGCCCCAGTCCACCTCTGCTCTGTTGTGGACGCTGTGCAGGCAGTTGAGCTGCAGCTCAAGGAAAAGCTTAGAGGAAATTTAACAGAGGGGTGACCACTCCCGCTCCAGCAGATGCACATCTCCCCTGGGTCCTACATTCCAAAGGTTGCCGTTAGGCTGAGTGGTGATGTAAAAACTGCCTTTAAATGAGGTGAATCATTCTATTTATTAGGGACCAGGTGTGACTTGGTTAAAGCCATCAGAGCACACAGCAAACTGTAAATTGTGTGTGTGTGTGGGGGTTAATCACCCCAAATAGTCTTAACATTCAAAGCAAGTGACTGTTTTAAAAATATCCTTTTCTCACATTAGAGGAGGGGACGAACAAAGAGGCAGTGATCAAACACTGAGACAGCATGCAGAGTGAGAGAGATTTAGCAAATTGAGGTGGTATAGGCATGTGAGTGGTGTAAGTCAAATTCAAGAGCTGTCAGGCCAAGCAAGGCAAGGGGGGGGGGCACTTCTTGGTGGGTATGGGACTATCCAAAAGAGGACTGAGCCGTTGTCTACTGGGTTGATGTCCATTCTCAGATAGAGATAGAGAGAACAAGAGAGAGAGAGAGAGAGAGAGAGAGAGACTGGCTAAAACACTCCAAAGTGTCATCCATATCTTATCCCTCTCATAAACAGGGTCTAGCCTGCAAGTCTGCAACAACTTCCTGTAACCAATATGAAATAAACTCTTAGGGATAGTTTCAAGTACATGAAATAACAGACTTGTCCTGCACTAAAGAAAACTTCAATGAAAATCTCCATTAAGGAAAACTATTAGTCTTGGCTTAATCCATGTATGGGAAACTGGCTGTTAAATAACTAAAGCTGCTATACAGTGACATTCTAACAGTAAGTCAAAAGGAGCTTAGATGAAAGCTTTGCATCACTGTTTTCGCAGCCATTTATGACTTGAATCTCAAGCAAATCCCATCACGTTCAACATCATTTGCATCAACACTGAGTAGTTACACTATAAGCTTGGATTACATCCAACAGGTTTCAGACCACAAAGAATGCAGTGAGTATGGGCCTGTCAGGGCAAAGTGGCAAAGCTACAAATGAAGGAAAGTGGGTATTCAGGCAGGCAGTACTACTGAGAGTTGTGACTATGGTCGTGAGGTTCAAGGGGACACAAGCCATAAGCAGAGAGGGTAGATGAGGGGCTGTTTGGGGGGGGGTGTGAGAGGGCACAGGCTTTGAGGTTTGGGGGTTCAGAGATGATGTCTGTGGTGTCTGTGATGTCTGTGGTGTCTGTGGCGGTGAGCGGCGTCTAAAAGGGGGTGACTCAGTACCTCACCCCAGCCTCGCCGCCGCGGCTGATGCTGCTTCTGGGAAAGCTTCCTCTCCAGCCCACGGATGTCCGAGTCCAGCTCCGCCTCGAAACGATTAAGTTCCGACACCAGCGTTGCCTGAGAAACGCAACCACGGGAACACAGCATTAAATAAATAATAATAAATGAATGGCTGTGGTTTTCATGACATTATGAGAAAAGGCCATTATATAGCTTAAGCAACAACCCATGACACAAATTCAATATCCTAAATGGCGGAAATACAGTGTTCTAGAAAACTGCTGTGGTCTGCTCACAAGACTCAATTTACCTCCATAAAACATTGTTCATTGGCTGGTCACAGTGCATACCTAGAAGACTAAAGACGCTTTGAGAGCTGAAGGATATAAGGACAAACAGACCCGCACACACACACACACACACACACACACACACACACACACACAGACACACACACCAGTCTGTGTACACTTGCGTTCAGAGGGATATGGGTATGTTTCCATTCCACTGGGGAGATCCACTGCTTTCACGTCTGTGTGCTTAGCAGTGATGAATGGCACTCACCTCTATGGAGGGGGAGCGAGGCTTCTCAGGGGTCCTCTGTACCTGGAGCTGTGAGTGAGAAAGACAAACACTGTGAGCAAAGCCAGACCTGGGCTACAAGCACGTCTTACGTACATTACACAAAATTTGTCAGCAATTATGGCAATTTAGTAATTGTCATTTCTTTATAACTAACCAGCCGGGTTAAGACACATGCCAAAACTGCTTGGAAAATAGAAGGAATAGACTTAGGCAGGTAACTGCCTCCTTACCCAGCTCATTCACAGCAGGGGGCAGAGTAGGCCAGACCTCTGTCTGATTCATGTCATTCATTATCTGCCAGTTACACAGCTCAAGAGACTCCACAGACTCAACAGAGCAGACTTCATTTGTAAGGCACCTTAAAGAGCAACGCCATGTAAATGATGTGCAAAGAAGCCCCAGAGAGAAGGATTTACACAAGGCATTCCTTTACAAGGCTAAAAGCCTCACAATGAGAGTCCTCCATTTCCCCTACAGTTTTTTATGTTCCTTGAAAAGCCTTGGCAGGACTATGCACTCTCAAAGCCAAGAGCATCGCAGAGACACTCACCCCGCAGGTCACAATAACGCCGTCCGCCAGTGATGTCACTCGCCAAGGACGCTGCACTTGACACGGCCGATGCTCCCGAACAGGCAGAGCTAGAACCACCACCGCGATGCTCACGTTAAGGCGCTGAGCCGTGGACGGGCAGCCTAGCCTGACGACCTCCCAGGAGAGCGAGAGAGGAGAGTGGCCCGTGAGCTCAAGGATCGGCGGGGGTACAGTAGACTAGCGCGAGCAGTTAACAGCCTAATCACTATCACAAGACGCCTCTACCCTGAGACGACTTCGGCTCCGCGCACGAACAATGATTTCTTTTCTTCTGCCCCGGAGTGCCAAAGCTCATTCTTTTCCCAGCAGGGATTGGAACGCGGTGACAAGAGTGTCTCCAACAGCTTGGCCCCAGACAAACAAGTGGAGTTCCAAGTTACTCAATTTATCTAAGGCCACAAACAAAACAAAAAAAGCTCTACCCTAATTCTTCCATGTGTACGGTTAGTATGTGTGTGCACACGCCCACACAAACACACACACTACACATATACACAAAAAACACCTACGCATTTATACACACAACAACCAAACATCCAACGCAAAACCTATGTTGTATAAACCTAGTGTCCTTTAAGTATTCTTAATATGTGACCCACCAGGAGTTAATACATCTGTCATCTGTGCTATAAATAAAAGTCAAAACATGCACAGCTATCTTATCAATTTGTAACAGGAAAAGTGATAAAGCAGCAGTAATCCAATTGTATCTTAAACTAATTTGCAAATGGCTTGCTCAGTACAGACAGAAAGTTCAAACGTCTCCATTCCAAAGATTTCAACAACAAAAAAAAAGACAATGATATTCACTCTCAAACCCACACACCCCAAATACTGGCTAAACAAAACAACTCAAAGACAAATAAGACTCCTTCCTTAAACTATTACTTAATTTGCAAAACTGTGCGCATTGCCTCATCAGCAATCAGCATTTAACTCAGACCCAACCAACATAAACAATAAAAAAACAAGCTTTCCCACTGCTCTCCTTAGCTGCATGTGCATATGCATCAGAAATAGCTGAAAAGGTTGTAAGGGTCCCCTAAAACACGCACAGCTCCTTACCTGGCTGCTGTTCCCAGAGGTGTTGCGAGTGTTGCTCTTTCCAGGTTCAAAGTCAAAAATGCTCTTTGGCTTTGGGTGCTTCTCTCCAACCTCCAGCTCATCACTCCTGTAACATAATCCCCAAAACAAAATTACAAAATGAAAACACACACACACACACACACGCACACACACACACACACACACACACACACACACACACACACACACACACACACACACACAGTAAGATACACACACTCTCTCACACACATGCACACATGCCCGGACAACCACTTTATCAGGTTGTCATAGTCAATGCCGCCAGCAACAGATCCCAACATGTCTGCCCAGCTCTTGTTTTGTTTCTTTCCGGTCTATTCCTCCTTTCTATGAGTTTCCATTGGAATTCATGTGGGCTGTCTAGCAGTAGACCCTGCTCACCATAATCACAGGTCATGTGTGAGTTTCGAAATGGTTTACCTCATGCAGAGAGCATGGAGGTTTGTAACAAAGAGCTATATTTATGCTCTTGCCATTACATCACCTGACCCCAAATATTGAGACAAACACTGGTGTTACGGCTGTGACTGACTAAGCAGCAGCCAAACTATTAATTCACACCCTGCTTGATATTTATGCATACACACCCAGTTAAATAAACCAAACACAGACACACACCCCTCTCTCTCTCCCATATCTCTCCCTGTCTGCATCCCTCTCCACACCCAAAAAACATTCATTCACTGACTCCTCTACTGAAACTCATGGGACCCTGTGACTAGTAATTGCATGACTCTGTTCCACATCCTTGGTCTTCAGCTCACCAGTCAGGCAGGGATCCATAAGGGTCAAGGGTAAAGATGTCCTTCCCATCTGCAGGCCAGTCTACTGTCACCGTCTCTGAGGTCGCAGTGGGGGGCTGTTGGCTCCCTTTGGAAAAGGCACAGACAGGACAGTTGGTGTAACCTAATTACTGTTGAGGTTCATCTATTATCCATGATGGGGTTTTCCAGAAAATGTGAAACCATGACTCACTTTCAGCTGACCAATACTCCATTTCATCTGTAGCAAGAAGGAAATACAACTATGTTAATATTAATTACACCATTTCCATTTCTTCACCATTTACATTTTTCCATTTCAGTTACCATTAATTAGTTACCAATAATTTTCCCAATCATTATTGTTTGGCCCTCTCTGTGTACTGTATCACTATGTCACACCTGAGTTCATGCCTCTTGTTATTAACTCTAAGAGGGTGTAATAAGAGGGGGAGAAATGAGAAGGTACACTCCTAAAACAAATGTGTTGAAAACAACACAACTTGCGTCCAGATAGGGACAACACAGTTTGTGTTGTGTCCAACACATTGCTTTTGTTATTTGTTACACAATATGTGTTGAAAATAACCCAACTTCTCTGTGTCGAGATAGGTACAACACAGTTTGTGTTGTGTCCAACACATTCATTTTAAGAGTGCACTGTACTCCACCTCTGTGGCTATCCTGTTCTTCGTATAACTACAGGATCACAATGATGAGATACGTTTATGGAGTCTGTGTATTATTGCTTGCTTATTTGTGGATTTGATTGTGTACACATACGTATGCTTGAGCTTTACAGTACATTGCTTCTTGCTGTTAGATAGCCTGTTACCCTGCGTTACATGTTCCAACTGAGAATATACTAACTCAATGTAGGAACCAGTTGTCTGTTTCTGTTTAAGACTGTAAAATTGTAAAGTTCTGAAAATGGGAGAGAGGTGTGGATCAAGCAGCGTCTATACATGCATTCCAGGACTCATTGGGCCATATTAATGATTGATATCAGTATCATTCCTTCCCCCGCCAGTTCGCTCCAAGCAAAATGAGGTGAGCACATTTAAAGTAGCTGTAGAGGTTTGACCTCATAATGTAAGATCTGTTGCTCCCTAGTTTGGCTCTGCTGTTGAGTTGCATTCCAGTGGCATTAGGAAAGTATTGCAGTCTGGCCAATTGCTGTATTAATCAAGCAAGACTTTCAGCTTTACCACAGAGTAACAGGATATCTGGTGTCTGAAGTATGGTACCACATTCAGTGGTAGTGGCAGTGCAACAGTTCAACATGTTTTTTTTCTATAGACAACAGTAGTCTTTAATTCTACACTGCTACACGTCTTAATGTAATTGAATTCAGAGTGAAACACTTCAACAGCTTTTGTAGGCTACATGTCATCTTCAGGAGGAGTGTTTGGTTCATTTGGCTTTTTGCTCTGGAATTCATCATGGTGAGAGATGAAATAGACATGTGAACACTGAAGCAGCTATTTCTCTTAATACGAGCCTTTAGGCTCCCAGGATGCTGTTCAGTTCAGCTCAGCAATAACAAAGGCTGACAGAAAGGAATGTTCTCTCACTGTGTGCTGCTATCAGTTGTGTGTGTGTGTGTGTGTGTGTGTGTGTGTGTGTGTGTGTGTGTGTGTGTGTGTGTGTGTGTGTGTGTGTGTGAGAGAGAGAGAGAGAGAGAAAGAAAGAAAGAAAGAAAGAAAGAAAGAAAGAAAGAAAGAAAGAAAGAAAGAAAGAAGGTGAGAGAGGGAGGAATTGGAGTGTGAGAAGGAGAGCGAGGAAAAGAGGGAAAGATGAAGAAATAATACCTTCTGGCCTCTTATGGATCTGCCTGAACATGCTCCTGTACCAGTCTTTGGGTTTGTTCACACTCTGAGGGAGAGAAAGACAATGAAGAGCTGAGTGAATTGCCACTGAAAACAGTAACAACAACTGTGATACTACAGCCAGCTTACAGCGTTGTCATTCTGTAGAATACAGTGCAATAGACCATACTGCCAATGCTACAGTCTGCAATGTAGTTATTCATTATTCAAAGGCACACACATTCAGAGATCCACTGTGGAGGAAATGCTATCCAATAAAAGCTATATCCTGATCAGTGTGGATACTTCTATCTATCTATATATATGCTAAATATGAACAAAGTGCCCTATATTTTTAAACTGAATGTGTTGAAAACAACACAACTTGTGTTGTTTTTAACACATCTCTGTGTAGGGACATCACAATTTGTGTTGTTTCCTTTTTTTATTTGTTACTGTTGTTGATTGTCAGTGTTGTAAATGGAAGCAATGTTATAGTGTGTGCTTAGTCAGGGGTTTGGCATTGTCTAAGGTGCGGTGAACATGCTGTTTCCCTGAATCATGGCTACTAATCTTCTCATTACAGCGTGCTAGATGAGTCAAATTGACCATGCGCCTCTGATGTCAATCACTCTGAGTCACATCAAACTCTAACTATTATAAGCAATTACAAGGGTTTGGCTGGACCACTTTACAGAGTGAGCATACTCAGCAGGACATGTGCATACACATGATGTCTAAACTACTGATAAGGGTTCTCACAAATTCAGTTCTACAAGGACTAATGCTATTTCAGGGACATTTAGACACCAGTGAGAGAGGATAAGACAGGATGAGCTCAGCTTTGACTGACCGATCTGGAGGCTATAGGCATGCCCGTCTCGTCCACAGGGCCGATGCCAGAGAATTTAATGAGTCGCTCCTCTCTGGTTGCTGACCTCCTTGGAAGGGTGGAAGATCCCCCAGACTGACCATTGGACATCATTCCTTTAGTTAAAAACGAAAAAAGAAAATTATCTCAATAATGTCACTGCTGTGGACATGGGATCATGGAACAGTCAATGCAACCACAATCCCCATGCTACTGACAGCTATGAATTATGTACAGCATACATGCATTTATATGTATAATTTAGAACTACAGACGAAGAGAAACTCCAATTGTTCATCAAAAAATATTATTTTCACCACTAGTGGGCCACAGAGAGCCTGTGTTCAAATGGATGTGAGTGCATACAGTTTCTGTCCAGTCATGAAAGTGGATAGTTCTGAGAGAAGTTTTACCACTACACTGCACTGCTTTCTATGTATGCTATTAAGACGTCATGTTTAAATCAAAGAGACATACATACCTATCTGTGAAGGGCCGTAGTAAGATCCAAAACTTCGAGGTGGATAGTTACTGCCATTTACTTCTGCAACCTAATAACAATCACAAAATCCCATCAAACTTAAAGACTTGTGGACCAACCCAGTACTCTGACCAATCACAGACCATATAATATATGACTCAACAATAATTAACCAGCACACAAAACATTTCCTCTTACTGTATATTCACGAAAGACCATGCAATGCAGGAGAGTACCACTAGGTGGTAGAGTTGCTTAAACGCTGACCTTGGTCAGAATAATCATGACTAATCTATTGAAAAACGCACAGCAGTTTATAGCTAGTATAATCTATCTTTTGAAAACATTGAGTGCAAATGCAATGGGCCATAAAATAGGGTCATCTGTAGTTCATTGACTTTCACCAAGGAGCTAAAGAACCTGATGACTGAAACACCAGTCCACTGCAGTACAATAAAGGTGAAAGTCTGCCCATATTTTATGCTGCGACAACATCGCATGGCATAGTGAGTACA
This sequence comes from Alosa pseudoharengus, assembly GCF_046254945.1. Taxonomy (NCBI): domain Eukaryota; kingdom Metazoa; phylum Chordata; class Actinopteri; order Clupeiformes; family Clupeidae; genus Alosa; species Alosa pseudoharengus. Next base: position 35,026,620 of record NW_027468848.1, read on the forward strand.
TAACCATTATGCAACTACTGTTACAAGCTGCTACTGGCCTCTTGTGAGGATGGAGGCTGGACCATGCGGAATGGGCTGAGAGGTGGGGTGGGCAGGCCAGACGAGATCACCACCACTTCCTGGGTCAGATCTGGAGCGGTGAGAAGCTGCTGCTGGGGTCTAGTGCGCGGCTGTCCATCATCTGAGAACACAATCCGCGAGCCATTTATATGGTTATGCACCTCCACCTGTCGCTAGGATGGGAGAGAGAGAGAGAGGGGGAGGGAGAGAGAGAGAGAGAGAGAGAGAGGGAGTTACAGGAGAGTACAGAACCTTGGTGCCCACATCCCTTCAATTCCTCTTCTGTCCTCCACTCAAGTTTAGGTAAACAGCTGGAGAGATGAAGACTATTAAGGACCAGTACAGAAAGATAAAATCATAAAATAAGAAAAAACACACAACGCAGCATATAACACATACACACTCTCCTCTCCTCTTTTCCTAGTTAAGGTAGTATGTCTCCTTTCTTTCGAGACTAATTGGTCCTTGTTGACCAGGTTTTGGTGAGGCTGTAATTTATTTAAAGTGATGAGGGTATGACGAGCCGATCCACCCTATCCATCATCTCTTTAGCCAGGCCCGTAGAAAGGCCCCATTGTGGCTAAGCGGTCAGAGGGTGAAAGCGGATAGGCTCATTATGGCCCCATTAGTAGCCTATTCAGGGGAGACCACTCTCTCGCTCCCTCCCAGGCCAAGAGGCGTTGCCTGGGCTAGGGGGGTCAGAAGGGGGTCGCCCCCGTCAACCATCAGAGAGAGACTCGCTGACCGAGCTCTTGATCACGTCCCTTTCGCAAGGGCCCCCCTCGTCGCCATGGCGACCGCTCGCTCGTCAGTCTATCCCGGGGTGCCGCCCCCTCCCGCAGACCTGACTCCTGCGTGTTTGTGTGCGAGAGAGGGCTGGCGGAGCTGCAGGGGTCATGGGAAGATCCTTTGGTTTCTCACCAAGTGTGAAACTGTATCTCGTAAAAATCAGGGAGATGCCATTGTGAGGAGCAGGGACAGCGGCATTTGCATGGAAATACAAGACTCGCCATAAATAGCTTCCCCTTTCATTCGCTCTGGTACATCTTGGTCTCGTTGCTGCATCTTTTAGGCCCGATTGAGGAGAGAAATAACAGTTTTGGAAGCTTTCAAAGGTATCCGAGACATGCGAGACAAATGCAATTGACTGAGAGAAAAACAAACAAACAAGGAGGCTTCTCTGTGTTTAGCACAAAAGAGAGAATTTTTAAATGTTTCTTTAGAAATGGCTGAAGAGAGTGGACAGATCCCCAGATTACAGAAATAAATATTCCCCATATTTAGTCTGTTTCTTCGATTACACTGCAATTGGCTTACCTGTGGCTGCATGTCATCAGAATTAGGCTTGATTGCTGATGGTCACCAACAGGATTTTCACAACTATGAAAGGGGAAAAGGAAAAAGAAAGCATTCTTTAGGAATACTATTTATTTACACACTAATACAACGCCAGTTTGGAAACACAAGCTTCACAAAATAGTTTAGATGGTCGAGGCTAAGATATCATTTAACATAATCCTCCCCTTTGACCCCACATCCAGAATGATAATAGAACTCTCCTAATCACAGTCATTTAGTGAGAGACTAAATGAAAGCATTCGATAGACGCTATTTCCAGGCCTGTGATGTGTTTGTCTGCATTCCTTTCACCTTAACATTATCGAGTTATCCCATTTGGCATCCACTATGTCCCACACTGAGACTTCACTGCAGTGCTGCCCCTCCAGAGGCACTGAGTCACCATACAACAAGCTAAGCTACTGTCAGGTTGGACAACAACACACAGTCTAGGATGTCATGTATAAAGCCTATATTCTTTTTTCCCCACTGAAAAGCTGTCAGGGGTGAGAATGTACATCTTCCAGTAAAGTTTATATACCTAGCAATATATATATATATATATATATATATACCCATTTCTGCTTGAAGTTAAATGCTGTTGATTTCCATGAGGTGGAAAAGATCTCCATCTTTCCCCTGTCACCATAGCAAACCCCATACCAAAACAATGAGACTGAGTCACAAGCTTGCCGGATTCTTCCATAACAGAACACAAACCCGGGACAGCCCAGGGCCCACCAGCCAAACTGAACAAAAAAAAAAGAGCTATGCTGGAAAAAAAATAGAGGGAAGCTAGAAGAGGATTAAAAAAAGGCCTTCAAGTTCAAATGTCCGGCACCTTAGCAAAGCAGATTAGAAGAGCCGATTCCACTTCAAAGGAGAGCAGGATTGAACAGAGGGGGTAATTTCCACTCAAGTGGGAGGTAACCTCCTTTCCCTCGGTATCTGAATAGGGTCAGTAGTAACTATGTAGGTTGGCATGGAAACTCAGGACCTGCGCTCTCTGAGATGATCACTACTTTCCATCTGGGGTCAGCTTTCAGCCGTTTAGGGAGGCAGCCAGAATGCGAGTGTTTCAACTGTACGAAGATGAGTTTTCCAAACGCTGTCTAAAATGGAACATTACAGAGTCTAAAGATTGTGGTCAGTGTCCTCTGACTGCCATATCCAATGTCCTGTGGTCCAAATCACACACTGCTAGCCCCCCCCCCCCCTGCACATGGGAATAACTAACCTTCGCTATGCAATCTTAAGCAGATGTGTCTCCCCAAATGATCCATAACCCCTGACTGTGCTACATTACATAACAGGAAGAACAGCTCAATTGTGTGTATGTGTATGTGTGTGTGAGTGTGTGAGTGTGTGTGTGTGTGTGTGTGTGAGACAGAGAGAGAGAGAGTGTGTGAGTGTTTGTGTGTGTGTGAGAGAGAGAGACAGAGAGAGAGTGTGTGTGTGAGTGTTTGTGTGTGTGTGTGTGTGTGTGTGTGTGTGTGTGTGTGTGTGTGTGTGTCCAGCATTTTGTGTCTAGCATTTTTCAAGATGATGCACGTCCCCCTGACACTGATAAATTATAATACTTCTGACTCACTGACTCCACAGATAGCGAAATGTTAAAGGCTGGTGGAGTATGCTTATCTGCATGTGGGGAAATGATACCAAGCTCCAGCATATCTCTGGATTACTGTGGTCTCACCGTGACAATCTCCGCTGACATTTTCATCATCTGATGAAAGATTCAATTTAATATAAAAAAGGTCAATCTCTGAACCACAGCAGAAAGGGTGATCCATCCATTAACCCTTTCCTTTCAGTCAAAGTGTCTTAAATCTATAGTTTGTTTTGATTAAACCGTGCTGACCAGACCACACTGGCATGTCTGTTTGACTTGTTTAAGTCTTTTAAACCCATTCATGTTCAACACTTTCCCACACTCAAGCCTGCAAAATGTCTCCCACTACTGCTTCTCAGAGGGTCGGCCTTTACAGCACATAACGACATGAGGAAAGAGGCTGGAAGAAGGAAAACAAGTCCTTAAATCAGTGGAGCCCCTCAAACAGACCAAGCCTTAAAAAGCTGGTGAGGCCGCTTGGCCTGCTCCGCGCTGCGTCTGGCTCCTGAGGCTTTCATTACCTAAATGAGTATTGAGGGGGAGAGCAGGAAAAGTCAGGAGCTCCAGCTCTCTAAGTCCAGCTCTCTCTCTCTCTCTGTCCAAAGCCCGACGCTCTCGCCAAAACTTGAGAGAGCCGAGAGGAGAGCCAACCTAATAAGGTCAATTCAGCCCTCTCATATCTGGCCCAAGAATTCGCAAGAACACACGCATGCACACCAGAAATAGTGTTTACTCTGAACACCCTACACATTCTTATCGGCTTGCGAGCGCTGAAGCGCACTTCCCAACGCAAGTAGTGGAAAACACCCTTGGGTGGGGGTGGTGCTCCCTGGGAGATCTGCTTCAGGGGAGCCTGTTTGTTTGGGTGGGTTACACATTAACATAGATGTTCTTGTTGTCTTGAATGTGCAGGACATTTTCCAAATCTCAAGGCCAGATATTTACTTCCTCAACCAAACATGGAGATGGGAGTTTAGAGTGTGGGAGCTGGATTTCTCCAGAGCCTGTTAGGATGGGGATGTCTCGTCTCTGTAAACTTGGCCGGGGTATCAGACAGCTTTCGGCATGCGGTGAGACAGTGTTCTGGCTGTGTGTCAAATGTTGCAGGCTTTACTGCTAACTCGACACCCTCTGGTCCAGTCACAGTCAATTTCTTGTCTGGTCAGAAGGTCTTGTGAGTGACCAATACTCTCTTGCAACACACTGAATCGGGGACAAGCATGGGGCCAAGTCTGTCAGTAAAGTGTTAACCTCAGCAAAAAGGCCAAGCCTGCTAGCCCAGCGCTGTGCTAATGCAGTTGTTGTATTTGGAGGCAACAGGATGCAGGAAGACAATGAGACGCTTTAATTGGACTCCTGAGGAGGAGCCTCCACACAAATCACTCTCACATGGCCTCACGCCTCCTCTCCTTTCCTTTCCTCCACTCCTCTTCACTTCTCTCCTCTCCTCATCTCTTCTCCTCTCCTTTCCTCTCCTCTCCTTTTCTCTTCTCTCCACTCCTCTCTTCACACCTCCTCTCTTCTCCTCTCTTTTCTCCTTGTATCTCCTCTCCTCTCCACCACTCCTCTCCTCTCCTCCTCTCCTCTCCACTCCTCTCCTCTTTTCTCCTCTCCTCTCCACTCCACTCCTCTTTTCTCCTTTCATCTCCTCTCCTCTCCTCTCCACTCCTCTCCACTCCACTCTTCTCCTCTCCATGCTGGCCATGCATGCCACAATGCTGTGTCAGGGAGACGGAGAGGCTCATGTGTATGGAACAGATTTTTGCTCACGTGGCATTCAGCTTATTCATGAATTCTTACATCATTGTCGGCATGACACAGACTCATATCTGTATTGTTTACGTTTGCAGCACTACATACATGCAACAAACATTTTATGTTGTTGTGTTGGAATGCAACTGGGTGACACAAAGCATTAACCCTAATAAGGAACACACCCTTGACTGAGTAATCATTGGTAAACCACTAGGCTAGGATGAGGTACAGTATATCCAGACAAGAACTCAACAAGACTGTGTCCCATACTCCACTTGTGACAAGAATAATTAGGCTGGGGAGCATTAAATCCCACAGAATAACACTACCCGATGTGGCATAATTAATCTAACAAAGCAGGAAACCATTGTGGATTTAGAGTCCAATTAAGGGATTGTCAGGATTCAACATGAAAATCACATATTGCTCACACGGTGAGTCAGACCATTAGGTCAGTGACCAACAGGATATAACCAAGACACACCACACCCAATTCATCCCTCTGCATTCTATAGGCACTAAGTTTACATTACAGAACAAAAAAAAACAGTCTGTCTATTTCATCATGAAAACAAATCCCAGGGTATTCAACTAATTGCACGCTCGAAGCAGACTGTACAGTGTCTCATTCAAGATATTCCGCAACCCTCAATGAAATCATATGCATACTCCTCCTCCTCACAGAGGTCTGCAGAATGGGATCAGCTGTAGGACCCACCAAGTCAGGAATGCAAACCATTCAGGCTGCATGAATTAACTTACTGAGGTTCTCAAATATGTAGCCATTGTAATTCCACCACGTCTGTCACATAGAACCACAGTGAGTGTGGTATCACTTATAAAACCCTGTGCATATATTCACTGGGCAGTTAACAGCATAAGAAGATGACTTTTTATGAATAGCTCTTGCATTTTCAATATTTACCAAATTCCAGCAACACTCATTTAGTGAGTCGCACAATTGGTTATTCTCTCCATCTTTCCCATGGAAGAGATGACGCTCTGACCTTCTGCTCCCCCGGACAAAAGCCACTGTCACTGGACATGCAGTTAGCAAACAAAGCCATGGGACCTCCCATCGGCCCTCCCCACCCCGACAAAAGCCCTCTTCACTTGTGGACGTGCCGTCTACAAACAAAGTCCATTAACACCTCTCCACTGACCATTCACTGATCCATACATCTATACCACCACAACTACATCAATAAAACTGCCATTGATGACACAGAAGAGGGGTCCGACCAGTCAACCATGGTGACAGTCCCTCAATGCCATTTTCACTGTCCCCATGTCTAAAGAACAAGACAACTTTATTTGACCCCTGCCAACATCTGTGGTGTTAACCTCCCTGTCTACATGGGCTGCTTTGAGAGAATAGGGCTAGTTAATGATTGTATATACTGACTGCCCGGCTGCAGCGCAGCTGCCTCTGGACCGATGTGGACGCTGCTTTGCTTTGTTTGCTTGCATTTGGGGGGGGGGGGGTATTAATTCGATCCGGATTTATCCAAACAGATACCAATTTGAGCATAAACACAGCTTTAAACACTGCTCCCCGAACGGAAACAAACTGCTTTTGGAAGCCAGTGCTGTGTGTGCTTCCTGGATAAACTATGACTAATGATAACATAATGATCCCAATGTTTCACTGTTACATTTTTTAATTCCCCTGTGTTTACATTTACAGCTATCTAAAGGGGTAAACATGAATGGAACACAACTATGTTTCTGAGCAAACAGTCTGCAGAGACAGCGCCGACCAAATAAAACATCATTACAATTCCTGTCATCCCCTGCCCGGTCAGATCCATACTTCAACACCAAAGGAATTCAGCAATTGGCCCTGCAGCCCTGCAGCAAAGAGGGAAAACAATCTATGCAAAGCAAACGAGCAGAAAATAAGAGTGTGAGCAGGGTAAAGAATCTCTTAATGAAAGAACAACAGTGGACACACAAGCCCAGAACACCACAAGCTGAAAAGAATAAAAACGCTTCCACCACCTCCCCCCGGGAACTCCGCCGACAAAATGATTATCACCCTCGGCAGTTGTCTGACCTCTCCAACTAAAGGTGAATTACTCCGTCTCCCGGAATCTTCGTCCCTCACAGCAACTTGGCTCATAGAAAAACAGGAGCAGATCCCATACAAGGGTCTGCACACAGCCTTGCTTATGATATGTTGTTATTAGGTAAGATATACAAAGTTATCACAGACGCCTCCGCTTCACTGCCTTGTATGGTGCTTCAGCCCGTTGCCTGGCGTTCCAGCCAAGGGAGGCAGAGGACGGTCCTTGCATACCGGTCAGAAATGAAGAGCAGTGGTTTATCTTAAGCCTCCATTCACATGCTAATCGAGTAGCCGGGGGACAGGCAGAGGGTAGTGTGGGCTACATACTCACATTCTTACACATAGAACATCACGGTGTGTTGCCTTTGCATGTCATCAGTCGAGAGGAACATATCCAAGGTTGTCTGAATAATTTGAGAATTTCATATAACCCACTGCATTCAGCACACTGATGCCTCAGTTCAGAGCAAAAGGCATTTTGCATCTGCACACTTCCTCCAGGAACACATGGAAAACCCCCCCTCTTCCTCCACAGTCACACACTCACACACTTCTTCTTTCTTTTTGCATATGCAAACATATAGGGCTCTGTGTTTGTTTTATGCACGCCTGTGTGTGTGTGTATGTGTGTGTTTGCGTGTGCGTGTGCATGTGTGTGTGTGTGTGTGTGTGCATGTGTATGTGTATGTGTGTGTGTGTGTGTGTGTGTGTGTGTGTGTGTGTGTGTGTGTCTGTGTGTGTGTGTGTGTGTGTGTGTGTGTGTGGGAGCAAGAAGCAGGTAGGGCTCCCAGATGGATCAGCGAGAGCTTCAGGGATCAGGCCGCGTCTCTGCAGAGGCTCTGAGGTGAGGGAGGAGCGGAGTGGCGGCCAGGGCCCCACGGGGCCTTTTGTCAGCAGCGGAGGAGGGAAATGAGCTTGACATCGCTGTCTGTTCACATTGCCTTTCACCAACACAAGACCATCGAGACCATCGGGGGGACATGAGATTAAACACCATGCGAAGGGGAACACGGACCAAACATGAAGCTCGGAGCTATCATCCAATAGAGGAAGAAACGCTGCCTTATATGTGTTTCCAACAAAACACTGGGCATGCAACCAGATTTGTTTATAACTGTGACACAATAGCTACTCCTCACATCATTAAGAAGTGTAATTAGTTGCCTTAACAAAAGCACAAAAGCTTTCATAGGTGTTCTATGGATACAAGATAGTATACTTACTGAGGAGAGTATATAACTACTGTTGTCAGATTGCCAGGCACTGATATAACAAACATAATGGTAAACAACAAAGCACTAGAACAACATAAAAGTACACGACTAGAAATGACTAGTCGGAGCTCAGACTAAATCTGGCCTCTGAATGGTCGTCTCAGGTGTTGTGTGTTTCCTGAATAGCCATCTTAGAACTTTGCCAAGAACCACTTTTATCTTTAACAGTCAGTCTCTCTCCCTCACTTTCTTTCTCTCTCTCACACACACTCACACACACACGCACACGTACACACACACACACACAATCATATATACGGCTTCAGTGTTGGCCAAGGGTAATCTCTGGAGGTTTTCTAGAAGAACACTAATCCAAGTCCAAAGCTGCAGATGTCTGGATAGGAAGACAAGGTGTCTCTTGTATTATAAAATGTAGACAGCTTTACTTCAGATTTATAGTTTTACACATGATAAGCTTCCCAGGCAAAACAGTGCAGAGTGATATTGTATAAGACAGGGAAATTCACTCACCCAAATGTAGGCGTGTGTTTGCATTTGTGTGTGTGAATGTTGGAAAGTTTTGCTATGCTCAGGGTCCCTGGGAAAGATGACAAACACACACACACACACACACACAGCTTATCTGTCCTTTAACAGATGACAATCCAAGGTGCCTGCTCTCTCTCTCTCTCTCTCTCTCTCTCTCTCTCTCTCTTCTTTTTCCCCCTTCTCTTTATCTCCACTCTCGCGTAAAACTTGCTCCGCCTGAGTGAGACTTACTGATTTGGCGGCTGTTGTCGTGGCAACCTCTGAGCCCTGGGTAAAAGCCGTGGTGCCTCTTGGCTGCCTGCTCCGGGGCTTCCTGAATGGGCAGGGCTCTTTGTTGCGATAAGGTGATATTTCAGAGTGTAGGCTTAAGGATAAGGGAGTGAATACAGTGCGGGACCTCCCAAAGCCACCTCTCCTTCATCATCCCTTCTTCCTCGTGTTTATTTTTGGCTCTCCCTTCAGTATTACTCACTCTCTTTTTATTGACATCAACACGTATTGTCATTGTGTTTTCTTTCCCTGTCTATGTACTTCCTTTGCTCTTTAGCTGAGAGTCATTCCATTATTATAGTAATGAATAGTTATGGCAAGCTCACAGGAGCCCAGATCAGTAAGCCTGCCATTGAGTTTCATCATGTCTTCCCAGGGAATATGATCTTGTTCAAATGGCCTGCTTGTTTTTCCCCATACACACACAGACTCTATGGGCCCCGTTCCACTCTACACTGACAACTTAGTAGCTTGGAGTATGTACTTCAGCAATCAATTGATAAAGGAATTCTTACATCACTTTATTGATCAAATAAAAAAGCTACACCCTACCCTAAACCTGACCGTAAGTCCATTGTGTGCCATGCACTGAATCAAATGAATCAAATGAATTCACTGGTATACCGCCCCAGGCCTGGCACCATCTGAAGGTTTGAGTATGAGTCTGACTGCATCTTGATGGTTACGGTTTGAAGGGCTCCTGATATGACCTTGTACAGTCAACAAAGACAGAGAGAGAGAGAGAGAGAGAGAGAGAGAGAGAGAGAGAGAAAGAGTGCACGCAGTGGTCTGTGAAAAGTCCTGTGTGTCTTCCCTTCACAGCTCACAACCCAAACCAAACACAGTTCAGCAGACCCACGAGCCAGCAATTCAACTCTTCAGTCTGTCAACACAGCAGGATTAGTCCTGCTCATCAGTCCGGGAACAGCTACAGTACTATCTCTGCGGTCTACTACTTGAGAAAGACGAGGCACTGCAGGGCGACTCTGCCCTCAGCCTCCACCACAAACCATCATCCCACTCTTTTACTGGGGAAGGGTGGGGTGGGGGGGGGGGGTAATCTACACTGATAGCAAAATAGAATTACAACAGTGGATTAAATGTCACATAGAGGAGGAATAGCAAGTGTACTAATGGAGAAGAACTAGCATAGTCACATTGTAAGAATGTGTCTCCTCAGCACCAAGGGAACGAAACAAAACCTGGTCTTCCAGTTTGGTCAAAGGAATTTCACAATATACTGTAAAAGGTGGCTGGCAGTGAAACCCAGATATTCACTAGCCGACAGTCCAGTTTCTGTCATGTGTTGCATAAACAACAAAGCATGAGTAGGCTTTATGCAGTAACAGAAATACTTTAAAAGAGAAATCTTGTCTGTAGGATTTTTTGGTCAAGGATTTCAAAGACATATGCATGTGTAGGCCACAGAATGTAGGCAATGTTTCGTGTGCATTCTGCACTGTTGACCAGCCTAGAAGACAGACAACTCATTTAGTAAACAGTTTGAGTCAGCTCATGGTGAATAATTCAGTGGTTTGGCTGGACACCATGTAACAGTGGTTAATATGGTGTAGTCTTACTGCTGACGTCAGACTGTTTCAGCTAAAGGCCAGAGTGCCCCTTCTCCCAGGCTCCTGTAAAACACTGCCATTTTGTTGTTCACAACAAAGTGCTCAGGTCAGTAAATGGTGTTGGTTTCTCTCTCTCTGTGTGTGTGTGTGTGTGTGTTTTGTGTGTGTGTGTGTGTGTGTGTGAGAGAGGGAGAGAGAGAGAGTGTGTGTGTGTGCATGTGTGTGTGTGTGTGTGTGTGTGAGAGAGAGAGAGAGAGAGAGAGAGAGAGAGAGAGAGAGAGAGAGTGTGTGTGTGTGTTTGTGGGAGAGAGAACATTTAATCAGGATGAGGGAGGGAGGGAGGCACAGAGGACCCATCTGATCAGGTTGGTCCTCAGACCCCTGCTGTGAGCTGATTATCATCACCGTCAGTCTCTGGCCTAGTGAGCAGGGAGAGCACATTCCTCCGCCAGGTTCTGTTCATTTTCTCTCTTTCACAAAATCAGTCCACCTCTATTTCTTCATAAACTGATGGACCAGCCATTTCACCTAATACATTGAGCCAAATGGCCACATTTGGTCTATTTCAGCCTTTCCCAGTTTGTCCCACACAATTCCACCGTCTTGTTTTCAAGTCCACAGTCAACAGTTCAGCAGAGCATGAAAAGGGTTGGCCCATTAAATGTCACAAGTCAAAACAGATATGCCAATAAGGGTTTGTTCAGATAATGGAGCCAAACACTCCTCGTCAATGCTACTCCAAAGTTATGTAACACTGCAATATGAGTAGGATGCACAGCGCTGGTCAGTTAAGAGTTATTCTTCAAATATTCAAGCAAAACAACAAAATATAAAAACTAAATGCTAAATGAAGGCCCTGAACAACAACAAGTTGTCATACTTATAGGAACCCTGAATACTTGCACAGAACTAAAGAGAGTTGCAGTCATACACAGGTCAAATTAGAGGGTGGAAAAATCTCAAGCACAATAACTAATAGTCTTGCTAGCCTACCAGCATAAGATTGCTGTGACATGTGTCAAAAACTATAACAATGTCAACATGTGACGCCTACCCCAACAACCACCACCGGAATGTGCCCTGACAGACACAAATAAATGCTTACAATTGTGCACAGGCGATCTGGATCTCCAGAACTGCACAAAATACATTCTGTTGAACTATTCAGTGTAATTTTACATGAACACATTAATTGACTAAAACATGCATAATAGAAATACAACATATGTAATGTTAAAATGTCAGGATTAAAATAGAAATACTGCAAAGAATATCCCATACAATTATATAATTATAATACATCTCCACGGTTCCCGATTTCTGCTCAGTGTTTTGCGACTGACAGGGGACCTGAACGGAAGAAACACACCCCCTAAAAGCCGTCTCTGCACACACGCACATACAGTCACACACACATACACGTACACTCACACAGCTGAGCCAGAGAGAAGTCAGAGATCCAAACTAAAAGACAAAGCAAAAGCTGCCGTAGAGTGCCAGATGAAAGAAAACACCCATGAATGAGACACAAACAAAGTTCCCGGTTAAAATAACTCTGTGAAATCTACGAGGAAGGTTAAGAACAAGATGAGTACTTACTGAGGAGAGGCACGGCTGTGATCTGAGGACAGAGAGAGGGAGGAGAATGAGAAAGAGAGAGAGAGCGGGCGAGTGAGTGAGTGAGTGAGAGAGAGAGAGAGAGAGAGAGAGAGAGAGAGTCCTGCTTCGTCTGTCCTGGGACGGGGGAGGCAAAGATAAACTACAAAGAGTGACTCAGCCTACGTATGTGTGAGTTCATGTCTGTGAACATGTGTGTATGTGTGTGTACGTACGTGTATGTGTGTGTGTGTGTGTGTGTTTGTGTGCGCATGTGTGTAGTATGTCTTGATGACTTAGCCTGCTCTCATCCTGAAACACCCACATCTCTCCAGCTAAAGCTTGTCAGAGGCTCTGTAATAGTTTCCATCCCATCTGCAGCTGGAAATAATAGATTCCCATGCAGGCACGGGCGCCGTGGCTACGCCCTCTTGTGTTTCATCATGCGCAGGGAACAAACTAGGCCATTTCCCTCCTGCCCGTATCAGAGGGCTCACTGGGGCTCTGGCTATAACACAAGCCTTTGTGTTTCATGAACAAGGGATACTATTGCTCTCAGAAGTACATGCAGAAGTACCAATAGTCACTTGCCCACAGACACTTCATAATATGAATAGAAATACATTCAGGAACAAAGGGGATTGTTTCCCCTCCTCTGTCTGTATCTCTGTCTGTATCTCTGCTCATCTAATGCAAGTTTAAGCCTATGAGCCTCATGTCCTTATAACTACTTTGGCAATACAAGCAACCAACTTGTCAAGCCAATAAAACAATTTGAATTTGAAGTAGAGAGAGAGAGAGAGAGAGATGACCACAGCATTTGACCAACTCTTTTCTACAACTCATTCCAGCTGATGTTTAATTGAAATATTCTCAAAGGTACTGAGAGAACAATGACACTACAGAACAAGCAAACCAGAACAATGGCACCACATTGATAATTGTAAACAAGCATATTCAAAAAAGATTATGCTTATCAGATGATAAGATGATGCATCAGGGCATCATAGACTTTAAGAAGATATTTGCAACATGGCAGCCACTTTAAAGTAATACATTTGTACTTCAATTTAGTTCAAATATATTTTAACATTTTCAACATCTAGTGCTAAGGGGGCACCCAATTTATCCAGAACTAGCGAAAGTGTCATATTCTTGGTCGTAACCTCGGAGCTAATGTGTATATCTTACATTAGATTAACAAACTAACAGAGACATTTACTGGATCTCCAGTGCCTTGGGATTTTACAAGACATTGTATTGGAATTTCTCAATTGGTCTCTCTCTCTCACACACACACACACACACACACGTGCATGCATGCATACACACACACACACACACACGCACACGCACACGCACACACACACAGAGCGAGGGAGAGAGAGTGTGTGTGTGTGTGTGTGTGTGTGTGAGAGAGAAAGACTCCTACACACAGCTGGAAGACATCATTGTCCATGAGGAATCAGTGTTTCCACACAGAGCTCCAGAGTGCGCCTGGCAGTGAGGGGGAGAAAGGGAAAGGGCCTCTCCAGCCCCAGCACAGGCCAGAGCAACTGGAGCAATCAGGAACACAATGACTCATGCTCGGAAATGAAATTCACAATGGACAGAGGTAACAACGTGTGGGGGGTGGGGGGTTATCCCAAGACATCCCAACATGTTTTGTGCTGCAGTACAGTAGAATACCACTAAACTTTCAGGGCGTTCTGCAACACACAGAGCTGTGCTATCAAGACTCATTCAACTGTTATCATGCTGAGTCTTAGCAATGCCCAGACAGCAGGCAGCAAACACACAACATAGCTAAGTCAATGACAGCAATAATTCTGCTTTCTCACATGACACACACACACACACACACACACACACACACACACACTGAGATAAGATCAGAATATTGCAGTCAAATCTTGAGGTACTTTGCTCAGGTAATATGGTGGAACACAGTTCACAAGCAGAGTGCCACATGTTTGCTGACTGGCATGGCAGTATTATGTCACCAGTGTGGTTTAAAGCCAGTTCACCATAGCGATGGTATAATGATTGATATGCTTTTCATGAATCCATGGTACAGCTGTTTGATAAACCCCAAACACTGCTGTGTTTCACACAATTCAATTCAATTCAATGAGCTTTATTGGCATGACTGTAAGTGTTACAATGTTGCCAAAGCAGTAATTACATCATACTTTCACTCATTCCAAATGAATTCTTTTTCAGATAAATCATTTTTCAGAAATAACAGATGACAAAAAAATCCCACACCATTTCACACCACTTTCTTCCTCCACTCTGTATTCAGTACTGTATGTGCTGGATGTTCTACCAACTTGATTGTTCCTCTTTCTCACAAACGATGCTTTTAATTACGCTATAACGTTATGTTTATGTAGCAGACACTTTTATCCAAAGCGACTTACAATAACATTAAGTGAAATCCACACTTCAAATGATATTAATGCAAAATAACTGAAGTAATGCTGACCCACAATTTACAATTAAAAATATCTGTGACAATTCGGTCTGGTACAAGTAAAAAGGAAAATACTACTCACAAGGGATGATCACGTCTGCTTGGACTACTGTGGTTGCCTGTAAATCAGTAGCTATGTTTTTCTCACTCAGGGAAAGGATCGATTCACAGAACAGTTCTCTCTCTCTGACACTCTACAGGCGCCTTGGCTGGCAATGCCCTGGCATCTTCCCATACCCTTCCCATTCTTCTGCTGGTCGGCTGTCACAAGTTCGTCCACAGTGCCCAAGACTGCGATCCAAAATAAATATTTAACCACCAGACTACGCAATCAACAAGCAAAGGTCACACCTCTTTCTCTCACACAGACACAAACAGTCACACTCTCTTTCCCCTCTCGTTCTCCTCAAGTGACTTAGTGCCTCACCTGCCTTTATGTCAGAAAACGTGTCAATTATACAGTATGTAGTGGCCTGTGCTGTGCAGGCTCCCACAGAAAAGTGCTTCTTTAATCAGGGGAAATGAGTACCAGGGTAATGTTCAATTGACTACTAGAGCATGTTAGCTTTGAGTGAACATGAGGAGGATCTACCAAAGAGAAGATCAGTCATGACTCAAATTCCTAAATTCTAAATATTTGGCCAGCAAAAAAAAGAAAGAAAAATGAAGGCAACTGGTCAGTGGTGTGGACTGTGAGGAGGACAAAAGGGTAATTGTTCATTAAAAAAGCTAAGACAAATGTTTGTGCTTCATTTAATGTCAAGGCTTTATTTCTGTAGATGCTGATGATATCAGAGAGATCTTAATAAATTTAATTGGACCTTTAAATGTTAATACATATGAAAAATAAACGTCTCATTCAACTTTTACACAAGTACATTACATCACACCAATGTGTGTGGGTACCAGTCATACAGCATAAACCAACAGCTTACTGTCAGACAGCAGCGACAAGCCCTCCAATGCTTCGTTCTTGGCATCCAGATCTTTCTACAGTGATGAAAAGATAAGTGAGACAAATATATGAATACGATGTGATATCATCTATGATGAAGTACCAATGTTATCAACATGTTTTAGAAAGCTAATACAGACAGCCCACTCCTGTTAGACTTCAAGAATTTCAAGAGTTTCCCCATTGCAGTTCTGGACAAACCCAACCATGGTCATATTGACAATGACTAGGTTTAAATTATAACCAAGGGTAGACTGAAAATAGACTTTAATTTCTCTCTAAAGCTTTACTTTCTAATTATCATCTGTGGTTACTAAAGACAAACACATGCTGAATATAAACAAAAGACACAGTAAACGATATGTAACATACGCTTATTCTATATCCAGACAATTAAATCCTTTATATCACTGTCTGGTTATTTTTAGTGGCCAGTGTATGGGCCTTAATGAGAAATAAACCAATATCTCTGTTTAGGATAAATAGCAAGCAAAGTTGATTTAAATACATAAAATACATAAAATACATAAATTCAAATTCATTTATTAGAGGATAACCCCTTGAGATGGACATCTAATTTTTCGAGGGGGTCCTCAGAGTAACACAAAACACTTACACACTCACACATACTAAAGCTCTTTCTCACAACCAACCACCCCAGCCTGTCCCACCACTGTCCAAAGCATATTCACATAATCAGTATGGTAAGATATGAAGATATTACAGGAGAGAACCATATTTACAAAAATGTGAGGTTAAAGCATGCATTAAGACATGCATAGACACTGATAGTTAAAATGATTTGGGAAAAGTTGCAAAATGTAACGTCTATTTACACTGGTTTTCTATTTAGTAATATGGAAGTTCCCGAACGATTTGCAACAAACAACAGCTATTCTCATATTTCGATAATATAATACTTCAAAATCTAATCACTGATAGGAGTCAACCACCCTGACATTTAAAATCTTCCCCAAGAGTGACATCATGTGGTCATTTTAAAACAGTGCAGACATTCTATAAATTAAATTCACTTGAGAAGAAAAGTGCAGAGGAAATTGTGATGGATCTACTTGCATCTACCACACATGCATCTACAACTTGTAAATGTACTAGGACATGTATATGGTATAAAATTCTCGCCAAAAGTTTTCTGTACCTGTACCAAAGTTTTGTGCTTGTAAAAATTATTTGTGTACATGTAAAAACTAGATGTACCGCATAGCGGTACAAAATATGACCGCCGCTCAGTCCTGTACAGCTGTTCCGCGAAAATAAATCACACTTCAATTTGTCTCCATATTTTACTCCATCCCCCCACTCTTGAAACTTTTGTGTATGCTTGTTTGGCATGCCTGAGTGTGTGTGTGCGGCTGCACAGAAAGTAGCCTACTGGTGCTGAAAAGTTGAATAGATTGTAGAATAGCCAAAGAAGATGTAGCATTGTTATAAAACCTTTAAAATCTCTAAACAATCACAAGTAGGGCAGTTCATCACAGTTCATCCATTGCAACTGATTGATGAAAGGTCATTTACACGCTACATTGTATTTGGGAAAAGCAAAAGGTATCAGCATAATGTTATTTATGTATTTATTTGTTTGTTTGTTTGTTTGTTTATGAACAAAAACATATCTGTCAGTTCAACAGCTATCAAAAACAAAGGTCATTTTTGGATGGATGGATTTTTTGTGAATGTTTCTTCTTCTACATAAGATTTTAGTCATCTTTAGTTCATGTAATACTTCATTGTCAATGCACAAATTAAGTAACAGTAGTCTGAAACGTTATTGTTAATGCACAAATTAAGTAACAGTAGTCTGAAACGAAATGCTGTTTTACATGTAACCAGTGGTGCAAATAACTGACATGTCCAAATGGGCCTTGATGAAATGCGTCGCTAGACTGTTCATACACATTTTAACGGGCCAAAGTTGAAGAACTGTTGTCCGTTATTGTTCGTGCAAATATAGGCTGATTCATGTTCCCTTGCATTGTGTAACTGAGGTCCATGGCTGGCTTTCACCAGACCAAGCTCAATCTTTTAAGAAATCAAAAAATAAATAGCAGGCAGATCAGGCTGGGTTCACCTGGCACCCGATATTGTTTAATTTTCCGATTGAGATATCCACGCTTTGGCTATTCTAAATGCAAAAATGCATCAGGGAGTTATGACAAAACTGTAACTAACAAACTAGATCCTAATAGAAAGCTGTTAGCTTCCCTAAGCTACAGGTAGGCTTATAAGGTAGGCCTATTTACAACATAAATTGTCAATAGGCTATGCTGGCGACACAAATAAAATCTCCTTTGGAAACCAATGGCTTACGCCTTACAGTATCAAGCGGACTTAAACTGCCATATTGTGGTGAAAAGTTGTAATAAAATTCATGCAGCTCCATGAGTTAAGGAAAGTGCGAATGAAGTAGCCACTTCTAAATGGGACCCACTACACAGTAGCTTAAGGTGTGTTGCTAAAGCAACCATAATGAAATGAAGGTGTCATTGTTTGGATACTTCACACACACGTGCTTTTTAATTTTACAGACTACAACTACCAAGCTGGAATCAAAGCACATCGATTCCCCTCTCACACACCCTGCACGCACTTAAAACGAAATAAACAGGCGTCTTAGTCTCACGCATGTATAGGCAAAACTGTATCAGTAACATTGGTAAATCTTCCATTGCACAGAATGATTTTTGTAGCACGTGCAACAAATGACAGTCGAAAGATACAATTACAGTGCTGCTATCAATTTGCTTGGTATATCCGCATTTCTAGTTTTCTACAAATGCAATCAATCAAATTGGCCTACATCACTCAACCAACGCTAACGGTAACATTACCTAGGTCCTTATTGATATTATAAGATTAACGTACCTGCAGTAAAAACCAAGCATGTCCGATACACATCCTCAGATTTATGTCGGCTTCAAGAAGAAATGGGAATTACATTTCATGTGAACATCGTCCTATCCTTATTAGACGTTCTCTGTGGTAAATTACAGTCCTTGTAGGAAGCGTCCATTGTTTTTTTCAACCCACTTTTAACTTCCAACAAAATTACGTCTCACTGCAACGATGCGCCATCTAGTGGACAAACGACTACTTATCGCCTGGAAATGCAGCCATGATGATGGTGATGAATATTTATTATGGCTTTCTTTTAATCCTACTGAATTTGTAATTATGTATCGGCCGTTCTAATACCGATAGTATGTGGGTGCCTGTGTGTGTGTGCATGTGTATATGTGTGCACCGCCATGTACAGGCCAATGAGTGTACAGTCACTAAATGTACACATAACCTAATTTTTTTAAGACCCCCCCAGAGAATGCCAGGTCAATCATACACATAAAATTTGGTGCAGTTCTGAACATCTTAACTGAAGATAGGGGCAATTAAAGCAGAATAATATTGCTTTTTCATTTTTTACCGGGGGGGGGGGGGGGTGCAAATCACAAATGAGTGATTATGGGCCAGGTTGATGTGGGCCCTTGAGACCAACATACCATAAACGATTCTTCATCCTCAGTGCCACGGTTCAGGTAGTTATTTAGGAAAAACTGCTTTTTTTGTGGTTCGGGGGGCCCAGCACGGGGGTGGAGTGGCCCCCGGGGACGAAACGAAATTTTTCCGTAAAAGTCTAGTGGGGCTACATACCCACCAAATTTCATGTGCCCCGGTGGTTCGGTGTCCCGGGTATCGTTGACCAAAAATTCAGGAAGTAGATGATGGGAAAAAAAAACAAAAAACTTTGACAATCCCTATATGACCGCTTCGCTAGCTTCGCTAGCGGCGGTCATAATAATTTGTATCTGTAAAAATATTTTGTGCATGTAAAAATGGTTTGTACATCTTCAAATCCGTTTTGTCAGTGTGTAGAAAAAAGTTTTGTGAATTTGCGAACGATTTTTGCACGCACAGATTTTCCATTTGCAAGTGCGCATCTGTTTTCTACAGACATGAAACAGATCTACGGGTACGAAACGAATTTACAAGTACAAAACTTTTTTACAAATGTTCCCAAAACAGCCAATCAAAGCACTGCTTACTGAACGGCCAGTCAGCCGATCAGCTCGCTTCTTTAATTCTGAAACGCTGGACATACCACTCTGGGTACATCCATGTAAACACCACAGTCAGAAGAGGTGAAACACTTAAAAAAGAAGAAGAGCTAACTTAGCTAACAAGCAAACAGCTCAACTTAACTCTATTCCTTCCCTACTATGAATCTAATGTCATTAACTAGAACTAATACAATTTGGATCATTAGTATTATTATTAATGATAACTGTTCTGTATAGTTATTGTGTTATAGTGTTTTCCGACTAGTCATTCCTCCCTTTGTATTTCCCACATTATATGTGCGGTGCTTTCACTTAAAGTTAGCAGCAGAGACTTAATAAAAGCAGTATCTTTGACGTTAGCTTAGCCCAGACAATACTTAGCCCAGTTAGCTGCCATTACCTATTGTTACCTACTAATTACCTATCCAGTGCTCGCGTTTTAAACTATACTGTTTATTAGTTCTAGTTAATGATATTAGATTCATACTAGGGAAGGAATAGAGTTAAGTTGAGCTGTTCGCTTGTTAGCTAAGTTAGCTTGTTACCTAAGCTAGCTAGCCTAGAACATAACAGTTACATGACCAAAAAAGTTCAGGGTGGCTTTAGGCTGACTAAAGACCCATTCATTCTGGACATAAAAGACGGATTTCACACGCCCCAACCATTGTACTTTTACACGAAATTGGGTAGTTTACCATTATGGACGAAAATGAAGCGTGTCTCATTAAGAGTTATTGTTCCCACAGGGTTAGTATTATTATTATTAATGATAGTGTTTTCCAACTAGTCATTCCTCCCTTTGTATTTCCCACGTTATATGTGCGGTGCTTTCACGTAACGTTAGCAGAGACGGTTGATAAAAGCAGTATCTTTGACGTTAGCTTAGCCCAGCCTCTTCTTCTTTTTCAAGTGTTTCACCTCTTCTGAGTGACTGTGGTGTTTACATGGTACATTACATCATGGATGTACCCAGAGCGGTATGTCCAGCGTTTCAGAATTAAAGAAGCGAGCTGATCGGCTGACTGGCCCTTCAGTAAGCAGTGCTGTGATTGGCTGTTTTGGGAAAATTTGTAAAAAAGTTTTGTACTTGTAGGCTTCATTCGTTTCGTACCTGTAGATCTGTTTCATGTCTGTAGAAAACAGATGCGCACTTGCAAATGGAAAATCCGTGCGTGCAAAAATTGTTCGCAAAATTCACAAAACTTTTTTCTACACAGTGACAAAACGGATTTGAAGATTTGAAGATTTTACATGCACAAAATATTTTTACAGATACAAATTATCTTTACATGTACACAAATAATTTTTACGAGCACAAAATATTCTTACAAGCACAAAACTTTGGTACAGGTACAGAAAACTTTTGGCGAGAATTTTATACCATACATGTACTACGAACCTGGACGTAGTTCTGCTATATTTTGCACCTGAGCTCAAATTTCTGCTAGTAAGAGTCAGTAATGCCCAATGCTGCGCGCCTTACGCAAGCATCGCTTGCCCTGAATGGCCTCAATGGAGGGGAGTGAGGAACCGGTATTGCATTGGGCAGTTTTCACCACCCTCTGCAGTGTTTTTCGGTCGGAGGCTGAGCAGTTGCCATGCCATACTGTGACACAGTTGATGGTGATGATGATCTTGATGATGCAGGGGTAGAAGTTCACCAGGATCTGAGGAGACAAGTGGACTTTCTTTAGTTTCCTCAGGACGAAGAGACACTGGTGAGCCTTCTTGATCAGAGTAGAGGTGTTGAGGGTCCAAGAGAGGTCCTCAGAGATGTGGACACCCAAAAAACTTGAAGCCGGTGACACTCTCCACCTCAGTCTCATTGATGAGAATGGATGTGTGTGTGCTAGCTTTAGACTTCCTGAAGTCCACAATGAGTTCTTTGGTCTTCTTGGTGTTGAGAGCCAGGTTGTTGTCGGTGCACCACGCTGTTACATAGGTGCTGGACCTCCTCCCTGTAGGCCGTCTCATCGTTGTTGCTTTTCTGAATTCTGTTCCAGTAGCCAGCAGTGTCCTTCATTTGATCGGGCAGTGCCTCATTCAGCTGAACTCCAGGAGTCCTATGATGGTGTGCATAGGGTAGCAAAGATGGCCACATTTGCCCTTCAATCATACCAGTGTGATGTCCCGATACTCACCAGTAATACTTAACTGCAGTACCACACCACAACACAGGAGACACAGTTGACCTTTGGGGTGAATGGGACTGCTGGTTGGGAAAATACACAGATAGAAGAAGTGATAACATATTGCAAAACCTGTACTGAAAGATTAACATGTGTAATGAATTAAACAGTAAATAGAGATTTTGGTGAGTGCTTAGATCTTTTATAACTCAAGTTACCAACAAGAAAATTAGTCCTGCTCCCTAATGTGACAGACCTGTCTCCCTACCGCAAATGTTACACTGGTCTGCTACACGTTCATCAAGGCTGGCAGTGGACAGTAGCCTTACACCTCCACCATAGGGTTATGGTCCTCAGTTGCCCCCATAGAGCATTCAAGGAGAAGGAGGATGTGTATATGTGTTTGTGTGTATGTGAGACACAGACGCAGCCATGTCCTGTGAGCAATGCCTTGTCGAGCAAAGGTGTGAACAGCTAACCTGGCCCTAGCCAGATGAATTTCGCTCCGCTAGCTCCACTCATCCATCTGGAACCGATCCATTGAAGTGTTGCTTCAGAAGGCTGGACCTAATAAAAAAATGCTTGCATATGATTGAATAAGCCACTTGTCCGTCATCTATTGACGTGCTACTTCAACCACTCACATCGAAGCTAACCCGTGATGCTGATAACAGTCTCACAGTCGCTTCTACGCTATGTCACATCTATGAAACTCCCGCCCTGCGTCCTGATTGGCTAAACCATAAAGTTGGTTGGAGAAATATGGTGGATTTTCATGATTTAAAGGGATGTAATCATGGGTTTCATAAGGGTTTATAATATTGCATGGGTTTTCATGTTTTAGAAGAATGTAGTCATGAGTGTCATAAGTTTTTATGTCACTGCATGTGCTGTGAGCAGGGTGAGGTCATTGTATCTTGTGTAGGCCAGACCAACTATCAGAGGAGTGGGGTGAGTGGAAAAGTACTGGGGGTACCAGGATGAGAGCATCTCCTCCTTACATGGTCAAGGGAAGAGGGGTGTTATCCAGCTGGTGAGCAACGGACAGGACAGGGAATAGGAGGCCGCTGTGTCTTATGATTTAGAGCCTGTCCAGCTAGGAAGAGAATCAGATAAGAAGGCCCTATTTCCCCAAACTGGAAAGAACCAGAAAACCTCTAGTTTACATATGTTTCCTATGCATTAGACAGGTTTGCATATAGTTTTATGCATGATGGGAAGATGTTTTCCACCAATGTAAGCGACCCTGCTTAATGCTGATTGGTGAAAGGTGGTTTTGGGGATGACGTGAGAGGGTGGCACTTCTCGAGGGCCAAGGGGTATAAAATATAGTGTATAGCCCTCCGTAGGCAGATTTCGACGGGGGCCCCAGCTGATGACATCTCCTCCCTATTGCTTTGACGGTTGGTCTGGACTTTGGTTAGGCTGTACTATCATTGCAATATGGAGAATAAAGATCAACAGTCCTCAGAAAATCTTCTGTCTACATTGTCTCCTTCGGACGCCTTGTTCCAGAGTGCTAAATTACTAAATAGTCAAGTGGTAATTGTTAATTGGAAAATTGGATTCGGAAGTGGACTTTTTCCACGACAGATCTGGAGGTTCGCCACCGAGATTTGACACAGGATTCATTAGGAAAAGCAGTTCTGCCCCGGGTGAAGCAGGTCCCCAGCTGCCGATTCTCCAAGGGCCCAAAAAAAGGTAAGCACTTTTGCTTATATTAGTGGGGAATCGGCCTGTCTGGAGACTGGTGGGTAACCCGGGACACAATTGTTTACCTAGGTCCTAAAAAAAAGAATAATGGAGACATAGGAGGGAGATGGGGGTGTACTGTTGATCTTTAAAAGCGCATGCGTTTTATAATTTTATGGTATTTCCTCTATAGGTTAGAGAAGTCAGAATAGGGTTATTCTGAATCCCTTTGAAGGTCAAAGGGGCAGACAGAAGGTCTGATCTGCTAGGTATTTTATGTTTTATAATTTTATGGTATTTCCTCTATAGGCTAGAGAAGTCAGAATAGGGTTATTCTGAATCCCTTTGAAGGTCAAAGGGGCAGACAGAAGGTCTGATCTGCAAGGTATTTTATGTTTTATAATTTTATGGTATTTCCTCTATAGGTTAGAGAAGTCAGAATAGGGTTATTCTGAATCCCTTTGAAGGTCAAAGGGGCAGACAGAAGGTCTGATCTGCAAGGTATTTTATGTTTTATAATGTTATGGTATTTCCTCTATAGGTTAGAGAAGTCAGAATAGGGTTATTCTGAATCCCTTTGAAGGTTGAAGGGAGCAGGCAGCACAGCTGATCTGCAAAGGTTTTTGGTGTGTGTGTGTCTTGTCTGTTTGTGTGTGTAATCCCACTACTCTGCTGCAGCAGAGTAGAGGGGTGATAAGGTCAACCAGGCCATAAATTAGCCTGGCAAGGAACATTTCAAGCTGGTTAGAGGCGGAATAGGAACGAGGAAGATATAGGAAGATATAATATTATACAATAGAATAATAAAATAATACCCCTAGAATAGGAAAAAAAATGATGAGCCGATGTCACTGGACAGGGGAATGAGTCAGTGACATTTCGGACATAGGAAACCTAGAAAAATATATAAATGATGAGCCGATGTCACTGGACAGGAGAATGAGCCAGTGAGATTTTGGACAGATAAAAAGCCTAGAATATAAAAATGAGCCGATGTCACTGGACAGGAAAATGAGCCAGTGAACATTTCGGACAGGTAGAAACCCTCAGAACAGAATAAGTCTAACTGAAGGAGATAGGGATAAAACGTGGATCGATCAAGGATTTGCATGGGATACATACGTTGGATATAAATGCTTTGATAAAAGCACTCACCAACCTCTCAACAGAGACGCCTGAGCCTCTGAGTAAGGCCTTTTCCCTTACAGCCCCTCTAGTAGCAGTCCTCCCTACAACCCCTTAAGCCCAGAGAAGGACAGAGAGGGAGATAAGGTGGTAGAGCAGAGTGCAGAGGTGGTGAGTGAGAAAGTAGAGAGTTAGAGAAAGTAGGGACAGAATCTAAGAATCCGTCTTAGAAGAGATAGAAAGGAGGGGTCTGGGAGTTCTCCGTGGACCTGTCTGGACTTCCTTTGTCCAGTTGAGAGTGTGAGCGAGTTTTGGGAAGTTGAATCGGAGCTCACAGTGGGAAGTGATTGAGAGGAGCTAGATGAGGCAGGAACGTGGGATAGGCCAGAGTCAGCTAGTGCTCAGCCCGGGGGCCAGCCCAGATTATACGCCCACAATTCCCCAAAGTGAGCGCAGAGAGAGAGCGTAGCTGGTGGGAGGTGCCTCAGCCTGAGTGGCGCCTGTCAGATCATAGGAGTGACTTACTGCCTAGCTACATAAGGGAAGTGTTAGAGGTTTTAGTATTTTTAATAGTAGGAGGTGATGGAGAGGGAGATTGTTATCAGATAAACACTATACTTTTGGACAAGTAAGGGAGGAGTAAGACAGACTTGACTACTAGCTTTGAACGAGTGGTAGTTCAGGAAGCAGCCCAGAGAGCAGGAAGGTTTGTGAGAGTGAACACCCAGCCTTTGATTGATTAACTGTTCTCCCTCTAAGGGAAGGAGACGTAAGTTTGCAAGAAATTCTCCCCCTGTAAGGAGACGTGGAAGGCTCACACTAGATTAAAACTTAGAAGAAACATCACTATAAAATCTTACAGTGTGCCTTGCTATAATAAAGGTTGTAATACACACAGGAAATATAATAAAAGTTTGTGATGCACATGGCAAAATGTATTCATTTCAGTAGAACAATATCCTCACATCAATAAAGAAATAAAGTATAAAACTGCTAGAAGGTTAATGTATTCACTCTAGTAAAACAATACTCATATCAATAAGGAAATTGATTGTAACCTGGTAGAAGTTGGTAAAAGTGTTAAATTGATAAATTAAGGAAATAAAATAAGGAAGAGAGAAACAAATGTATAGAGTGAGTGTTTAAACAGAGACACTAAGCACACAGGTGGGGGCACATGGTTGCCCAGAGTGGGCCAGTTGCAGAGCTAGCTGACTGTCAAGAGGTGATTGATAACACAGAGCTGGCTGACTGCCCAGAATTAACTGATAACACAGAGTTGGCTGACTCCCTAGAAGAGCAAAAGAAGTCCAACACACACATGCAGGCTAGAGCAGGCCTCTCTCACACACACAGGTACTATTGAAAGAAAAAAAATATATTTGTTTTATAATAAATAAGCAGCAAACATCACCTGAGAGTGGAGGGTCAAGCTACCAATACAGGACAGACAATATTTAAAGTTCTAAGAAGGCTCCTAGGGTAAACTACATTGGAAGGAGATAAGTTAGGATTGATCGATCTTAATACAGGAAAAAGAGAGCAACCACATACCACACCATTTGAGCAGAGCTCTGAGAGTTATCCATGGAGAGGTGAATTCCAAAAAATATATAAAACTAGAGGCCTAGCCTGGGACAGGGCAAGATAGTGATACAACAAGCAAAGTCACAGAACAAGGAGGGGAGATTTATGTCTCCAGGCCCTCAAGTTCAAAGAGAGATAGCAGAGAAGGAACACCACCCAGTGGACAAGGAAGAACAACATAACTACAAAAAACAAAGGAAGGAGAAGGCCGACCAGGACAAGGTACCGCCCCCAACACCAACTGTACAGGAAAGGCAGGGAGAGGCCCAAATGGAGACAACTCAACAAGGACAAGCATCCCTGATCAGGCTCCAGAACCAGGAGCCCCGCCTATGGAGGAACCGCGATTACCTCCATATGTAGAAAAAGACAGACTGTAAGACCACAAGAGACCACAAAAGAAAGAAGATAAAAGGGAGATGAGCCAACGGGAAGAAGGACCACAGGTCCCTGCAATCCAAGAGGCCCAAGTATTGAGAGAAGTCACTTTGGGAAACTGAATGGAGGTGTGGGAGGAAGTACAGAGAATGATGGAAATGCAACAAGACTCCCCATCAGAAGTACCACCACCTTCAAAACCAACTGCGCCTTCAGCCTCGTGGCCCCCGTGCTTTCCCCGAGGGGTGAAAAATCCGGAGGGGCATTGAAGGAGGCGGAGACAGACCTAGGGAGTTCAGGGAGAAGACAGAGGACTGAAACAGAAGTGGCCAGAAGGTGGGGAGAAGCGCTTCGGAGTGAAGAGAAAGTGGCAGAAAACCATAGGTACACCCTGGAAAAGCTGCAGGATGATGGGAAGGTAGGATAAACCACATCACCACTCCCAAGGGACAAGAACAGGACAGAAGAACAGGTATGGAAATGAGAGATCAAGACAGAGGAACAACCCAGGAGCAACAGAAGACAATGGAGGAAGAACATGTTGCAGCAACACAAAGATAGGCCGAGAGAATGCTCGAGCACTGGAGCGAGAAGAAAGCGCTGGAAGCAAAAAGACTAATTGATAAACTGATAAAGACAGAAGGTAATGAGTCAGGAAAAGAAGAACTGGTGACCAGAGCTTGGGAGAAAATGGGAGAGGCTATGAAATGGATAGAAGAAAGAGTAAGCATGTGGGAATTTGAAAAGCACCAGGAATATAAGGCCAACTTCTTGAAGTTCATGCAAGAACAGAGGGAGAAATTAGGAGTCATAAAAGAGATGAGCCTCGAGGAGAAGCGTGAAGAAGAAAAGGTGAAGGCAGAGCTCCTGGAACAAGACAAGGAGAAGCATCTGAGGTGGACAAGATGGGAAGAATTAGAGGAGGCTAATCAGTCTAGCAGCTGAAAGGACCAAATTGGAAGAGCTGAAAGGAAGAACAAATGAATTCCTGGAAAAAATATATGAGCGCGTCCGAAAGTTGAGGAACAAAAGCAGGGAAGAAGAGTGTTTACTGAAACTCTGCATGGAAGAGTCCAAGGTGGATCAGAGCATAAACGAAAGCGAAGGGCCCAGCGATGAGGAATACGTTTTGGGAATAGAGCAGGATATAGCCTATCACCCCATGGAACTGATCCAGAGGCAACCGCGAACCCTGGAGCAGGCCCAGACACAGGCAACAGAGCTAAATCTACTAGGCCGAGGGGCAATATGTGGAGGGTGCAACGGGCACTTCAAAGGTGCACAAGCAGTGCAAACCCATCAGGGCAAAAGAAGGCAATGCAGAGGAAAAGGAATGACAATGCTCTCAGTGATGATCCCACCCTGTATGATTACGACAGGACTCTTGGGGCTGAGCAGAGTAAACAAAGGAGTCGAGAAAAGCCTGGAGGAAATTCGAAAAGGAATGAAGAAAGGACTAAATGAGATTGAAGGAGAAGTAAAAAAGAGCTTGAAAGAAAACAAAAAGGAGCTGGAGAAAACAGAAGGAAGAAGAAGAAAAAAGAGAGGATACAAAAGGAGAAAGAAAGAGTGCAGAAAGAGGCCCAAGAAGATTCAGACCAGAAGAAACACATATGATGGCACCATTAATGCAGCTCCAGGAGACAAAAGGTGCAAAAAAGGCTGCCACTCAAGCCCCAGTGATGCCAGCCGCAGACCCTGTGCCAGCTAGTCAAGCTCCTGCTCCACAGCAGCCTGTGGCAAAACCAGGGGTACAGCAGCCTGTGATGATACGGCCACAGCCAATGCCACCTATGGTACAGACACTTCAACCAGTGATGTGTGGGCCTATGCAACAGCAGGGCCAGCAATGGTATCCGCAGCCAAGAGGCCGGGGTGGGCCCCGCCGAGGAGGATTTGGGCAAGGAAGAGGAGGCTATGGAAGAGGTCAACAGCGGAATCAACAGAATCAAGGGCCAGGCAATATCCAATGCTGGATGTTTGAAAGAATAGAGCACATTTCTACGGACTGCCCAACTAAAGCTGGGAGACAAGGCTTCCACGGGGGACCAGCACAACCACCACAAGGGCAAATACAGCTAGGTGGTCAGGCTCCTCAATATGGAGGAGCTCCGTCACAAGGACATGTGTACGGTGGAGCTGCACCACAAGGTCAGGCCCCGCTGGGCAGCCAGGTTACCCATTATAGGGGAGACCCGCCACAGGGGCAGACTCAGTCTGGCCAGGTCTCACTATTGACGAGGCCCGGAAAACCCAGGGGAGGGACAGTTCCCCACCCTGACGAGGGGAACTGATGCAGAACTGATGCTGCAGGTTCTAATACAGGGCAGAGAAGTTAAATGTTTAGTAGACATGGGAGCCATGTACACTTGTCTTCATCCAAAAGATGCCCAGCACCTCCCAGGTTTTCAGGAAAATGTATGAAGACGGTGGGTTTTTCGGGAAAAAACAGGCTTATTCCAATGACAACCCCAGTGTCAATTCAAATAGAAGACAAGGAAATTAGGATACCAGGTTTAATAGCGGAACACACACCTGTTAACCCACTGGGGCAGGATGTGTTGTACAATCTAAGACTCCAAATTGAATGCTCCCCATCAGGAGTGCAGATAACAGGTTTAGCAACTCAGATGGCTATGATGAGACACGGCCCCCACAAAGCCACGTCCAGCAAAGTTTATTGGATCAGTCAGCTGGAACCAGACCTGGAACATGTGATTTATAACGAGCTGGCATACCAAATAAGCACCCTCCACAGCCATCTACGAGCACCAAGATGCCCCTTTCACTGCACAATAAAGTATGACCTGATGCCAAATGAGGAAAGAGAAGAAAAGTGGACCACAGAGGTGGGAGGATGGACACTTATCCCACTGGATATACATGCATTAATCATGGCTAAAGAGGGAGTGGCCATTGAAGTAAAGTTTGTGGAAGGATGGGACATGGGAACACACTTTGAAATGCCTGGAACAATGCCGCATATCACTCTAAGAGTGGCAGTAGGACACAGAGCAAGACAGATGGGCCCAGTAATGCTCAAAGCCCGATGTGCCAAATGGAAGGGAACTATGACTGAAGGTGTCCAAATAGCCCGAGCCAGAAGATGGTCCAATGTTCAGGATAAAGCTGAGCAACCCTATCACTGTCTGGGGAGTCCCACAAATAGGTGAGCGCAGGGACGCAGAAGTCCAGGAATAAAGGGACATCCCCTATGTCAAGGGATGCCCACATGGCAATGCGTTTTGTTTATAGAAGTTATTTCCAGGAGCAGGACGATGGTGTGGGGACAAAACGCAACACAAACCCTTTGACAGCAAGGACATGGAATGGGACACATACATGTGACACCTGTCATGGCATCTTAAAGGGACTAAGGCACTGCCAGACCAACACCTCAGACCTAAAACCAGAAGGGACTGAAGAGGAGCAGAGAGGATGTCAAGGTCAAGAAACTGCCATGGAAGAAGCCCTCAATATACCTTATGTCAAAGGATGTCCATATGGTAATCCCTACTGCATGCATAGCCTGCTGGGAGGAATAGGGTACCGATGCTGGGACAGGAAGAATCACGTACCCTTTAGCAGGTCTGATCCGACTGGGAGAGATATGTGAAGCACTGTATGGATCGCAAATCAGGAGACAGGCTGGTAAAGCCAGAACGAGCATCCTGGAAGATGATGGTGCTGCAGGAGGCAGTGGAAACGGATGAGGAGCGCATGGAAAGAATATTAGCGCAGGTGCTATCCGTGGTATGGTCCCAAGGAGATGGGAACATAGGGTTGGTTAAATCAGCAAGCCCCATGAAAGTGAAATTAAAACCAGGAGCAACACTGCCATTCCAGCCACAGTATTTAATATCAGCAGAAGCAGCTGAAGGAATTAAGGGAACGGTTGAAGACCTTCTGAAAGCAGGAGTCCTAGAAGAAGTCCCAAGTTCCAGATGTAACACGCCTATCTTTCCTATACAAAAGGCAGATGGAATAAGATGGAGAATGATCCAAGATCTCAGGCCTGTGAATGCATTGAGGATTATCCGGCAGACGTCCCACATGCTAACGTGTTACTGACCAACGACCCAGCTGACGCTACCACGTTTTCCGCCATATGTTTGACCAAGGCTTACTTATTTATTAGAGTGTCCCCAGCGAGCAGGGAACTCTTCTATGATCATGAACGCAGGAACCAGCAATCTAAAAAATGCCTTACCTGGACAATGGATGGAAACAAAGCATTCAAGTGCATCAAAGGAGAGCTGCAGCAAGCACCACCACTTGCACTGCTGGACTATGGAAAACCATTCTACCTACATGTGTCAGTGAAGATGGAGTAAGGAAAGGAGGCCTACATGACAGCTATCTTAGCACAGAGACAGTGTCATGGAAAGAGCAAACAAGCAATCGTGTACTATAGTGTATTCAGCATATGTTAAGGCTTCAAGCACAACCATGGGATGGCCAGTGATAATACAGTACACATACTAGTCATGCAATAGCTCAGTTAGCCGAACAAGGAAAGTTCTGACACCCCAGAGACAGCTCAGGTATTACAATCTGTCCCTTTGCCCTGATGTCAGCATAAGGACATGTGACATAGCAGGAAATCCAACGGATCTTGTTCCTCTTGACTATGAGGATGAACCACACAACTGTGTAGCAGACTCAGTAGCCTTCTCTAAGCTTAGAGAGGATTTAGAGAGTGAGCCACTGGGGGAGGGGATAACTTACTTTGTAGATGCCTCTAGTCATGATTATGACAACAAAACACATGCAGGGTTCAGTGTAGTACAAAAAGTGGATCACAAAAATGTCATTACGGTCATGTGCAAGCCCTGTACACAACCAAGTTCAGCTCAACTAGTGGATCTTAAGGCATTAACAGCAGCATGCTCACTAGCTGAAGGACAGGATGCAGCCATATACACTGACAGTGCATACGCCCACAATGTTTGCCATGTGCATGGCGCACAGTGGAAGCAAAGACGCTTCAAAAGAAATATCAGATGGAAGTCCAATCCAACATTTGGAACAAATTCAGTTATTACTAGCTGCCATGATGCGACCAAAAGGCTAGCTATAGGCAAATGCAAAGCACACTGTAAGGGACAGGATTCTATTACTGTAGGAGATGCAACAGCGGATGAGGTAGCAAAGGAGGCTGCCCTTGATGCAAGAAGGCGTAACGCAGGCCCAAAACCTCCTCAGGAAAATGAACCACATACTGTGCTGTTGAACAGGGCAGTTCTGAATAGTATGCCATGCCAGTCAGAATTGTCATAATCAACCCCCGACTTAAGCTGAATGACATAGAGGAGGCACAGGACGTTGTCCCTGATAGTGAAATGGTGTTGTGGGCACAAAGGGGTGCGTCAAAGGGAGGGGATGGCATGTGGAGGAACCACGGTGGCAGGATGGTGGCCCTGAATCGGCTGCTCGATCTCCTTATTGTCATGCACATAGTGTGGGTCACTTGTGCAAAGGGGGAAGGTTAGGCAGCAGATTCATGATAGAGGATTTTGGGCACCATCACTTCAAGATAGTATTGCTCATTTGTTGAGGAATTGTCACACTTGTGCAATAAGCAACACAAGAAAAGGCATAAAAATAGGCATAGGTCCAAGACCCCTGGGACACATCCCACTCCCAGAAAGTTCATGTAAACATCTAGTAATGGATTACAGTGACATGGGTAAAACAGTCAATTCGTATAAACATGTTTTGGTGAGAGTATGTCGATATTCAAGGTGGGTGGAAGCCTGCCTGATTTGCTTTTTGTCAAGAGAAGTGATCCCCAGGTTAGGGATTCCAGAAATAATTAGCAGTGACAATGGCAGAGCTTGAACGCAGATCCAAATTTGGCAAATCTAAATTGGGTAGATGCATTGCCAATTGCATTGTTGAAAATGCATTGTGAAAAGAATCACACCACACACCTAACACCGCATGAATGGACACTGGAAGACTGATACCTACTCTGTGAATCAGTGGCGATCGGAAACCCTTGTTAGAAATCGTCGCTGCCCGATGAAACTCACGTATGTCCAAAACGGTTACTTTTCAGGAAGTAAAAAAATCACCGTAATTTCAAAGCAGTTGAACGTAGCGTTGTCATACTTGGTACGGCATCTTTAAATGTAATCATATTCTTGCCAGTGTAATGATATAATCCATATTTTACCAAAATCGAGTTTAAATGGACATACGTGCATATTTTACAGTAACGGTGGTCGATACGCGTTTTTCCGATCATTAATTAGAATGGCCAAGTCGCGTTTCATATTGACAGATGAATATCCTACGCTCAGTTTATTAAATACGTCCAACCTGTAATGTGTCTTGCAAACTATGAAGGGACAATTAATCGATAACGTTATACTGGCATGGCAATGCTAGACAGATTTTGTTTGCACAGTCCTACCGTAATTTTGTCACTCCTCTCCACTCCTAGACCTAGGCGTCACGGGGAAAACTTTATCCTCGATTAAGGTAGGCCTACTGTAAAGGAAAGTCATTGCCACACCAGGCTATCATCAAAACAATGTTTACTTGATACTATGAAGTTGCCGTTTCAGTAAACTCCAGTTAACCGGTTCATATTTCTTCTTCAGGTGATACAAGCAGTAACGACTACAGTAATTAGACTCAATACTGCTACTACAGGTGGAATTATAAAATAGCAACAGGCCTTAATGCAAGATTTTAATCATGTCTTTCTTGTCAGAATTGGCTGATAGGAATTCAAAGAGTTCAACAGATAAGACCAAGTCATTTTAAAACATGCACATAAACAATTACACATCAATACTCAATAAATAGAAAATCTAATTAATAAATTAATCAATAAGTCAGGACAGCCCATTCATCCAGGTAGTCAAATCAAATACACATACTTTTATCAAGAAAACATTAAATACTTGTAATAGTGAGTGTGTGTATGTTAATTGTTTGCATACTAGTCACTACAGGTGTAGGGAATTGTCTGTTGCAAGTAAAAAAAAATGGTTGTTAACCTGAACCGGTTATTAAGTCAGTTAAAAAATATTTCATGGTGTGTATGTGTGTTAATTGTTTGTGTACTAGTCACTACAGGTGTAAGGGAATTGTTATACCACACTCGCAGCTTAACAGCAACGCCAAAGCACCAGTCTAGTTGGCATCACTGTCAGAGTACATCCTCAACCACTATGGGAATAACCCCGTCACAGACTCCTCCCCTTCAGGAGGCCTGTCAATGCACTTGGTGCACATGGGTGTCTCTCACACACCCCACTGCCACCATACCTCTCCTTCCCGTGGAGATCCACATGCTAGGGCTTCACCCATCTCTGGCAACACTCACACAGGGGGTCATCCAAACCTGGTGGGCCTCCAACGGCTGAAACCTGACACGCCCCTCAAGGCCTCACGGTTAACCATCCTACTCCTGACACCTGTAGGGAAAAGAGAGAGCCGTCATGACCCCTGGCTTTGGACCCCCCAGACCTCCAGTTTGACCACAACGCTGAATGACCAGACTCATTCACAAGGCAGTCACAAGACAAAGTAAACCAGAGGCCAGGGCGGCTGTACACCATCGCACAACAGTGTGTGTGTGTGTATGTGCGCAAGTGTGTGTGTGTGTGTGCAGAAGTGTGTGTGTCAATGTGCTATTTGAGCTGACCATCACTCATGGTCAAGTGCATTGTAAAATGGATGAAAGTCCTTGGGTAAAACATGTTTTAGTTCTTGAAGGTGCTTGAACTTGAGAGCTTTAATTTTCTGGGGGGATGTATAGAGTGGGGCCACGCTGACACACGTCTTCCTCAGGGATGGGGATGTGAAGGGTTGCCAGTTGTCGGAGTGGAGTAATTTAAACTCCATACTGCCATCCACATTGTATCTAATAGATAAATGTAAAAGAAGAAGGGGGGAGGGGTGTCGGGACACAGAGATAAGAGGGAACCAAAAGCAAGTTTAGATTTATGAAACAAAATATTTTAATATGATATGGCTAATGTTTCATGTATTTGTGATAACAGTACTGCGTATAAAAAAACAAACCTGATTGCTCGAAGGTCATGCACTGTAGGATCTCCAACTTTGCTACCAGGTCGGACTGACTTGCAGAGGTTCACTTTGGTGAAGTTCTGAAAAAAGCTGTGACCAACGTACTTCACCTCGTACGGTTTTGGATTGGAACGCGCTCCACGAATGACTGCAGCATACTCAGCTGGAACATGTATGTCTCTATTTCTCAGCCTCCTCTCAATCACACTGTGCACAGAGTCACATTCCATTTGTGTGTGACCTCTTTCAAGGTACTTCTGTGTTACTTGTTTTTTTCTCTCCGTCGCAAACTTTAACAGGGCATTGCTCAAGATCAGATTTCTGTTCTGATAACCACACCCATCACTCCAACGGATGAATGCATTGTAAGTGGGGTGAGCTTCAAGGTAATCCACAATGCAGGAGGCAAACTCATTGGCAGAGACCCCCGCTTCACCCTCATGCCAAAGATAATTTTTTGCCTCATGTGATGCCATATTGTACATTGTGAAATTATGGACACCAAGCTTCATTTTGTAATAGAGGGCAGACGCTTGAAGCTTTGGGCACAGGAGAAGGCCCTGCAGATCCATACATGCAACCAAGGTGGTGTTGTTAGCAAGTTGTTTGTCCTTAGCTTTTTCTGCTAGTGCGTCATCCTTTTTAACACAGTGTTCCTCCCACACGGCAGCCTCGATGTTCCCAGCTTTGAAGGCACAGCACGTGTCACACTGATCTTTCTTGGGATGGAACAGAGAAAGATTTAAGTCGTTGAAGATGTTACTGAACACTTGCCGTGACAGAGGCTGGATGTCGTGGACTACACATGCTTGCTTGTACTGTTGGTGGAGATGACTTATGGACTTGAAGAGAGGTTCCAGGTACATCTTTGATGAGGAGGACCTGCAGTAATGCGATGGAACCTTTGGAAGATCCAGAAGAAAGGTCTTTAGGAAGTCCTGCTCCTCTGTCCTTACCCTCACTCTCGCCATCTTCTCAGGACTTTCCCCTCTTCTTCCCACCCACTTCAAAAAAGTCCACTGCTTGATGCCAAGTGTAGACAGGAACATCCGTTGACAAACTCTGAGCCGTTTACCATCCACACAAAAAAAACAAAAGAGAGATGCCGACCTCCGAGATTGAACCGCTTCTGTCCGGCGCCGCTTGACATCACTCACCTCCACCGATGTTTTCACATAAATTCTCCTCTCTTTCCAGTCCAATTTCTCCCAAAAATACTTAAAAAATTCCTCCCTCTTTCCTTCCTCAATTTCAAAGCAGTGTAGTTTGCTTGATTTCTGGCAGGACACAGCCTGGCACCGCCCACCCATTTTTCTTTCTTCTTTGATGACACATTCATTTTTTTTCCGTCCAAGATATGATTGGCCCCTCATTCTTTTCCTTTTCTGGACGTTACTCTTCCAAGTGTCTGGGTTGGCCCTCTTCCTTGACCTTCCCCGATTATCAACGGCACCTGATTAAAAGAAAAAGAAAAGAAAATATGTTCTACAAATGCACATTTATCTTACATGGTTTCTTAGCATGTGGATATGTGTGTCAGTGTGTAGGCATGCATTTAAGTTTGGCATTGCTGTTTGTTTGTTTGTGTGCGTGTGTGTGTGTGTGTGTGTGCATGCAACTGAGCCCATTAGTAGCTGACAGAAATGTAAAGATAATGACATTAAATTACGCACCTTCATTGACAGGTGTGTAATCCGGATCATTTTCTGGATCATGTTCAAGTGAGTCTTAGAGCAATAAAGAGGAAAACATTTAGTACAACGAATGCACTGTTCACATCATTCAGATATAAGATTGCATTCATTTTTACTGGTAATTTATTAAATACACTTTTGTATTTAGTAATGATTAGATTTGTAATTAGTAATGGGCTTTAGTCTTTAACTCCTACTCAAAACCAATGTGAGGTGGAAGCTGTAGTGTAGTCTGATCTGAGAAGAATAAGATACTTACCCTCACTGGCAGCTATTTCGGAATGATTTTCATGGTCATTTTCCTTGTCACTTTCCAGAGAATCTAACAGTAATAAAGATAAAATGCATTTAGCACACTGAATAGCCTACAATGTTTGAATAATTCATAACTGAGCTTGCATCAGTAGCTTTGACCAGCAAATGTACAGTAACATTTTGAATTCTCTATGATTAAAATGTTTTAATTTAGCCACACACAATTTGATGGGTTAGAACTTGGAAATGCAATAGGAGTTTCCTTGATCAAGTGAACCAGAATAACACGTGTGACAGGCTTTCATCTTAATGTGCAACAAATCAATAGGCTTTGGGTTGCTGTATAGTAACGTTAGGTAGCTGCTACTGGGAGAAAATAATTTAAGCCTAAAGTACTTACCCTCACTGGCAGCTGTATTAGAAGGGTCACTTTCAAGTGAATCTAAGAATGACAGAGAGGAAAACCATTTAACATTAAAGTAATGAATACGATGTAGACTTTACTGTCTGGCTGACTCAATTCTAGTTTCCTAGTACACACCTTCCTCCTCATTGCTGACCTCATTGCTGACCCTCTCCTCAAGTACCCTATCATACCTAACGTTTACCAATTGACATAGCTCCTCTAGAGAGAAAGACATCCTGAAGGAAGGAAGAAAACAGATCAGAAAAAAATATAAGTTAGCGCTATGCCCAGTCAACATATCTTCACTTCGGAAATCCGTGCGTTAACATCTCCACAATAAAAACACAGTTACAATTGCACAATTGCACACAGTAGCAAGCTAGCTGCTAACTCTAAGTGCTGGAAATTCTCAGCCTCTGGCAAGCGGTGATACGGTATGAATGAGTGAGGCATGTTTTAGTGACAATCATGACAGTAACATTACAGGCTATAATTTGATCAGTTTGATTTAGAAAAAACTATGTTTGCTTGAATCTTATCAATGAGACCGAGTTTATTTACCTAGTAGAAAGCAAGCTAATCTGTGGAGAACTAGGCTAGCTTGTGGAGAGCTTCAATATCATACGTGCGTCAGCCAGGTTAACAATAAAAAATATTCGGTGACAATTACTTCGTCTAGACCATTTACTGGTAAATAACAGTTGTGAATATATAGCGAATATATAATAAAGTTGAGAACATTTGTCAAAAACAAACTTTGCTGATACTTACCTCACAGTGTTATTCGGCTATCCAATGCTCCCAGAGACGCTTAAGATGAAACTTCTTCACGAGACCGGCGAGATGCCGCCACAGGGTGGGAGATACGCGGCGTGATTGACAGCTTTGACACCAAATGGATATACTTGGAAATCAGATTACATGATTTCACAACTTTTTATTGGTCATTTAGATACATGAAGCATACTGTATACGGAAATGAACCCGGACATTCTATACGTCATAAAAACTCAAAATCAGAAAAAATGGAGATACGTGGTATTCATCGGACAGCGACGAAATATTGGAGCAGAAAGTGAGCAGTTATATTAAACAATTTTCTTAAGTTCACAGAGCAATTTTCAATGAGCAGAAGAAGGGAGAATGGAGAAGAACAGAGGAGCCAGACGATGATGATGGGAACCAAGGACCGCCGGGACCCCCACCAGACTCCCATGGGGAGGATGATGGTGGTGGGGACCGGGGGAGAATCAAGTACGAGTAGGGGTACGGCAAGGAGGATACTGCCGGCTCCGATACTGGCTCTAGGCGTGATGTGCCTAGGGGGCATGGTGTTTTCTCTCCCCTATCTGTTTCTGCAGGTGCTGTTGATGATAGGGTCGAGCCAGGCCCAAGCGGGAGGAGGTGGACACTTCCACCCAGCACTGAGGCCACATCCGAATCCCCAGGTATCCGAGACCATGCCAGCTGTCCCGGCAGCCAACCCTACAGCCATCTCTGCAGCTAGCCCTCCAGACGTTGCTGCAGCTGGCTGTACAGTCGTCTCCACAGCCCCTACAACGATGAAGGATATACCGAAGAAGCTTCAGGACCGGAAGAAGAAGAAGGGGAAGCGACACCGCTGCCGCACCAGTACGGAAACACAATCAACTGGGGAATCTGGTACTCCTTTGACCTTCCCAGTGACAGACCAGCCGCTACAGAGGACTTCATAGGATGGTAATAGAGAACAGGACAGTGGGGACATATTCATGTTGCACGTACATCCCTGGAACAGATGAAGACATGGAGGACTTTGTAAAGGCAATGAATAGACTTCAGAACCTGAACAAGGAAGCTCACAAAATTTCGGGAAAAGGACTGATGTTAGATGTAGGTGATTGTTTTAGGCCAGTGACTCAGTGGCTGGAGGACACTTTTGGGTCACTGGGAGCACTGATTGTGGCATTTCTGGGTAAACTGCTGCACGGAGTTGCCCTTGTTGTAGGACGGTTTTGTGGCATTACCAATGTTGTGGAAGAATCTGCTCACAGGCAGTGGCTAAACAATTGATGATTATGGAAGATGAGTATGAAAAAATATGTATAGGAGAAAGTGAATATGAGAGTATGATGGGATTGGAAGGGCTCCAGGCTTATCTGGAGCTTCCTTCATCGAGTGGGTTAGAATACGGTGGGGCCCTGCGAGGTGCCCACACCTATACACAATAACACACACACACACACACACACACAATGTTGATAAGTAACTTACAAGACATGTGCCTGCACGCCTGGGTGACAGAGGAAAAGAGGATAGAGGTTATGGGCTATGACCTGATACGAATAGATGCTTCAGTAATCATAGCATAACCGAATAAGAGTGAGGGGACAATTATATACTTCTAATAAATACTTATTACACATAGATGAACTTAGAGTTGTGGAGGACTAGCCCTCACCCGCAAGGCCATCCATAGGAATTGGATAGTACTGCTTGCTTGACGAATATATATTGAATGCCCTCACCCTGGCCTGCCCCAGTGGAACCACCAGCCCGTTTAAAAGGTGTGATGGTGTTTGTGGTTCAGGCAGCACCCCTTGACGGGTAAGATCCAGTGTTAATTTCGTTGACGAAGACTATGACGAAAAATACTCGTCAACGAACCTTTTTCACGGACGCAAACTAAATAAAAACTAAATAAAAAGTGAGATATGATGACTAAGACTATTACGAAAATAACTGACACTTTAGTCAACGAATAAAAACGAGACTAAACTATTAGGGAGGGACGAATGGTGATCCTATCCTTTGTGGGACAAGTTGGGAAGAAATCCAATCAAAAGTTAGTTGCCAACCGCTATAGAAAGAAATCCAGGTGGCGGTAATGCGCCATAAAGCTGTGTGAAGAAGAAGAAGAGAGCGCGTATGGTAGAAGTATAGAAGCAGCATTTTCGTAGCAGAGCCTTTCAAAAATCAAATGAATAATAGACATGTTACAGCTAGGGCGAAAAAGAAGAGTTGATATCTGGGCACACTTCACATATGACACTAAGGACAACAAGACAGCCTTCAAACCGTGTGGAGCCAAAATATCCGGAAAAAACACCACCAACTTGAAACGGCATTTGCAGACGACTCATCCAGAGATACATGCGAAGGTAAGCATACACGCTAAGCATACAAGGTTATTTTTTATCTGATTAACCACCGTGTTTGCGCTAAACTTGGAATAAAATAGACGCTAAAGGAAACCACCTCTGAACTGTATTAGACGATTGTCTCGTTGAATTGATATGAGTATAACTATTCAATGTTCTCAAATTGAATCAAATGTGTAGGCTACTAGGCTATACTGTATGTTCTGGTGTATGTAACGTTAAGGGACAGGACTCCTCGAAGGCCGTTGGCAATAGCCATGCCTTCTTAGCTCGCAAAGGAAACTCGCGGTTCGTTTAAAAAGAAGCCGACTTGTTGTACAACTTTCTTTGGCACTACGAAAGCGATAGCATGGACAGTTAGCTTGTTTAGTTGATTCCATTGTTGCGAAGCCTGCTTCCAGAGAGAGAGGGCGAGATCTGAGGAGATTGGGCAACAATGAATAAAGGGGAAATCAAGTTGAGTTTTTTTCTCTCTCTCACACAGATACAGAAGACGTCTGATGATAAAAATGACCATGGTGGAGATAAAGCTAGTGCTAGTGCAACCCAGCAGACCATCACTACCGCCTTTCTTACTGCTTCTAAGTACAAAATGGATTCAAAGGAGCAATTGGTCAAGGAGCAGGCCATCGCGAGGTGGATTGGACGAACAGGATTACCGCTGACAACATGCGAGGACGAGGACTTTATACAAATGATGGAGACAATTGAAAAGAAACTAACAATTCCAAAGAAAACAAAAATTAGCAATTTAGTTGAAACTGAATATGAACACGAAAAAGACAAATTCAAAAAAAGACTGGCTGCTGCCAGGAGGGTCAGCATAGGCCTTGACATGTGGACAAAAAAAGGACTGACTGCCTCATTCTTTGCTATAAGCGCATGCTACCATTGTGTTGAACAAAGTAAACCTGTGCACATATTGTTGGCGCTTGAACAAGTAGCTCACCCACACACTGCACAGTCTATTAAGGCATGTGTGGACAAATGTATGCAAGAGTGGGCCATACCAAAGGAGAAGATCCTGACTGTAATAACGGACAATGGGAGTAACATGGTGGCAGCCTTTAAAAACACCACAGCAGAAGAAACCAGCTCTGAAGATGACTCCCCTGGGTCCTCGATGGAAAGTGACTCTGAAATTGATGACCAGCGGTGAGCCATGTTTACTTAATTGATCATCATGTAAAAAAATTATCACATGAATGATTTCCCCCCTGCCACACACTACATATACACACACACCAGTCACTTTATTAGGTTTGGACTTATTTGGTTGTCTTTTCTTGTTAGGTACCATCATGTCGACATGGAAATGGCCCGGACACCGTGCGTGGTGCATACCATACAACTTGTGGTCCACATGACGCAGAAAGAAACAACGGTCAAAAGAGTCCTCGATAAAGCAAGGTCTGTGGTGAGGCTCTTTCGCAAGTCCTCAGTAGCAACACAGAGGTTACTGGACCAGTGTGGTGTTATTGTTGTAAATGACT
Source organism: Alosa pseudoharengus (assembly GCF_046254945.1). NCBI lineage: Eukaryota > Metazoa > Chordata > Actinopteri > Clupeiformes > Clupeidae > Alosa > Alosa pseudoharengus. The sequence continues at coordinate 35,068,102 of NW_027468848.1, forward strand.
GCCCCACACGCTGGTCAAGCACATTCAACATGGTCACACGACTCCTCACAGTCAAAGATGCAGTCTGTCAAATCTCAAATGACATGGGATGGGACAGTTTGCTTACTAGTGAGTGGCAAAAGCTTTCATCATTGCATGACCTACTGCTGCCTTTTGCGGAACACACTAAAACCCTACAGAGTGACACTACATCTATGTCCCTAGTGGTTCCTGCCCTCTTTGATCTGCTGAGCCACCTATCTGACTTTGCAGAGAACACTCGGTACAGAGACCTCACCACTCTTGCAGAGAAAATGAGATCAAATCTGAACCTACGTTTTGCTTGCCTTTTGGATTCAAATGATGAGAAGTTCTCACCACTTGCAGTAGCTGCCTGCTTTGTCAACCCGACTGTCTGTGAAATACTTGTTAATATTGATGTAGCTGATGGAAATATCCAGGAACTGCTGAAACAGGCAGAAGACTATGTGGTCAAATGCACTTCCCCACACACAAGACAGGAGGACTCAGGACTTCAGGAGTCTGAAGATGATGAAGTGGTTGAGGAACCAAAAGCAGCGCCATCCTCAAAGCAGCCGGTGTTTAGGTTTCTTTCAAAATGCCGTACCACAAGGCCTAAACAGAAAACCTGCACAACCAGCATCAGGCAGCAGATCATTAAGTACAAGGAAGAACTTTCACATCCCATCACTGAGGACACAGGAACAGACTTCTGGCTGGAAAAGAGTGACAGTTTTTATCACAGTTTGAAACCTTTTGCATTAGACTTGTTGGCTATGCCAGCTTCTCAAGCTTTTGCAGAAAGGGTATTCAGCATCACAGGTGATCTCACAAGAGGACGGCGCAACAGAGGAAGGGTCAGATTGGAGCGAAGTGCTTTCCTTAAAATGAACAGAAACAAATAGAACCGTTGTATTCACTGCTATTTACAGCATTCCTGTAGCAGTATGTGCACAGCTTAGAGTTACTGGTCTGGTATTTGTTTTGTTTTTTGTTTAATATGAGAGCAGATATGTTTTTGTTCCATGCAATAATGGCATTACAGCTTAGCATTTCATTTAAATATGTTTTGTATTTTTTCTTTTCAAATCTTTGTGCATTGTGTGCAAAATCAGAGTAATTGATGAAGAAAAGCAGTCTGCTTTTTAGTTTAATGTGATCTTTACCTGTACTTCCAATGCCAAGAGAGCAGGGTTTTTTCATTTACTTGAAGATTGAGGAGTATTTTTTTGGTAGTGTGTGCAATGGCATTACAGCCAATCTTTTATTCTACATTTGAGAATTGCACTAATCTGTTCAAATCTTGTTGATTTTGTAAGGCATTCGAGCCTAGCAGTTATTTAACTTCTCTTGAGGTATGTGAACGTATGTAATGTTAACAGTAGTGAATTTTCTGTATTTAGATACCTTGTGCAATGGTATTACAACCAATAGTTTTTTTTTTTTTGAGAATTGCACTTTATTTTTCTTAATGTTTTTTGAGTGGTTTATCCATTTCAATAATAACATCTTGAAAATGTTATGCATTGCATATCATTCAGGGAGAATGCACTTCTTTTTCAGGGAGCAAAGCCACAGTTAATGGTTTTGAAATTTAAAATAAAATACATGTTTTGTATCTGTAACTGTTCAATCTGTGTCTAAATCTAGATAGATAGATAGATAGATACTTTATTGATCCCCAAGGGGAAATTCAAGTCTAATTCAAATCTAGACTAAGACTAAACTAAGACTAAAAGACTTAAGACTAGACTAAGACTAAAACTCTTTTGACATTTAGTCGACAAAAACTAGACTAAGACTAAAAGATTTCAGATGACTAAAATATGACTAAAACTAAATGGTGTGTTATTCAAAAGACTAAGACTAAGACTAAATCAGAATTTGCTGTCAAAATTAACACTGGTAAGATCCCATGATGGTCAGCAGGGACAACCTAAGGTAGGGTGCTGGCGGCCCAACTCCATGGGGAGCGTACACTTGCGACCGGTGACGTCCCCTAGCCCGGAAGGGGCACTAGTGTGATAACACTTGAGAGACATCTAAAGGGGGATACGGTGCGGGAAGACAGGGGGGTGAGGCATGTAAAATACCCAAACTATAACCAATATATATTCAGTGTCTGCATACAATTGCAACTATAATCTTATCACTTTATGACAAATGTGAGGAAAGAAAGTATTGACAGATTAGGACGAATGGAATCATGAAATTGGGATGTAACTCTGAATTGGCACGATGGCCGTTGCATGAAATTTTATTTTATGTTCAGAGGACTGATGTATTAGTCATCCTCTGGGGACAAATCCGTCTCGGGTCCTAGCCATTTGTTGATAACAAAGAATTGGTCTTTCTGTCACCTGATCTGGCGTCCGGAGTTTGATCACGTAATTATTCACATAGATGATAGATATATGTATAATGATAGACATATATACAGATACATTCACATATAAGGTACTAGTTACACGTAGTCATTATTAAATAAGTAGTGATAATTCATGTGTTCATCACTTATTAAGGGTGTCAATCATCTGCAATATTCCCCTGTAGATGTTCACATGTGTTTGGATACACGATGTCATGATGATATATTATGTTGGGACATGTCATTTATGTTTGCTTTATAGTGAGGCTAATTTAGCCTCAAAGGGGGGAATATGGTGGATTTTCATGTTTTAGAAGAATGTAGTCATGAGTGTCATAAGTTTTTATGTCACTGCATGTGCATGAGCAGGGTGAGGTCATTGTATCTTGTGTAAGCCAGACCAACTATCAGAGGAGTGGGGTGAGTGGAAAAGTACTGGGGGTACCAGGATGAGAGCATCTCCTCCTTACATGGTCAAGGGAAGAGGGGTGTTATCCAGCTGGTGAGCACCGGACAGGACAGGGAATAGGAGGCCGCTGTGTCTTATGATTTAGAGCCTGTCCAGCTAGGAAGAGAATCAGATAAGAAGGCCCTATTTCCCCAAACTGGAAAGAACCAGAAAACCTCTAGTTTACATATGTTTCCTATGCATTAGACAGGTTTGCATATAGTTTTATGCATGATGGGAAGATGGTTTCCACCAATGTAAGCGACCCTGCTTAATGCTGATTGGTGAAAGGTGGTTTTGGGGATGACGTGAGAGGGTGGCACTTCTCGAGGGCCAAGGGGTATAAAATATAGTGTATAGCCCTCCGTAGGCAGATTTCGTCGGGGGCCCCAGCTGATGACATCTCCTCCCTATTGCTTTGACGGTTGGTCTGGACTTTGGTTAGGCTGTACTATCATTGCAATATGGAGAATAAAGATCAACAGTCCTCAGAAAATCTTCTGTCTACATTGTCTCCTTCGGACGCCTTGTTCCAGAGTGCTAAATTACTAAATAGTCAAGTGGTAATTGTTAATTGGAAAATTGGATTCGGAAGTGGACTTTTTCCACGACAGAAATCACTCTCAATGGAAGAGGTTCCAGATGGATGTGAGTGAAGCTAGGCGGAGCTAAGCGGAACGACATTCATCTGGCTAGGGCCAGGTTAGTGAACAGCATCCTCCACGACACTTGCATGTCTCACCTCCATAAAATATAGTATATAAACACAGATATCTGTGGATTTATTTAGAATTCATGGGGTTACTGCATGCTACATGAAAGTCTAAGACTGTGAATACTACATAGTCTACTGAATAAGCATGAATTGAAGTTTAACCACATGAAAAACATTTTTAAATATTAAAAAAATGAAATTTAGTAATGAAATTTACTTAAAGGAATTATCCGGAGTAAAATGCACTTTAGATCAATTTACGGATGATTGGGAGTACATACGTTGAGTTGACATCAAAATCATGTCATTCGGATGTGTTTTGAGAAAGTTCGATTTTACCGTTTTTAGTCAAAACTCGTTAGCCTGGAAGTGACCAGGGCAAGTCATTTCGCCGCTACAAAACGCTATTTTTATACCTCTTCTACAGTTCCAAACAACATTACACTTACGTGGTAGTGAGTAGAGGGTCCCTAAAGCCAAACCGAAGTATCCCGAGGTCTTTATGTGCTCGGATAGAGAGTCCAGAATGAATTTCATCAAGCCAGTACCTTTCCGGAAATGTTACTGCTGCAGATGGCGTCTTTAGGGGAAAGTCGACGTAGGAGTCGATTGGAGTAGGAGTCGATTGCCGAGTGTGGAGTAACACGCTCTGGAAATTCACAATTTCGTCGCACTAAAAATTGTAAAATCGAACTTTCTCAAAACACATCTGAATTCAGTAGGGTGGTCTGTGGTTGGGGTGAGAACAGTAACAAAAGAGAACAAAATTATTTTTGCATGGATTCTACTTTTTATTAGCCTGACGTAGTCATACTCAATTCTAGTAATGCCTCTGCACTCAATTGGATAGACCTAACCAATCAGAGCAACAAAATAGCTTACCGTGAGGTGTAGGAAGAAAACACACAAACCATCCTTCTTCTCCTATATCCCCTCCGTTTTTAAAAATAATTCTGTTGAACAGTGATGTGCTACAAACATGTTAAACAGCTGGGAAAGGCTGTCGCAAATCCCTCGAACAGGTGGTCAATCAGAGATTTAAAACGAACGAGGGAACATGTGGCAATGCAACAGCGCTGTTTTCCCTTGATGAAAGTGAAACCACGAGTTTTCCCACATCTCAACTTTGGGCAAAGTTTTCAGAAATAATCGTTTTCAGTGATACAACCTCATTAAATAATGTGAATTTTCCATATGGGGTCTTAAAAGCCACAGCGTTTTTGTTTCAAACATAAGCCTAATCTAAGCGTGCTCAGATGACGTGATAGACCAGGCGCTGTTGCTCACCTGTCCATCATCGTTGGTCCGCCCGATATAGGGCGAGCATACTTCCACCACAATGGAGCAATGCCAGACCGAACTTCCCGACCTCAAATGTTGTGGGCGGGACTAAGTTCGGAATGGCACCCAGGCTAACTTTTTATATGTATATTTTAAAATCTCACGTACCCTCTGAGTGCCTTCACGTACCCCCATTTGAGAACCACTGGCTTAGAGCACCTTTAATGTGACGAAGATCACAGTACCCACTCGAAGGCAGAGGACAAAAGTGTGTTGAGTAAAATGTCTGCATTTCAGACTTCTTCCATGTTATTTTCCAATAAAAAACACAAGATACCGGATCTCAAAGATGGCAGCTTTTCTGTAGGCGAACTTCAGAGGTCTATTGACGCCCGTTTCCAAATCACCAAAAACCTAGGATCCAATCACAATTGCTTATCCAGCATGGGGCAGGCTTTATATGATGACAGAAAGAGCAGTGCATTCAACACAACCAATAACTGCACTGATGGTGGCAGGGTTAAACAGATAAGAATGAATGGATATAAAATCTTTGTTTACTAGAAAGACGTGTTTGCTGCACTTTTGAAACAATTTGGTAAGTGTTATGTATTGGGGTAGTTCTCATGTTCTGGCCACCATAGTTAGATAAGAATTACAGTATTCTAAGTTGTTGATATATACTGGCCACGGTAGTTTGACGTTTATGAGTTTTGTTGTGTGCTCGCGCTTGGAAAGCTCGGCCGATTATGTTACGCTTGACTGTAATGATGCAGTTCTCTTAAAGTTCCTGAACATTAAGCCTGGTGTCACCACTCTACTACAACAGTTATAACAGTAAGAGTTTAATGCACTTTAAGTTTAATTTCACTGCTGGTTATCCTCCTGGAAGTTGTAAGTCAATAAAGCCTTTCCAGACCCACTCTCTCAATTGAGATTTGAGAAGCGGTCTGGTGTTAACCAGATTATCCCTTTACTACAATTCTTCTGACTACTTCCAATGGTCCTTTTGGGTTTTATCAATTGTACAGCATTTTGCATTATTTTGGGGAAAAGTTATAGATACAATAAGTTAAACCAGAATAAAAGTTTACTGGTAACACTCCATAATAAGGTGCCATAATAAATAGCAAACTAGTAATTACCTAACCCTTTGTTAATATTTGTTAATTGTTACTAAAATATATATTTGGCACAAGTTTAACAAATTTATTAACTATTGTATGTATTAATATTTGTTAATAGTTAACTAAATGTATTTTTGGCACTAATTAACAGTTATTTCTTACATTTAAATGTTAAATGTTTATTTACAAACTATATGTTAATATAAAAGTTAATGACATTATTATTTATCTACAGTATTTGTTATTAAACTGTGCTTCTGCCTATCCCATTATGAACCACTCATCATAGGACCCTTACAATAAAGTTGGGTTGTTAAATTCTCCATAAAGCTAATCAGAAAAGCTTGGACCACATAACCATGTTACCAAACGTGTGTATGACCTCAACTCTGATGTCTAATAATGAAAAACCTGAAACACTGACCTGCAGATAGCCTGCATTACGGAGCCCCGGATATGTCATGAAGGAAAAAAATAATAAGTTGTGGCCACGAAATAGCAATTCGTTCCCACAAAATAATAAGTTGTGGCCACAAAATAGCAATTCGTTCCCACAAAGTACTAATTTGTAGCCACGAAATATTCATTCTTTCCCACGAAATAGTAATTCGTTCCCACGAAATAGTAATTTGTGGCCACGAAATATGTAGCCTATAGTCTAACGTGCACTGGACAGCTGGGTGAGCATTGAGCAAATTGAGCGCCAGTAGAAGCCTGTCGTGTCGTGATGCCCAAGGTGAGTGTCTTTTCTTGTCCTGTTCTTGTCTTCTTGATATGCCCTACAGTTATTTAGGCTAATTAAGTTTGTGTTTAATACTTTATTACAACGGTAACGTTAGCTACCGTCTAACCCGACTTACAAACTACGTTGCCATACTACCGCTTAGCCTACTACACGGCGTTCTGTTGTGCAATGTGCGGTAGTAAACACATCGGAGCTGCAGCCCTGCACAGACATCAGGAGGAGGACACTTTTCAAGTAGAGCTCAGTAGCCTACTGAGCGAGGTAGCCTATGCTGCGCATAAAGCCAGTGTTCTGTGTGGCACGAAGGTGTCTCGTTTAACCTGGCTAGATCCTCTCGCTAACTTATTACTGCAGACCTGATCCGGGCCCAGTTCTGTTCAGATGTTCACCTTAAAACCGACTAAAAACGTGTCTTTCATTGCCACTGATCTTATTTGAAACTAGCATCATGTGTTAGAAGCTCAGCTGAGGGAATACATAAGCTAATATTTAATGATGCTACCTACCGACGCCGTTTTTTGCAGTCTAGATTCTATTTACAGTAGCTCACTGTATCACGTTGCCAAGGGAACCTTTAGCCTTGATCAAAACCGTTTTGACCAAAGATTCTAGAGCGTAGCGCTCTAGAATCTTTGGTTTTGACTAAATCTGATGTTTGTTAAGTCTATAAAACTAATTATTGAACAAACATTACTATTCCTGTGTGCACGTTTTTTGTAATTATGGTTATCGTAGTTCTTAGTTTTGCTGCTGCTGACAGCTACAGCAGCAGCAAACCGTCAACTGTCAAAACCCTCCCGTTATTGTCGAACACTACATGAAACTACTCCAGTTAGCTCAATCATGTTGTAACTAGGATATCCGCTGGATTTTTTTTTCTTTTCATGGGCCGTTTATTGAGTTATTGACACTGCTAACGGCTAACAGCTAACGGTTGGCCCAGCTAATCTAAAATGTTTGTTCAACAATTCGTCTTATAGACTTCAAACATCCGAGTACTCGCAGCGGTGATTGACGTGAAAATGTGACATATAGCTAAAACCTTATCCGTATTGTCTTATTAAAATTACGTGATGACCATAAATAAAGTCATCTATGATCACAGCCAATATGCTATCAACAATACAGTAACGGTGGAATGGAGTGTTATGGTGACACTCAGGCTACGTTTATACGGTGACGATGAAAAGAGAAGACGCAGAAGTGGCGTCTCGTCTTCATTTTTTTATTCGCGTTTAGACGAGCATTCTCAGGGGGAAATCTTTGTTTATATGAAGACGCAAGAGTATATGATATTCGATTGGATATGCATTCCAGACCGCTGGGTGGTGGTGTTATAGAACCCCGGTACGTCACGCGCAGACATTCTAATTTGACAGTTTAGCCAGAGAGGTAATTGTGGTGATTTTATCTAAGACATAATAATAATACTTGTGTGTGTATGCTGGTTCATTAGAAACATTCCATTTTTTATAAAGGTGTTGTCTGTGCAACTGTTATGCAACATTTACTGGAAGTCATGAGACCGAACTGTCAAAGGCTAAGAGTGAAAGTAAACAAGACAGGGCCTGGGAGAGATAGGTGCTTACCAGAAGGGCATAAATAGAAGGGGCTAGCAGAAGAGGAGATGCAGGGACCTTCCAGAGAGGGGAAGTGAAACCAAAGTTGAAGTGACACGTAGAACCAAATCAAAACATACCCTGCCTGGCAACAGATTACACATAGAACTTGATCACATGTATTCTGCCTAGCAACACACATTTTTTAATGTTTGTATGAGAAGGAGTTTCCACCAATATCTCAAGTCCCAAAACGTTCTGATTGGCTAAAAGGGGCCTGGTGACGTTCCTGGTGATAGGAACGCCTCTCAGGCCCCTGAGAGCATAAAAGAGAGAGCTCAGGCACATTCAGATCAGATCTCATCGGGGTAGCAGCTGCAACTCATCACTCTATTGCCTGACGGTTCAGTCCTGACGTTGTTTGGATTGTATTCTCACTGCAATACGGTGAATAAAGGATCAACAGTCTTCAGCATTTCTCGTCTTGGTGTTCTCCTTCGGGTCTTTGACATCAGAGTGCTAGTTGGATTGGAGGTTTCGGGAAGTGGATAATTTCCGCGACAGATCTGGAGGTTCCTACCGAGATTTGAAAGGATTCAACAAGGGAAGCAGTTCCGTCCCGGGTGAAGCAGATTCCATCAGTACAGCGTTCCGGGCCCAAGGTAAGCGTTTTGCTTATTATTAGGGAAGGCTGTACTGTGGGAGTCGGTGGGTAGGCCGGGAAGGGGTGTTTTACCTGAATCCTCAAAAGAATAGTGGAGACACAAGACAGAGATTGGGTTGTACTGTTGATCTTAAAAAGCGTTTTGTGATTGTGAAAACCGGTTAAAAATAGTTTTCAAGGAGAAAACTGAGTTAAATGGCCATGTAATGATTTCCAAGGAGGAAATCTAGTTTTCAAGGAGAAAACTGAAATAGTGTTTTAATTTCCAAGGAGGAAATCTAGTTTTCAAGGAGAAAACTAAAATAGTATTTTGTGTAAAGGGAGCACGGGCTGCCCTAAAATATATGGGTGTCTCAGAGAAAAGAACGGGTTAATAGGTAAACTGCAATATTAGCTGTGAGTTAAAATGTGTAAAAAACCGTCCTGAACAAAAGGGTGATGAACAAAACATATTTTATCATAATTTGTTGTTGTTTCTGTAAAAGCTGAGTGTGCGCCGTTGTGTTTTGTTTTGTTGCCTGGGCATGGGCCCACAATAGATGCAAGACAAGTACACATACACATTTGAGGTAGAGGAGCTCGGCGAGGGAAGGAGGATCGTCACACTGACAGACGGACGTCAGACTCACATAATCGAAGCCGCTGCGGGCATTTTCATAAGAAGGTTGCACGACAACCATAGTCTGAACATAAGAAGATTGTTGCAGCTGTTGGAGGTTTTTGCAGATGCCCCCCCCGAGCCCCGTGCTAGAGCAACGGTGCCCAAGCTTAGGATTGTGAGAGACCATAGGCCAGAGACCCTAGGAGAAATCCTTTACCGCCTTGAAGTTTCCGACGATTCAGGTGAGGGAGAGCCCGACACAGACTCCTCAGAGGAGTTCACTCCAAACAGTAGTGTGGGAGAGATAGAGGCAGACATTGGACAGGAGGAGGCCAGTGCCCCACCAGAGACAGGTTACAGCAGCTTAGGGTCCGAAGAAGAGGGGCGCCAGGAGTCAGATCAGGGGAGTCTAGTGAGAGCTCCAACTCCCTATCCAGGTAACACCGTATCCCACCAGTTGATCCACAGCCCATTCCATATAGTTAATAGCCCAGCCACTCCCCGATATAACCCACCACCCCCTGTAAGCTACAGCCCAACCAGTCCCCGGTATAGCCCAAGCCAAAGCCCCACTGTGTCTCAGCCTGAACAGGAGCCAGGACAAGAGATAGAGCAGGAAGAGGTTCACGGCCCGGCTGAGCCCCAGTCAGTACAGGATATAGAACGGGAGGTAAGAGAGATAGTTGGCCGAGACAAAGGTAGGCTGGCCAGTTTTATGAGAGGGTCCTTGTCAGTGTCAGTATTCTGGAACAAGGAAGGGAACAGCAGGGACAAATATTCGGTTCACATTGATCAGTTTGACAAATACGGAGGAACCCACTCCAGGCTAGGCACCCGCGTAGCGCCATTGGCCCTGCAGACAGTGATAGAGCAGGTAGGAAAGTTTGTAGGGGTAAACACAAGGCCGGTGGTTGACCAGCTCTTTGCCCCACCTGAGGGCAGAAAGCGCAAGTTTGAGAGAGATTCTCCAGCTACAAGGAGGAGAAGGACAAATAACTAGGGAAGAGTAAGAAGGGGGAGGTACTGCTGCAAGACCTCTATAACGACTGCTTAGCTGAATAAAATTCCATAATAACTGCTTAACAAAAACTTGTAATCTGCTGATTTTGCTTAAAGTGAAAAGTTTTGTACTTGCTTCAATAAATAAAAGAGGAAATAAAGCCAATAGATGTACTTTGTGAAAAATAAAATAAAAGGTTAAAGGATAATTTTGAGTGAAGAAATATTATTGAAAAGAAAGGTAATGGCTTAAAGTCCCCACTGATGAAATAGCGGTGGTAAAGTAAGGAGGATAGTTATAAGGATAAGATAAAAGTCAGAATTTAGAGAGAATAAACAGAGTAACGCCCACAAATAGCGAATGAACTTAGAAAGTAAGTGGCATATCACGTTCATTCGACAGCAAGATAATAAGTGGTGCGTGTTTACAAGAAACCGAGAGGGCCTAGTGAGCGGGGCATATAGGTGCCATAGTTACACAGAGCTACTGGAGAAAGTAGGATACCTGATAGGGAAAGCTTACCCATTGGAGTTAGGAACGCCTATGGACACAAGGAGTGACGATAGTGACACGTCGGATTAGCAAAGGTTGGGGAACCCATTAGGCAGGTCCAGTAGAAACTTTGAAGGTATATGGAACATCAACGACAAAACGTGATCTGGACCATAGATATCACTGAGTACGGCGAGCACAATTGGAAAATAAGCATCCGAGACCGAGAGGATCAGGAACAAGTGGGGTACGTAGGGCGGTTCCCCTTTGGGTGCAGATTTCCTTTCAGGTGCAGAAATCGGGACGAAATAGACGAGAAGGCAGCACTTCCCCTGGTGTATGAGCTAACCCCTTTTACCCTGCCACAGAAAGAACCAGAGGGAGCACAGCCCCAAGCAGCCGGGAGCGAAGAGGGAGCCATATCCGGCAGCTCAGAAATAAAAGAGACGTGGACAATAAGGGTCGCGGAAAGCGGAAATAGAGGGTGGAACGTGAGCGCCACAAGCGATAAAGGAGAGGTGCTCGAAGGAGGAAGGGCTGAACTAAATACTGTCCTTGAAGACTGGGGAGAGGTAAGGGACACCATACTATATACAATAAGCGACCTCCGACTGGACTGGGAAGAGAAGGACCAGAACAGGTGCCGGAGGGAAAGAGAGAGGCAAGACAGAGGGGACTCCCTCAAGCGCAGTCGTAGGGAAGAAGAAGACAGGGAGTTTGAAGAAGACTACTTCAAGTCTATGTGGGGCAATAAGGTCTACCATTTCACCGAAGACGCTGACATCTAAAAAGAAAGTGACACATCAAACTAGCAGAGACTCAGGATAAGAACAGAAAGGATTCTAAGAAGTATATGGAACAGGGACAGCAGAACGTGCTCTGGGCCATAGATATTGTTGAATACGACGAACACCACTGGGAGATAAGCGTCAGAGACGGAAAAGGCCAAGAATACGTAGGATACGTGGGTGAAGTCCCCTTTGAGTGCAAATTCCCGTATAGGTGCAAATATCGAGACGACATAGACTTAAAAGCAACGCTTTCGTTGTTGGGGGAACTAACCCCTAATAGCCTGCCAGTGAGGAAGCAGGAGGAACCACAGCCCCAAGCAGCAGGAAGTGAAGGAGGAACTACATCGGGTGACCCAGAAGTAAAAGAAAAGTGGACAATAAGAATCTCCGAGCACGGGAGTAACGGGTGGAGCGTGAGTGCAGTGAACGATAAAGGGAAGACATTTGAAGAAAGAAGAGGCAAACTGAATACTGTCTTCAAGGAGTGGGACGACGTGCAGAATTCTATACTGTATTTAGTGAGCGACCTACGGCTGGACTGGGAAGAAAAAGACCAGAACAGGTGCAAAAGGGAGAGGGAAAGGCAATACAAGAAGGACTATCTTCTGTTCTGCACTGACCGAGAGGACGTAGCAGAATAAGAAAGGAGAGACTACGGCCTCGACTTCTAAAGAAGATGGCGACCAGAGTAATGACACCCTTGGAGGAAGTAGTAAAGGAGAATGCCATTGCTGAGAAAGACGTAAAGAGCATCAACCATAAATGGTTCCTGAGATACAAAGGAGACCACACAGCATGGCCAAAGGAAGGATCACTCAACCCGACAATAATTGTGCAGATGAGGGAGAAAATTATGAACTACAAAGGCTATGACAAGAGCACACGGAGGCAGGAAAAGAGAGAGAAGGAGTTGAACACTCTGGAGGCCTTCGCAAAAATATCGGAAAGGAAGAGGAGGCAGAGGGCTGACCAGAGTGACACACCGCCCGACACTCCGCCCACAACGCCCATCACAGAAAAGTGCCCCCAACTACAGCCCACGAGAAGGGAACTGGATGCTTTGACTCAAACATCAGAACCAGGGGCTCCACCCATGGAGGAGCCACGTCCTCCCCCATACAGGGAAAAGGACAAATTATACCCGGATGTGCCACGAGAGGAAGATAACGCGCGGGAGATATTCCGACGCCTGGAGGAAAGAAACCCGCGGGCCCTGGCGATACAAGCACCAGTGTATGGACCACAGGCCCCAACGGTGCACCTGGCAGTGCAGGCCCCGCTAGTAGTGAAAGGAATCACACTGGAAGGATCCTGCGCGGAGGTGCTGAAGGAAATAAAGAGGATAAGAAGAGAGCAGGCTCACCCCCAGTCAAGGCCATCAACACCCCAGCCGGCGTCTGCACGACCATCTCCACCATCATCCCCCACCGGGACGACAATCCCAGAACACCTCCTGGAGGGCACAGTGCCGGATGGAAGGAAGGAATGGACAGGAGGAGAAGAGGCTACGGAAGAGCAGGTGGTAAGTGACTTCCACGCAAGCACAAAAGGACATTGGGAGACAAATGGATCTCCGGTAACCAGCCCCCAAAAGCCCTACTGGGAGAGCCAGAAGACGGGTGCGGGTGACCCGGAAACTGGAAGAAGCGAACCCCCACGCCTCCCAGGCCAAAGGGAGGAGCAGGCCCCTGAGGGGGGAGAGAAGGAACAGAGACAGTGGTATGTAAATCTGTGGGACCACCTGGAGGCAGTCATGAAGAAATGGATGAACGCCACAGGGGACGAGGAGAAAGAGGCCCAAGATAGAGAGGCCCTGAAAACCCTGGCCTGGGTAAGGTCACAGGTGGACAAGGAACCTGTAATGGAGGGGTGCAGAGAGCTATGGCGGGAGCTCGAGAAGTACATCCAGGCATGCTGGAAGGAAGTGGAAGAGGCCGTTAGACAAGCGGAGGAGAGATACCAAAACAAGAGAAGAAAAGAACAAGGGATTGAAGAATGGTATGAGAAAAAAATGATGAGAATGGAAGAAGGTCTGAAAAGGTTGAAAGCCGCCAGGAAAGTCGGATCAGAAGAGGGAAAGCTGGCCGAGGAGATTATGGAGAAGATAACAGAGGTGGAGGAGTGGGGAGACAAGGGGGCAGGCCCAGGGAGCACACCAGAGCATGTCAAATATAAAAAAGCCTGCAAGGACTGCGGCGAGAGCCTAAGGAGGGAGATGACAGAGGTCCTGAAAAGAATGGATGCCATGATAACGCAAGAAGAGGAGGAAAGAAAGCTCAGAGAGGAAGAGATGAAAAAGAGCGAGGAACTGAGAAGAAAACAGGAGAGTAAGAAAGGAGAAAACCGTCAAGGACTCAGACGGGAGTCCTCCGAAAAAAGGGGGGCCCGCCGACTAACCTTCAAACTATCCTGCAGTCCAACCACGATAGCGGAAGACGAAGGGGAAGACACGGACGGGGCAGACAGCCAGGCTGGCTCGGGAGAAGACTATGAGTCAGCAGGAGAGGAGGAGGAAGGACTAGGTGTCGTAGAACAGTTCCTCGCAGAACAGGTTCAAAGAGAACTGCCACAGGTCCCGAAAGAAGTGGACCCCGCAGTGTGTCTCGGCTGCGGAAGAGCGTTCAAAGGAATACAGGGTGTGAGGGCCCACCAGCGACAAACAGAGGCATGTAAAGGACGGGCCGGAATGCTTCCAATGATGATCCCACCCAGTGTGCTCGCCACAGGGCTGTTTGGAATCAGTAGAGTAAAAAAAGGAGTGGAGAAAGGCCTGGACGAGATCAGAAAAGGAGTGCGAAAGGGACTCAACGAGATTGAAGGAGGAGTCAAGAAAGGCCTAAAGGAGAATAAGAAGGAGTTGGAAAAACTGGAAAAGGAGGGAAAGAAAGAAAGAGAGAGGGCACGAAAAGAAAAAGAAAGAAAGGAAGCCATCCCAGAGGAATCGGATGAAGAAGAAACAGTTGTGATGGCACCATTGATAACAAAAAACCAGACGGCCCACTACCAGCCGTGGACCCACTCGGATGTGAATGGACTCATTTCACGACTTCCTGTCCTGCATGAGGGAGCGGGCAGATGGATAAGTCGGCTGGAATCAGAGACTCAAGGCCGAAACCTGGCCGTGGGAGATATAAAGTATCTACTTGGCCTGATATTGGGAAAGGCTGACACAGAGGCTGTACTGGAGAGAGAAAAACTAGGGCGATTGATGGATGCCAGCCGAGACGCCCTGTGTTTCGATAGCGTCCGGAACAATGTATGGAAAGCCTTAAGGGCAGCATACCCCAACCAGTACAGCCCCTCAGCCGTCTGGATAGAAAAACTCAAAGATAGTGATAATCCCGCAGCCTTTGTGGAAAAGGCAGCGCAGGAATGGACGATAAGGATGGAACAAAGGCCAGAAGATTCAGGACCCCTCACCATGCAATTCAGGAGAGCGGTCATGGACGCTCTACCCAAGGAAGTAAGAACACAGTTGGAGAATGACTGGCGCGTGGCAGCCATGCCCAAAGAGGAATTCAGGCTGGCAGTAGTGCACCACGTAACTTTGTACAGACAAGGGAAAAACAGGGAGGAGCAACAAGAAAAAGAGACCATAAGGAAGCTGACCCATGTGCAGCTCCAGGAAGCAAAGGGGGCAAAGAAGGTAGCCACCCAAGCTCCAGTGATGCCCACTACAGCCCCTGTCCCACAGCCACAACAACCAGTGGTACAACAACCCATGGTGCAGCAGCCAGTAATGATGCAACCACAGCCTGTGCAGCCCATGATGCAGACATGGCAGCAAGCGCCATATGGACCCCCACAACAACAGCAACAGGGACAACAATGGTACCAGCCAAGAGGCAGAGGAGGATCCCGCCAGGGAAGAGGAGGACAAGGCAGAGGAGGCTATGGAAGAGGACAATACCAAGGCCAGCAAAACCAAGGGAACAACATTGAATGTTGGATATGCGGAGGAATAGGCCACATCTCCAGGAATTGCCCAACAAAAGCCAGAGGCCAGAACAACCAAGGAGGACAGGCAAACCAAGGACAAATGCAAGGGGGAAATTATGCTCCCCAACAAGGGAGAGCTCCACCGCAAATGCAGGCACCCTCTGGTCCAGTCTCCCCTTACGGGGGAAGCTGGAATTGACGAGGCCCAGAAAACCCAGGGGAGGGTCAGTTCCCCGCCCTGACAAGGGGAGCTGACGCAGAACCAATGCTGCAGGTTCTAATCGAGGGCATGGAGGTAGAATGTTTAGTGGATACAGGGGCAACGTATACTTGTCTTCACCCAAAAGATGCCCAACACCTCCCCAGGTCTTCAGGAAAGTTTATGAAGACAGTGGGTTTTTCGGGGAAAACGCAGCTAATTCCAATGACAGCCCCAGTATCAATCCAAATAGAAGACAAGGAAATCAGGATACCAGTCTTAATAGCAGAACACACGCCCGTCAACCTATTGGGACGAGATGCGCTGTGCAACCTAAGACTCCAAATTGAGTGTTCCCCAACAGGAGTACAGATAACAGGACTGGCAACCCAAATGGCCCTAAGAATAAGTGCCCCATCTCAAACTGAAACTCACCAGGTCTACTGGATTGGACGATTGGAACCAAACATAGAGCGAGTGGTCTACAACGAGCATGCCTTTCAAATAAACAGCCTTCATGCTCAGTTGAGGGCGCCAAGATGCCCTTTTCACTGCACGATAAAATTCGACCAAACGCCAAACAAAGAGAGAGAAGAAAAATGGAACAGGGAAGTGGGTAAGTGGGGACGCATCCCACTTGACATACGCGCACTAGTGGTGGCCAAAGAAGGAGTAGCCGCTGAGGTGAAATTTGTGGAAGGATGGGATCTAGGCGTAATCTTCAACATGCCCGGAACAATGCCACACATCACCCTGAGAGTGGCCAGAGGTCACAGAGCAAGAGAAATGGGCCTAGTAATGCTCGAGGCCAAGTGCATCAAATGGAAAGATACAGGGAATGACCGACTACAAACGGCCATAAGCTGTGAAGGAGAACCAATGTTCAGGATAAAGTTGGACAGACCAGTCACCGTGTGGGGAGTCCCACAAGTGATCGAGATCATGGACACAGAACCGCAGGAGAAAGAGGAGATACCCTCTGCTAAAGGGTGTCCATATGGGAATCAGTTCTGTCTCTACCGCCTATTCCCAGGAGCGGGGCGCCGCTGCTGGGACAAAACGAGACATGTGCCATTCAGCAAAGAGGATGCGGAATGGAGTACATACATGCGACACCTGTCATGGTGCCCCAAGAAAAGGACAGCACAACCAGCAATACAGTCCCAGGAAGGCCATCAGGGCGGACAAATGGCCTCGGAGGAGGTTCATGACATACCCTACGTGAAGGGATGCCCCTATGGCAACCCATACTGCATGTATGGCCTACTGGGAGGAGCAGGATATCGATGCTGGGATAAGGAGAACCATGTGCCCATCAACAAATCTGACCCAGAATGGGAGGAATACAAGAAGTACTACATAGACAATGAGACGGATAAGAAGACAGGGAGGCCGGGACCGACCCCCTGGAAAATGATGATGCTACAAAAGGCGACAGAGACAGACACCGAACGAACAGAGAGAATATTGAGAAAAGTGCCGCCTGTGGTATGGTCGCAGGGAGATGGTGACATAGGATTGGTCAAGTCAGCAAGCCCTGTGGAGTTCAGACTGAAACCAGGAGCGACGCTGCCTTTCCAACCACAGTACCCCATTTCAGCAGAAGCAGCTGAAGGAATAAGAGGAACAATTGAAGATCTCCTGGGAGCAGGAGTCTTAGAGGAAGTCCCAAGTGCGAGGTGCAACACACCCATATTTCCTGTGCTGAAGGCAGACGGAGTGCGATGGAGAATGGTCCAGGACCTCAGACCTGTTAATGAACGCATTGAGGACTATCCAGCAGACGTCCCACATGCTAACGTACTGATGACCAACATCCCGGCGAGTGCAACAACGTTCTCCGCCATTGATCTGGTTCAAGCATTTTTTACGATACGAGTGGCCCCCGCAAGTAGGGAGTTCTTTGCATTCAAATATCAAGGCAAGACGTTCCAGTACACAAGGCTCCCACAAGGGTTCAAGCACTCACCGCACATTTTCAACCAGGCGCTCAAGGAGGACTTAAAACACATCGTGTGCCGGAGCACAATTCTGCAGTATGTTGACGATGTCTTGGTATGCTCACCGGACCAGGAAACGTGTGAGAAGGATACAGTCTACGTACTGACCGTTCTGGCCGAAGGGGGGTACAAAGCATCAAGGAAGAAGCTACAATTTGCACAGCCCCAGGTGATCTACTTAGGTCGCCGAATTTCGCATGGACACAAGGGCATCGCCCCAGAACACATTGAAGCAATTACCAAGGCACCGAAGCCAAACACAGTGAAGCAAATGATGTCGTTCATTGGACTCATAGGTTTCAGCAGCGACTGGGTGGAATGCTATGAACAAAAGATAGCCCCACTACGAGCCATGATCGTGCAAGCTGGAACCAGCCACCTGAGGAACCGCCTCACATGGACAATGGATGGAAATGAGGCGTTTGAACGCATCAAAGGAGAACTACAGCAAGCACCTGCACTTGCACTGCCGGATTACGGAAGACCCTTCTATCTGTACATGTCGGTCAGGAAGGAAGCAGGAAAAGACGCGTACATGACCGCGATCGTGGCACAGACACAGTGTCATGGACGCGGCAAACAGGCAATCGCCTACTACAGCTCAAAGCTGGACGCGGTGGCCCAAGGCTACCCACCATGCTTCCAGGGTCTTGAAGCAGTATATTCGGCATACGTCAAAGCTTCCAACATTACCATGGGATGGCCAGTGGTGATACACACCAGCCACGCAATAGCGCAGTTAGTGGAACAAGGGAAGTTCTGCGTGACGCCTCAGAGGCAGTTGAGGTACTACAATCTGTCACTCTGCCCAGATGTCACTATAAAGGCATGCGACACGGCAGGAAACCCGGCGGATCTCATCCCGCTTGATTATGAGGGCGAGCCACATAACTGTGTGGCGGACTCAATCGCCTTCTCCAAGCTGAGGGAAGACCTGCAGAGTGAGCCGTTAGGACAAGGAATCACCTACTTTGTGGATGGTTCTAGCCATAACTATGACAACAAGACGCATGCAGGGTTTAGCGTAGTACAGATGAAAGGTCCAGAAACCTTTGTGACAGTTATGAGCGAACCGTGCACACAACCATGTTCAGCGCAACTAGCTGAATTAAAGGCGCTGACAGCAGCATGCTCTTTAGCGGAAGGACAGGATGCAACCGTACACACAGATAGCGCCTATGCCCACAATGTTTGCCATGTGCATGGCGCCCAGTGGAAACAGAGAGGGTTCAAGAAATCGGATGGGAGCCCAATTCAGCATCTAGAGCAGATTCAGTTGTTGTTAGCAGCCATGATGCGTCCAAAAACACTTGCAATATGCAAATGCAAAGCGCACTGTAAGGGACAGGACTACATTACCCTAGGGAATGCACAGGCAGATGAGGCAGCAAAGGAAGCGGCGTTAGAGGCTAGGAAGTTGAATACAGCCCCTAAATCCCCACAGGATAACGAGCCGCACAAAATACTGCTTAACAGGGCGATGCACAGTATGCCTTGCCCTACAAAATGCCCCTACCCCTACAATACGTGTATGTGGTGCTCCCAATGGTGTGATGACGACCATGAGCACCAGGTAGATCCCGCCTGTTGCGCGCTATGCCAGAGGGCCAGTTGCCCTGAGTGCTGCGACAAGCCTTGTGAAGCTAGATACTCACCGAGCGTAATTGATCGATATTTCACAGCAACCGACACAGTGATACAAGCCCCAGTGGTCCGAACCTTGCCTGACGGACGAACATTTAGAATTGTGGATCCTTTACTCACGCTTAGCGCTATTAAAGACGCACAGAATGCAGCTCCGCAGGCCGAAACATTGTTATGGGAGGAGAGAGGTGCGTCGAAAGGCAGGAATGCCGTGTGGAGGAGTCATGACGGAAGGGTGGTGGCCCCAAGTGGGCTCCTTGATCTCCTCGTTCATGATGCGCATGATGTGGATCATTGCGCAAGGGGGGAGGTCAAGCGGCAGATACTTGACAAGGGGTTCTGGGCCCCATACCTTCAAGATCGCATCAATTACGTGTTAAGAAATTGCCACACTTGTGCCACACACAATTACAGAAACAACATAACAATAGGCATAGGACCACGGCCCCTGGGACACGTGCCACTCCCAGAGGGACCGTTCAAACACCTGGTGATGGATTACATCGACATGGGTCGAACGGTGAACACGTACAAACACGTACTGGTAATAATATGCCGCTACTCACGATGGGTAGAAGCCTGTCCAAGCCGAGGGCAGGACGAGAAAACGGTGATTCGATTCCTAGCGAGGGAGGTGATACCCAGGTTTGGGATCCCAGAAATAATCAGCAGCGACAATGGCCGAGCGTTTACGGCCAACACGTGGAAAAAGATTGCACAGGCGCTGTGCATCAAGACTCGGTTTGGTTGTGTTTACCACCCGCAGTCTCAGGGGATGGTCGAAAGAGCGAACGGAACGCTGAAGAATAAAATAGCGAAGATCGTCCGAAGCGCGCACGACGATCCAAACCTGCCAAACCTAAATTGGGTTGACGCACTACCAATCGCGCTGATGAAAATGCGTTGTGAAAAAAATCGAACCACGCATCTGACCCCGCACGAAATGGTGACGGGGCGGGCAATGCCCACACCACGGTTCAGAGGGGATCAGAGGCCCCCGCTGGAAATCCTAGAACAGGAATTGAGCAGTTATATTAAACAGCTTTCTCAAGTTCACAGGGCAGTTTTCAACGAGCAGAAGAGAAGAGAGAGAGCGCGGGAGCGGAGGACCGAGCCAGGACCGATCCAAGTGGGAGACTGGGTGTACCTGAGGGTGTTTAAGAGGTCGTGTCTCGACCCCAGGGCAGAAGGGCCCTACAGAGTGACCCAGGCTACCCCCCGGGCGGTAAGAGTGCAAGGATCAGATTTGTGGTATCACCTTAACTCTTGTTACAGGGCGGTGCCACCAGAAGGAACAAGGAGACCAGAGGAGTCGGAGGACGATGACGGGGATCAGAGCCCGCCAGGACCCCCACCAGACTCCCCCGGGGAGGATAATGGTGGTGGGGAACACAGGGGAGGACCAAGTACGCGTAGGAGTACGAGGCGGAGGATACTGCCGGCTCCTGCTGATGGCCCTGGGCGCAATGTACCTAGGGTGCCTGCTGTTCTCCCTCCCCTATCTGTGCCTACAGGTGCTGGCGATGCTGGGGCCGAGCCAGGCTCGAGGAGGAGAAGGCGACATCCACCTGAGATGGGAGCCACTCCCGAATCCCAAGTATCCAGACCTGCCACAGCCTCAACCAGCGGTGGTCCACCAGCCGACCCTACAGCCCGCTCTCATGCCACGGACACACCCGACCTCGCAGGAAGCAACGCCGAAGAAGCGCCGAGGCCGGAAGAAGAAGCACCGCCATCGCCACCATCACACCAGCAAGGGAACGACACCATCGACTTTGGGGACTTCTACAGCGACTGGGATTACCCATACCCAGCCGACGCCCCTGCCGACGACCAGAGTGGAGCACAGCCATCTGCCGCAGAAATGGCCGAGGCCCTCGACGCACTCAGACTACCCACTGTCCATACGCCTCCCCCCCGGACACCTCCTCAGCAGGGCTCGCGGCTTCCTGCGGAGCCTGTGGTGGAGAGGCCGACGGACTCAGGGCACGACACGGGCGGCCCCCACTCCGGGGATGACCGCCCAGGGACCAGCCAAGAAACAAGACGAATTCTCCAAAGGACCAACTGGGGCAGTTCCCCCGGTACCCATTGGATTGGAGGCTTCGAAGAGGCCCTTGACTGGCCCCTCCCGGGCTCCCCGGAGGACGACGAGAGCGATGGAGGGGGTGCAGACTGCCACCCCCAATAACGCTCTGCGAGGAGACGGAGAGGAGCTGCTTGACGACAGTGCCTTAGGCACGGACAATGTTTTGTACATAGAAGGATCAGGAGATGAGATATGCACACCAGAACCAGAAGCGTCGGGGAGTAACGAATACATCCCGGTGCTGAACAACGCAGTGACTCAAAGCAGAAATGAGAGCAAAATTGTAAATAGTACAGACACGCTCCCCAAAACCCTGTCAAAGAACCAGACTAGCGAGGATCAGGCCAAGAAAAGAGGAAAGAGATCAACCAGCACGCTGAGTGCCTGGGAGGACAATTCATGGATGCAATGGGCCAAATACACAGCAAAGACAGTAAACCCGGAAGGAGGCTGTTATGTGTGCTCAGCAGTAAGGCCGAAACTGACAATACTGCCTGCACCAGGAACAGGAGAAGAGGATGCTGTGTATCAGGAATCAGAGAAGCAATACCAAGAAAACAAGCTCTCCCCCTTTTCATGCTTTATGAAACTAGGAAGTGATATACCGAGGAGAGGGTGGACCAGTTTAGGCCCCTACTCTGCAGGACAAAAGAAAACGGCACACCCCTCGCAGAATAATGAGGCAAGATGTGGAAGAGACTATCCAGGCATGGGAAGGAGAGTAGCAAAGAAAACCCAC
Source organism: Alosa pseudoharengus (assembly GCF_046254945.1). Classification (NCBI taxonomy): domain Eukaryota; kingdom Metazoa; phylum Chordata; class Actinopteri; order Clupeiformes; family Clupeidae; genus Alosa; species Alosa pseudoharengus. The sequence continues at coordinate 35,090,503 of NW_027468848.1, forward strand.
CGGATCTACGAGATTCCAGAAGATGTAGAGTTTGAGTGCTTCGAAGTATTCCCTACCGAGAAAACAGTCCCGGGAAGTGCGCAGGATGTAGGAGTATTCGAAGGACGCTGTGCAGCAAAGTGGGTTCATGAACTTAGTGGCTTCTTGTTCAGCCTGAAGGAAAGAAGCGAGAATGGGAAACGAATTGGGGTTGAACTAAACACAACAATAATGGACACAAATTGGGCGTATGGACAAGACATTCCTATAGCAGACCTATGGTGGGCATGCGGAAGGAGATGGGGACTGCGAAATACCCTTCCGAAATATTGGAGAGGAAAATGTGCCAGGGTGATCCTGGCTCAGCAGACCTATATAGTCCCCTGGTCAGAACGCAACTCAACGGTGAACTCGACAAGCCCAGGGAATGGCCAACAGACACCCACAAGAAGGAACTTGAAAAGAAGCCGAAGAGACACTGATGGGAACGACGGAATATACCTAGACGACTTTGGCCAGCCCCACAACATCCCGGAACAGTTCAAAGTACGGGACGAAGTGCTTGCCGGGTTTGAGGCCGCCATTCCCATCTTTGGACCAGCCGCAGGCGTTTCCAAGAATGTTCGATGGATCAACTACATCCATTATAACGCCCTACGGTTCATGAATGACACCATAGCCGCATTCGATGCGTTTGATAGGAGACTGAACGCTACCACAAAAATGGCAATAGAAACTAGGATAGCAGTGGACTGGATACTGGCGAAAGAAGGGGGAGTGTGCGATATCGTGGGGACGGACTCATGCTGCACGTATGTCCCAGGTGCAGATGAGAACATGAATGACTTCTCGAACGCGATGAACAGACTCAAGGCTGTAAACAAGGAAGTACACGAGAACTCCGGAAAAGGACCAAAATTCGATGCCGCAGGCATCGCAGGAGTCTTCGCCCCTATAACCCAGTGGCTGACGGACACCTTTGGGTCATGGGGGGGCCAGATTGTGGCGTTTTTGGGAAAGATATTGCTGGGTGCAGCTTTAGTTGTAGGAATGTTTTGCTGTATTATTCAATGTTGTGGAAAAGTTTGCTCCAAGGTGGTTGCTAGACAACTAGTGGTCCAAAATGTGATGATGTCCTGGGGTGAGGAGGATGAGAGTGAGAGGATTCTTTTAGTACAGACTAGTGTGGGACGGATAATGGAAGAAGAGTTCAACGAAGGTCATATAAAGGAGAGTGACTTCCTCGCTCGAATGCTGGAGCAAGAGCGGGAGCAGGGGCAGGAGTTTCCTCCCCCGGAGTTTCCTCTCCCGGATATGTGCGAGTAGAGGTGGGATCCTGCGAGTCACCCATCTCTACACACATACTGACTTACACTCACATACACAACACTGACAGGTAATTCACAAGACACATGCCTGCACGCCCAGGTGACAGGGTCAAGGGAGTAGGATTATGGGCTGTGACCTGATACGAATGAGTCGCCTTAAGTAATCTTGGTTCAATTTTATATCTTTTACATGTTAGCTAGTGCTTCGCTATTCATAGACGGTAACTTAAGATTTGTGGAGGTTTAGCCCTCAACTGCAAGGCCATCCAAACCTGGATAGATGTAACCAAAGCTTGCTACTAGAAGTGCTCACCCTGCCCCAACTTACCGTACGTCGGACCTGGCCCGCCTAGTGGTGTGGCAGGTGTGTGGCGCGGTCAGTGCTCGAGGACGGGTACGACCCCATTGGCCAGCAGGGGCAACCTAAGGCAGAGCATGGCGGCCCGTCCCCTCGGTGCAGCGTGCCTGCGGCCTGTGCGCTCACCCGTTCTCACGCTAGTGTGAATGCCCGGAGGAATCCGGAGGAGAAGGGGGATGACGTTGCGAGTGACAAAGGGGGGGGGTTGATGCATAAAGGCCAGAAAGGGGCCATATATACACCATTTATATTCTCTATAAGGGTTTTTAAGGAGCCATATACCTGGAAGGAGGACGGGTGAGTGACGAATAGGATCATGAAGTTGTTATATAACTCCGATTTGGCACCGATGGCCGTTGCATGAAATTTCTTTTATGCTCAAAGTGACTAGCACATTAGCCGCTTTGGGGACAAATCCGTCTCGGGTCCTAGCCACATGTTCATAACAAGGAATTGGTCATTCTGTCACTTAGTCTGGGCGTCCAGGGCTCTTGATTTATCATTTACTCTCATATATAAGGATTGCAGAAAACCCATGCGCCCGAGTGGGGTATAGATGAGTGACGGATAAGGCCGCACCAACGCCTAAAAACTATGCCTAGTGCGTTGAGTGCCACGAAGCATGGGGTTTTACTTGACCTCGTGTGCAAAAAGTGACTGGTTGAAATATATGGGTTTCAGGCCACTTTTGGGGACAAATCCGTTTCGGGTCCCAGCCATTTGTTTTAAGTAAATAAATGGGGAGATTTCACAACTCGTTCTTAACGAGCAATTGGCCTTTCTGTCACTTGATCTGGGCGTTCGGGGTTTGCTTACCAATGTTATTACTTACTCACATAAGGGCAGTGATGCCGACACATTCCTATTAGTTCTTACATAAGGTTTAAGGTTTCATGTTTAACATTAGGTTTTTAATAATAGACGCTATTCCCCTGTAACTTGCTCATGTGCATCTAGCCTGAGGTGTCGCGACGATATATAAGGGGGGTCATGACACACTCCTGTGTTTAAATACTGCTTATGCTGCATAGTGAGGCTAATTTAGCCTCAAAGGGGGGAATATGTGGTGATTTTATCTAAGACATAATAATAATACTTGTGTGTGTATGCTGGTTCATTAGAAACATTCCATTTTTTATAAAGGTGTTGTCTGTGCAACTGTTATGCAACATTTACTGGAAGTCATGAGACCGAACTGTCAAAGGCTAAGAGTGAAAGTAAACAAGACAGGGCCTGGGAGAGATAGGTGCTTACCAGAAGGGCATAAATAGAAGGGGCTAGCAGAAGAGGAGATGCAGGGACCTTCCAGAGAGGGGAAGTGAAACCAAAGTTGAAGTGACACGTAGAACCAAATCAAAACATACCCTGCCTGGCAACAGATTACACATAGAACTTGATCACATGTATTCTGCCTAGCAACACACATTTTTTAATGTTTGTATGAGAAGGAGTTTCCACCAATATCTCAAGTCCCAAAACGTTCTGATTGGCTAAAAGGGGCCTGGTGACGTTCCTGGTGATAGGAACGCCTCTCAGGCCCCTGAGAGCATAAAAGAGAGAGCTCAGGCACATTCAGATCAGATCTCATCGGGGTAGCAGCTGCAACTCATCACTCTATTGCCTGACGGTTCAGTCCTGACGTTGTTTGGATTGTATTCTCACTGCAATACGGTGAATAAAGGATCAACAGTCTTCAGCATTTCTCGTCTTGGTGTTCTCCTTCGGGTCTTTGACATCAGAGTGCTAGTTGGATTGGAGGTTTCGGGAAGTGGATAATTTCCGCGACATAATCAAGGATCTTTGGTTTAGCCGTTTAGACGGAGATGCAACCCGGGTCGTCTTCAAAACTCTACACTCTGGAAGGAGTCTTCAGATTTTTGCGTCTTCAAGCCCCGATGGCGGGGTCGCCGTGTAAACGAAAGGCACTTATGATCAAATATTTTGTCGTCTTCCTTCGCAATCGTATAAACGGCCCCTCAGTGTCATGACGACACCCAGTGTCATCCTCCGGAAAGTGGTGGTGAATTACAGCAGATAAATAGTTCACTATATTATTAAGTCTCTGCAGTGATATGTGATACAATTCCTTAAAACTATTTTGTTTCCTGTTATGTTGGTATGGTTGGTCCTGAACACTGATTAGAAAATTGATCAGTCTATCACAGCCTAGGAATTTATACCAGTGTTACGTACAGTCTACCCCTAGCGGAGTGGAGTTTTTTGCATGTATCTTAAGACGATTGAGTGACACGGTAATCAATACACTTCCTGTATACCTCATTCAAAAGAGGAGAGTCTTTTCTTCAAGAAAAATCCAAATTTACTTACCTCTGAACATTGTGGTCAGTCCTTCGACCGATTATTTGAGCTTTGTGCTGACTTTTTCTGATTTTGACAGAACTAGAGATTTCGGCTTGACGTTCGCGAAGTACCAACACAGTTGCGTACAGCGCCGTTGTAATACAATTTAAACAAACATTTCACACCGTAAACGCTTTTCATGTAGTAAATAATGTTGGTACATTTGTTTGTTGTTAAATTACTTCATCAAAGAAGAGTTTTGGTGGCTAAATACGTGGTAAGGATCATTTTAAGATTAGCTTAGATTTAGTTCCACCATAACGGCAAGTAGTTTTCATACTTACGCGTCCATAATCTGTTAACTGTTAACTCTGTTGCCCATGAAATAATAAATGAGAAGTCCTCAAATCATTGGTAGTGCAGTAGTGAAATGTTTTATGTTACATTCAAAAGTGTATCAAGTGTTTAATCACAATCACAGGAACAGAAACTGCCACTGTACAGTGTCCAGTAGCCGACGCGGAATAACATAAATGGTTCAAAGTGTGGGATGCATCACAACAACTTAGTAGCAACTACATTCATTGTTTTACTGTTAAAAACAAACTGCAAAATGCATTATATTTGGGGAACACTCTTTTTAACACCACATATAGCATTAAAACGTGTAATTTCATGAAGGCTTTGTGTCAGAAACACAACATTTGAAGTAGGCTACTTCTGTACTTGTAAGCACCACACAACACTTAGATATTGAAGTGCAATACTACAACAAGACCTGGTAAGACCAGAAACATGACGCCTGTAATGATTAAAGTGCAATTACGAGAAGACCTTGTAAGACCAGTAATACAGCATGGCACAAGTGATTAATTGCACACAAAGGAACTATATACAACTATTCTCATTTAAAATTTTAAATGCGGCCCTTGTAAGACCAGGACATAGAGAATAGAAAATAATTTAGAATAATATTTACAAATATTCGGAAAATCACACTAAATGGAATTTAAAAATAACTATTTTTTTGATGTTATTTTTTTGTTGGTTTTTTTAAGGGTTTTTTCACAGTTCAAAAACGGTCGCCGCCTCCATAGCTGCGTCTGCTCGGCACACGTCACAGTACCATGTACCCTCTGGTACCATGCCGACGTTGACGCACTCGGCGTGGTACCAGAGGGTACAGGAGTCACATTGTACGAACAGTCGTTGCCCTCCCTGCCCGCAGAAGGCACACCTCACTGCCTCCCGGAGCTCCCTGTCTGCCTCCTGGGCCTCCCTGGCAGCCCGGGCCGATGTCTGTAGCGCGCCTCTCTGCTGCCGAGCTTCTTGCTGTGCTGCCTCCTTCTGCCGTTTAGCGGCCTCCCTCACAGCCCGCGCGGCCGCCGATGCATCGCGCTGTGCAGCCTCCTGCTGCTGCCGGACGACACGCTGGTTTGCCCGATCCTGCCGGGCCTGTTCTCTTCTGGCTTCCTCTGCCCGCTTCTCTGCTAGCAGCGCAGCGTGAGTGTCGCTGGTGATCACTCTCGCGGGCAGAGGCATCCTTCTTCCCCGCCCCCGGGACGGCCGGTCGAATTGAGGCGGCATTAGAATTTCGGCCAATGCCGCCGGGATGACACCGGCCCTTACCAGGGGGTTGGGGAAGCGGCGGCAGGTCGGGCACTGTCCGGTGGCGGTGGCCACAGCGGTCGTGTTGGGGGCAGCAGCAGTGGAGGCGTCATCACTGGAGGCGGCGGTGGTGGTGGTGGTGGAGGCAGCGGTGGCGGCGATGGAGGCAGCGGTGATGGTGGTGGAGGCAGCGGTGGCGGCGATGGAGGCAGCGGTGGCGGTGATGGTGGCCAATGAGGAGGAGGCAGGTGGGCCCCAAGGCGTCGGGACGGCGGTGGTGGTGATGGTGGCGGGACCCCTTTGCGATGAGACGGTGGTGGTGATGGGGTCTTCGGAGACAACGCTGGTGGAAACTACGGTGGTGGACAGGGGTACGGGGTCGGGTACGGCATTGGCGGCAGCGGTGTTGATGTGGCTGGTGGAGGCAGTGGGGGTATCCTCGCCGGTGCTGGGATGGGAGGTGGACGAGTCATCGTCTCTGTCCTCCGGGTCGATGTATTCATCCGTTGGGCGGGTGGTAAGGCCTTTGACGAGCTGCAACACAAGAAAAAAACAGAAAAACAGATACTATGAGTGGAGTGTTTAAACAAATGAAAATACAAATCATTTAACTTTTCATGATGGTTGTATTAGTATTATTATTATTTTTGTCAACTCACCTTGGACTCGTCCACCGCCTTCCTGTCCAGCGGGAACAGGCCTGTGTTCTTGAACCCACTCTGGATGTTGTGTGGGTTACAGGCCTGCTCCAACGCGACCTTCAGCACCGGCGTTAAGTTCTTCTTCCCGATGATAAGGTTGCCTCTCACCAGCCCCAGATGTCTCGCCAGATCTGAAAATGCCGCCTTCAGAGGGCCGTACACCGACACATCCAGCGGATGGAGCACATGGGTGGCGTGCGATGGCAGGCACGCCACCTCGATCTGGTTCGCCCGACAGAAGTCGACCACTCTTGTCCCAACATGAGTGTCATGTTGGTCCATGAAGAGGAGGAGTGGTCGCTCCTGCCCGGCATATTTCACGAAGTGCTCCAGCCACTTCAAAAACAGCTCACTGTCCATGTACCCCGTATCCGACACACCGTAGAGCGCATTTGTGGGCCCCTCCAGACCGTAGGCTGTGCTGGGGAGGCACTTTGCGAAGATGACAAATGGTGGTATGGCCTCCCCAGCAGCGTTTACGCAGCAGTGCACCGTGACGTGTTCTCGGGTTGTCACCTGCTGCGCATACACGGTCTTCTGGCCTTTACCACAGAGAACACGCTTTCTGGAGGAGCCCTTGTCGCCGAATCCGGTCTCATCGCAGTTATAGATGAGCTCAGGGGTCCCGCGGAATCCGAACCGATCGTACAGGGCCTGGCAGATGTGGAATAGCTCGTCCACCCGTGCCAGCGTAGCCCCGTGAATCCTCTCTGTCTCGATGTAATTCGGTCTTCTTGAGGCTACGGTGGGGTGGCGAGCTCGGAAGCTGCTCCACCACATCTGGCTCAGGCCCTTTTCCATGTTCAGGAACGGATTTGTCCGTCCCGACGCCTTGCATATTTCAAAGGCCAGCACTAACGCCACTGATTTTGTTATCGGGAAGGCGTGTGCTGCCATCCAGAAAATATAGGTAGTCAGGGCCATCTCCTCACTGGGCAGCAATGCCCGGTTAGGGTGGGGGAGGTGGGAATATTTCCCCTTCCTCCAATCTTGCAGGGTGGTGTGGGGGATGCCGTATTCGGCCGCCACCTTACGGAGGCTCCCTCCCTCCTCCAGGGCCAGCAAGGCCAGCCATAATTCATTCTCCGTGTATGTCTTGGCACGTTGCATTTTCTATAAAAAGAACATACAGTGTAACAAACATTTGTTATTTTATTACTATTATTAGATTATATTAAATATATTATGAAAGAAGAAAAAAAAGTATAGTTAATTTCCTTTCACTGATTAGTGCACAAAGCAGCACAATAGACACAAATGTCAAACCTGCCTTTTGAAGACAGTAATGGCTCTCCCTGGTGGCACTTTTATTTATTCACAGCCTAGAAAACTTAGTCTAACACAGGGGTCGGCAACCTTTTCTTTCCAAAGGGCCATTTTTTGATGGTAAATACAACATTAAATCAGTCTGGTGTCACAAAGACATCAGAGACGTTTAAACACAGATGGTCAGTCCCTACACTTTACTAAACTACCATTCTATGCTATTATCGTCATGGCTATACTGTATTCCATTAATTGCTATCATGAAAATATAAATATAGCCTATTTGTCCATATACTTCAAGTAAAGCTTGACAATTAAATAAAATTATATTAAAATATTTTATTCATTTTCATATTAAGAAAAAGCTGGGGCCCCTGGTCTAATAGTTAATATAGGCATATTGAAACAGAATAGTTAACTGTGTAGTTTTGGTTCACAGTTTATATTTTAAACTGAAAATATATACTTCTGTGTAACAATATATGGCTATCAAACGACGCTAGTTCAGTCTCTCGTCTGTTCTCGCGACGTATTCTGAAGGACCGTTACAAAAGTAAAAAAACCGTCCTTTAATTTTCACGCTAACATTCTAAACACAACGGAAAAAGTGAATTCAACATGTCTACTCGACTTTTCATCTGTTTGCACTAACACATTTTGCCACAAGTCGTCGCTATAGTTGTTTTAACTCTTCCCCACTTTATTTGAGGACAAACGCCAAACCCGCCCCCGTGGCCATTTTGAGAAGTGTTCAATGTAGAAAAGGTATGTCGCCATACTTACTTCTCTAGTGCAGTCCGTTCTCGTCGGTAGTCCTCCAGACGAAGTCCAGCACAAAGATGACAAATCAGGGTTTCCAACGGTATTTAAGTTTTTTGTTGACCCGGAAATGATTAATTACATTCGCTGAAAAAAGTAAACTGTACGCAACTGTGTGTTCACGTGAATATCAAAGAATGTTCAGAGACAGCTGTACGTAACACTGGTATAAATTCCTACTGATAATAAAACCATTTCACTTTGATTTATCAAAGATTAAAGTAATTTAATGGACAGTAGGCTATCAGATGCTGTTCTTCAGTAGCCTAGGATGATGTTTAAATCTGCTGCATCACCCTCAGAGCTCAACAATGTGCAGCTGTCTTTAAAAATAAATGAGAGGCAGTGAGTTGTAGCAACAGTATTCATAGATTGAGAATCTGGAAAATCTATTAGTTTTTAAGGCTGTTTAACTATTGATTTTACTTTCCTGTGTTTTACAGGTCAACTATGGATACTCCACTGCGAGAATTCTTGAAGGAGCGCAAATTGCAAGATGTGATTCAGAAACTTGAAGATGAAAATGTAAGCTACACCAGCTGCTGTCTTTGCTTGCTCTCTCTCTCTCTCTGTGTGTGTGTGTATTTTTATTATAAGATTAATATTGACTATTGACTATGACTATTATATTTTAATGTAGTCAATACATCATTAATACATTAAAAAGTCAAGTGTGTTTACACAGCAATTTAAAATAATTTTCAGTCATCTTAAATTGGAAAAATATCATTTCATATCATTATCATATGTAAATGTTATCAAAAGTACGTCAAATGAAAAACAAACGATGTGAATACCTACACCCTTCATAGGTCTTAATTTCCTTTAAATATCCATTGACATTCTATGTTATGCATGTGGATGGATTGATGCATTTATTTATTGATTGGAGTATCTTCCATTTTTTCCAGATTGATGAAACTGTGATTCCATTAATGACAGACAGTGACCTGGCAAAGTACATCCCCAAAGTTGGAGACAGAGTGTCCACTGTGGCCTTCTGCAGACAAGCAGCACTGCCACAAAAATCACCATCCAGGAAAGAATCCATACTTTCAAGGCTACGACAAAGACTGTCTGGAGGTGAGGGGATGCCTCCAAAAAAGAGATCATCTAAGTTGGAAGGAAATACAAATGCCAAACGTAAAGTGAGACGACTGGAGGTTGGTTGGATGGATTATGATGAGGACGAAGACAGGTACAAACAGGTGAAGTCTGCAAATGGTGGAGGAACCAGGCATCTCTCTATTGAAAAAGACGAAACAGTGGCAGATATCAAAGTTATGGCTGAAAATATTTTTTTCCCCAATGGCCGTTCCAAAAAAAAAAAAAAGTCTTTCAAACTATTCAACTCACATTGAGAGCTCACAGATACCTATTAATGTGTCTAATACAATAGATGAGCTGTATAACAAAAGCAAGTTGAAAATGCTAAGACTTTATCTGTGCACCAAAATGAAAACGGGACAGCAGCCCCCAGTAGGAGTGGAGGATGATCACACAACAAGCCAGCCCTCAGAAGTAGATCTCACTGACCAGAATCAAGCTGTTGAGTATCTGTTGGTGGAGAACAGAAATTCAGAATCAACACACCACCATGTTATTAATGATGGAGCTTCCACAAGTGGATATTTGGAATTGGACGAGACATTACCATGGGATGGTCTGCTAACTCTGGGCGAAGGCGAAGATTCCCATGCAGTTATTTTTGTAGGTGAGGGCAGGCTGGATGTAACTGAAGATGAACCAAACCTTGAAACAGCCATTCCAGAAAAGGAGGATGATGCACCTTCTGAAACAGTGGATCAGTCACTGTCTGCTCCAGTGCTTGCAGGGGAGGCAGATGTTTCAGCCCAAGCACTTTCTGAACCACAATCTTCTCCTGTAACACTGATTGTAAGAAGAGGTCACTGTCTCACTGACATGATCAATGCCTTCAAGGACCCCAAAATTGTGGAATCTGAGGTCTGCATCAAAATGCGTTTACCAAATGGAGAGCTTGAACAGGGGGAAGGAAGTGGTGTCTTGCGAGACTGCCTGACAGAATTTTGGATGGATTTTTATGATAGCTGCACACTGGGAGTTGAAGTGAAAGTCCCCTTCATCAGGCATGACTTTCAGCAGGAAGAATGGCAGGCTGTAGCCAGAGTGTTTGTAGTAGGGTGGAAACAAGCTGGTTACTTCCCAGTGAAACTTGCGGTACCATTTCTGGAAGAGTGCTGTGTGGCTCGACGACCAGTAGTTTCAAGGATTCTCTTTTGCTGTACAGTACGTATCACATGAGGAAAGATCTATCCTCGAGAAGGCTTTGGAGGACTTTAATTCTGTGGACACAGATGAATTACTGGATGTACTTGATGCACATGAATGTAAACAAGTCCCTACCAAGGACACTCTGCTTCCTGTTTTGTCACAAATAGGACACAAAGTATTATTCAGGCCCCAATGTATGTCATTAAGTGCTGGCGTCCTGTTATGGTTTCTGTAGCTAGTTTACTGCCACCAGAAGGACTGCATCATTTCATTACACAAAAAAAACAACTGCAAAAACAGTGAAGGCACTTCTAAACTTTCCAGAGGAGATGACAGCAGCCCAATCAACAGTTTCTCGTTACCTGAAGAGGTACATTGGAGAAATTGATTGCAAGAACCTTCAGCTTTTCCTGCGGTTCTGTACAGGATCTGATGTCTTGGTTTAAGGTAGGGGTGGGCGATATGGACAAAAAATAATATCTCGATATTTTTGCCGATTTTAACGATAACGATAATTAGACGATATCCATTAAAAATTTGTTTTTAAAAGTCTGAGTTACTTAATCACTGATGATGATAATGGGCACAATGTTGAATGAAAACAGTTCTTATTTATTTTCTTTAACATGTAAGTATTCAAGTAAAAACAATTCAAAGACATACAAAATACTAGTTGAACTAGTGTAAGAGCATTGAACTAGTTCGTTCGCGACCGACCCACCTCTACAAGGAATACCAAGAGTATGAAAAGCTTCGAGACTCCGCTGCCAAAGAAAAGCCAACATCGGCTAAGGTACCCGCTGCACAACACAGTCAGCAAACTTTAGCGGAGTCGTTTAGCAGAAAGGTGCCTTACGAAAAGAAAAGCAACAGGTGGCAAGACATTACAAATGCTATCACCAAGTTTATAGCTAAAGAAATGCTGCCGATTCAGTTGGTGGAGAAAGAGAGCTTTATAGAACTCATGAATACACTAGACAATACACTAGACTCCAGATATACAGTGCCAAGTCGAAAGTATTTCAGCTCAAGCTTTCAGCTGACTGAGTAAACATTCAGTTGTACACCTCTGCTGTAATGTAAATTGTGCAGCATACAAGCAAGATGAAATAATAATAATGAACAAATAGCATTTGTAAACAAAGTGCTTTGATCTGTAACATATTGCACACAACCATGTGTCCTTACGGCCTTATTGTCTTACAACCTATGGCCTTATTGAACAAATACCTAACTTCAAGTACTGCCCAGTAGATTACACAAAAATACAAAGGAAAATCTGCCCAAAAGGTGCACTTCCAAATCAGATTATTAGAGTCAAAAGCAATTAGAGTCAAAAGCAAGCAGAGTCAATAAACAAGGTCCACAATTTACAGACAAATAAAACTAGTCACTATTATTACAGCACACACTGGCATGGACAGATGCTAGAACTTTATAGATAATAGAACATTATAGAACATTATAGGCCAACTGCTCACTGCTCACATGTAGATTACTTGAAATTGTGAGCCAAGAACACCAGTCTGTTCACAGTGTCAGGTTTAAGTGCAGCCCGGTGACATGTTACAACATTTCCACCAGTGCTAAATGCCCTTTCTGAAGGGCTGCTTGAGGCAGGGATGCAGAGATATTTTCTAGCAAGTTTCCCCAGTCTGGGGAAATTGACCTCCTGTGATTTCCACCAATCAAGTGGATTAACGTCACTGTCCACCTCAGGTATCATTAGGTAGCTCTTGAGCTCCTTTTCAATGGCAGTGGCCAGGGACTCCTCTCCTCCTACTTTGTGTTTTTTAAAGTAACTCCCAAAAGACTTTTTAGTCTTTTTTGCTGCCTCCCTGGTGTCATCACCACCACCACTTGCTCCACCTTCTGCAGCTGTAGTCAAAGCTGCAGCAGTTGAGGGGCCTGAGGTAGGGCTGTCTTCCACCGTCATAGCCATGAGCTCAGTGGTTATTGTTGACGTAATGGCTTTAATCTGGTCATCATCATTGTACCGGTTTTTGAAGCGGGGGTCAAGTGTGGATGTCAAACTTAACAGGTCATCCACACAGTCTTCTTTGTACTTGGTGTTCAGGTACTCCAGGATGGTTGTTTTTATGTGTTTGGTTAGATCTGTGTCATCAGATTTCACTGCTAGGACCTCAGAGTTGAACAATGCCAAGACAGGTTTTAAGTAGGACACTGTAACAAGTTGCTCACCTGAAAGAGCATCTGTAAACTCTAACAGAGGACTAAGCGCTTTGCTCACTGATTCCAGCACATCAACATCTTGCCATGTTGGAATAAGATGCCTGCGCTTTTTGTCTGCACCCAGCACATGACGAATTGCCTTTTCTTGCTCAATAAATCTCTCTATCATGCGCGGTCTTGAGCCCCATCTTGTTGGCGATTCTGTGATGAGTTTATGGTCTGGGAGCTTCAGCTGATCTTGGGCAGCACTAAGTGCTCTACTCATTTTCCAGCTATGGGAAAAAGCTCCAACGACCTTCTTGCAAACTCCAATGGCTCTGTCTACTCTAGGATCCCTCATGCTCCTCTCTGGAAAACATTAAATACAGAACAACATTTATTGTGAGACATTTTCACAGTTTAATGATGTGATCTTTACCCTAAATTTGTATGCATTTGTTTATTGCAGTTATGATTTTGTCTATTACAGTTTAATTACTGTTAATTTCATGTAGGCCTAGTATTTGTTCAATTGTCAATTTCAACCTAGTGTACAAGCTTTGCCTATTTTTGTTCCTTTATTTGTCATTAAGGTACAAACAACAAAATAACTTTCAACATCAACTGCATTTCATAGAAGCAATCAAAGTAGGCCACTTACCAATGGCAATATGGAGTCTGTGCCCAAAACAAGGTAGCCTCGTCCAGCTGTTAACTCGGAGTGCACTGACAACGTTTGCACCGCTGTCTGTGGTCATGCAAACCATACGATCTTCACTCAGCGACCATGATGCGAGGGCATCCTTTAGACCTTCAGCAATGATGTCGCCTGTATGGTCATCTGGGAAGTAAGATGTTTGCAAGCAAAAGTGCTGGAGTAGCCAAGATTCGTCGATGAAATGCACCGTCAAGGAGAGGTACGGCTCGGATGTTCTGCTCGACCATAAATCCGTAGTGGTTGCGAAGTGTGACATCTTCTGCAGTTTATGTCACAGTTAGGCGACATGAGTCATATAAGTTGGGGAGGGCAGTTGAGCTGAAATACTTTCGACTTGGCACTGTATATCTGGAGTCTAGTGTATTCATGAGTTCTATAAAGCTCTCTTTCTCCACCAACTGAATCGGCAGCATTTCTTTAGCTATAAACTTGGTGATAGCATTTGTAATGTCTTGCCACCTGTTGCTTTTCTTTTCGTAAGGCACCTTTCTGCTAAACGACTCCGCTAAAGTTTGCTGACTGTGTTGTGCAGCGGGTACCTTAGCCGATGTTGGCTTTTCTTTGGCAGCGGAGTCTCGAAGCTTTTCATACTCTTGGTATTCCTTGTAGAGGTGGGTCGGTCGCGAACGAACTAGTTCCTTCGAACGGCTCTTTAAAATGAACGACCTGAACTAGTTCGCCTTTCCAGTTCTTGTTCGTTCTTTCGTTCGTCGCTGAATCACACTGACCTAGTGCTGCTGTGAATGCCTCTGGCCCAGCTTCCTAAGGCGAGAGCCAAACCAATCGTATGCTGTTGTCTGTATTGTTTCTAAAATGTTCTCATCGAATTAGCCAATGAGGGGCATGAAAGCATAGCAACCGTTTCCATGAAAAAAAACAAATGGGCTAGTGAGACTAGTGGGAGAGCATACGATAAAAAAATAACGATAATGTACATTAACAATTCCATTTCGCATTTCAATATTGGCATTTACATTTAAATATCTGTCTAATGGTAAATGCATGCTGTCTTTGTATTTTCTGTGTCATGTCAGGTTAATAAATGTCTCTTCAATCTGTCTCGTTCGTTCGTTCTCACGCCAAGACCTGTTTCACTTCGGTGTGTCGTTCTCGTTAAGTCAGTCACTCGTTCTTGGCAGAGTGAAGCAGAAGAAGCAGAGTGATTATGGCTCTGTAGCCTGGGCAAAATGGGGACTTGAAACCTTTTCATCAATATAATCTTTCTGCCAAGCCTTTAAACATGTTTGTAGGCATAGCCTACTGGGTCTTTGTTCTATTATGAATGAACACATTTTTTAAAAAGAAATTAGCTGATCTAGCCGTAGTCTAGAACTACTTCAATATGTCAATTTAATGACAAGATGAATGAACACATTAGCTACTGCTGTTTTGTCTAAAAGTACACATAATCATTTAGTTGCAGCTATATTTGCCGCTACAATTACAGTGTTGTGTTGACCGTTTTCACAAAGGAGGAGCTGAGAACCTGCATTCCATGATTCACCGCTGAACTACGTTGTAGGCTACCGGAAATGCGACTGAACGAAAGAACGAACGATTCAGAACGAATCATCTTGGTGAACTGAACGACGCGAACTGTGTCATGAGAACGAACGACAAAATCCACCTCTAATTCCTTGCTATGGTTGGTCCGCAGGTGGTGAAACAAGTTGGTCGTCGAGCTGCTTTTAACAGCAACATGTTTCCTACACACTTTGCAGAGTGCTGTCTTTTGAGCAACATCAGTTTTCTCAAAACCAAACCACTTCCATGCAAGTGAGGTTGAGCCACATTTAGCAACTAAGTCATCCGAAGTAGATTGCGAGGCTGTGGGTGTCTGCATGTTATCTCCTCTCAAATGTTTAGCCTAACCACGTTCGCTAACCGGTGTTTACATGTAACTTGCGGCCATGCGGTGACCATGCCTGTGAGAGGGATGACGTATAGGCCCACTACAGCGATCATGTGACTTGCCCTGCTGCAGACAAGGGCAGCTGCACGCACCTGAATGTGTGGAGTTTAAATGCGTGTTTTGAAGTGTTTTTTTTCGGAGTAATTTGAATACTCGATAATGTGAATTTGCACATCGTTAACACAACAATCACGATATTATCGCAGACGATATATATCGCCCACCCCTAGTTTAAGGCCATACTAATTGTGTTCATAGAAACCACAGATTTCCTCCGCAGTCCCACACATGCGGATGTGTACTAAAGCTGCCTATTGGTTACTACAACTATCCAGATTTTCGCAGTGAATTTAACAACATTCTCACAAACTCAATGTGGGTAATGGATGTGGTGTAGGTGATTGATTACAGTTGGCAACCCCAGAATATGAGCCTTGCATCTCTTCCACTGTGATTAAAACAGACATACAGGAAACATAAAGGGCATTGATGATGCAACCATCAAAATAAGACTTAAGATAATTGCACAAATATGAAAAGTATGTGCAATATGCCATGTACTAAAGTACTGTACATGTTTTGTATGCTTTTGTCCACTCAAATTGGCCCAAATAACTGTGGACGAACTGTGTCCCTCAGCTGAATATATAAATCAACAGCATGGGACATGGTAGACGCAACTTCCAAGCTTGATTCTTCCATTATTATTGTGCACAAATCAAACAAATCCACGTCACATGGGGCTGAACTTAAAAATGTGCAGCTGTGTTTACATGCAGTCAGATCTTCAGTTAGTGGAACAAGACAGTTTTCTGCACCCCAAAGGTGAGGGGCCATGTACATGACATCAGGTATCCCACTTGGCACGTTGGGGTTCTTGGAGGGCCTTATACGGTGAGCATTCCAAACACCCTGGATGTCATTTAATAGCTCCTGTTGAAGGAACAAGAATGATTTAGACATAGCCTAGCTGAAACACTGCAACAGTGACCTTTGCATATAACAATGCAATAAAAGTTGATTCAATTGCGTTGTGGTGTGTCTTATTTTCACAACAGTTTAAAGAATGAATACACACTGTATATTAAATAAACATAAACTCAGTGACTTAAATATGTATTTGGCCTAACGTTATAAGGTAGTGTACATGTGGCACCCTGATCATTTTAATCAGTTTATTTATTTGTGTAGACAGACACGCCTGATTCAGGCTGGACTAAGATAACCACCTTACGCCAGTAGATGGCGTAATGTAGCAATGGGTGGTTGCTGCGGGCTCCCGTTGTCGTGGCAACAAGTCTCCGCTGAGAGGAAATCCAGCCACAACAGAGTAGCAAAGTAGTTTCCGTCTGGGCTACAACTAAAAGTGTAGGCTATGTGTCTATCTGTTTGTGTTTTCAGACTGCTGTAAACAATAAATACAGAGTGTGTAACATACAGTTTCTGTGTTTCTTGCTGTGATCATAATATAGGCTATTTACCTGAATAATTGGCATGAAACAGAACTGTGACAGAGCTTTGTCAACGAAATCCCCGGAGAAGAATCCCTCATCCTTCAGTTCTCCTAAAGCCGTGATCCATAGTTCGATTCCTTCTTTTCTCATCACTCCCCACCAGCTCTCAATTCTCTGGTTTGCAGTACTTGCCCCTGTGACATAGCTTCTATCCGCTGCTCTATCATCCACGTCATCTCTCCGTAGATACCGTTGAATGTCTCTGACAACCACGTTCTCAGTGCCCATATCAGTCCGTACGAGCCTGGGGCAGCCCCCACAGCGCTCCAGTGTCTCCACGAAGTACCCCCCGAAGACTTTCGGGTCACTGTTGGTGCGAGCGGCCTGCAGCCACATGACTTTGCGTGAGAACCCGTCAATGCAGCCATGAATGCATATCCCGTATGGCTTTAGTTTGTCATACGAGTCTATGTGCCACACAAAGTTAGGTCCCTGAGCAAAATATTGCCTCCTCGAGAGACGTCTGGTCAGTCGAAGTTGTGAACCAACGGGGTCCAGCAGAGAGAGGAGGATCCTGACGTCTTCTTTTCGGATACGAATTCCGTGTTGTATACACTTTGTATACATCCACCGATAACCGTGATCCTTTCCAGAGCCTTGCAGTTGGTCAACAATGAAATCTATCCCGGCGTCCAAGTCATACCTACACCGGTGCAGCGACCTGGGGCCGGTTCCCCGATAACGCTCACTCTTAGCCCGCTAAGAAGACTCAAAAGATATATCTTTCCAAAGTTGTTTATGTTCCTAAGTGTGTTCCCCGAAGTGTCCCTTAGGAAGCTTCTTAACACGCTGCCTCTTACGTTCGATGTTACAAAGGCGCTGTCCCAAGTGAAGGTGCTGAATTAGTTGGCATCGATTGCTCAGGAATCGATTTTCTACTTCACGCGAAGGTGCATGACGGCGTTAAGAAAGACAACACGTTCTATGCAAATAAAACATTCCTCAAATTATTCCAGTAACATTTATTTGAACATAGTTTAAGTTATCAGTAAAATATAAACTATTAACTAAATTATCAAATTGGCAGCCTAATATGTTCACACGATATGTTGTGACGGGTAGACTAACCGGGTATCCCTCGCTAATCATCCACCCTCCTTATCCCGTTGTGCCACTTGCTTCTTGATGGGTTTAACGACTTCTAAAAATTATGTGATACACTTTTATATTAATGGTAAGGTACCTTACAATTAGAATTGATTGGCAAGCAGCTGCAGTTACTTCTGTTTAATGCGATTGCCATTGGTTAATGTTTTCAATAAAAAGCAACCTATCTACAATGAACAGAGAGAGAGTTAGATAGCCTACAGTATGGTGGGGAAGCAACGTAAAAAAAGGGCACCAAGCTTCTCGTCAGAGGAACTTGAAATTGTGCTGGACGAGGTGAGCTTGCACAAGGTGACACTGTTTTCCAGTTTTCGGAATAAGTTGTGCAACAGCAACAAAAAAGAGCTATGGAGCGACATGGACTACACGGCTCCGCGGCCGGCGCCGTTTTTGATTCAATACAAGGACACGTTGGATCGCTGCCATAGGCCTATTTGGTCGCTTACTGGACACCACCATGCTTACCCATTTATAGATCTTAGCCATTCAGAGGCAAATTCTTTGCCAGCTTTTAATTATCAAAAGTGATCGCCAATTTGAACGCTTTAATGACATTACGAAATAGCCTAGGCTTACCACCATGTTAGTTCTGATACCAAATAAAGTAAACTTCATAAATAGGCCTGCATCCATTGCGAACATATTTTATTATTAGTCTTAAAATGTCCATAACATAAAATCATCGTTGAGCCACAACATCATCAACATACTGTACCATAGTTTGACTTGTACTGCCCTGCGCTGATTAAAGACTGCTGCACAGTGGCGGCGACTAGCGTCTTAGAGCTCAAACAACGCTAAGAGAGAGCTACGAATGGTCCAGACCAACCTTACGAAAGTGTGACTTACAGAAGATATACTTAGCGTACGAACGTGTCGGGAATCATGCCATAACGTTAAGAGAGAGGTTAAGGAATAGGTTAAGAACTACTTAGCGATAAGAACGTTTTGGGGAACCGGCCCCTGGCTCTTAATAGTCTGTGGAGATGCCTCTCACTAATAATGAATCCCTCCAATGCCAGGCTTTTCAAAATGTTTTTGTATTTCATTCCCAGCCTAAAATAACACTCTACCATACTATCCCTGTCCATTGTGTGACAGCGACTGTTCCTGTTTGAGGAGTTGCGCTTGATTTGCTCATCCAGCTGTCCAGTGCACAGCCTAGGCCTACCTATTTCGTGGCCACAAATTACTATTTCGTGGGAACAAATTAATATTTTGTGGCCACAAATTACCTATTTCGTGGGAACGAATTACTATTTCGTGGGAATGAATTACTATTTCGTGGGAACGAATTAAGGCGAGACACTACAGGTGAATAGGGTAAAATTTTTAACTTATAGATATCACCATGAAACTTCACCTGTTGATTACATACATTAATAGGAGAAAAAAATGCATTGCAGGTTTTCTGTAATTTTATGTTTAAATATGCTAATTCAGGTATATCTAATTAATTATGCGCCAATTTGCATATATTTTGAAGCGAAGAATCTAACCATTGGAAAATGTTGGGTTCAAAATTCTTTTTTCATTTTGTTGAGGAATTAAATTAAAATACATTTACAGAGGGGATTATGGATATCTCCCTTTATTACCCAGTAAATCAGAAAATACTGCCAATAGCCTTAAAAAAATCGATTTTCGCCCTAATTTTAGGCATAAAATGTCATATAAATCAGGCCCAGAATGATGTATCAACAAATCCCTCTGTAAATATCTTCATAATATAGTTAGGAACAATACTGTAAAGTTTGGTGTATGTAGGAGCTACAGAAGTGGAGATTCCTCGCTTGGCGTGTGTGAAAAAACCCATTTTGAGAAAACGGCCTTTAAAGATTTTTATGGCAAAATTCCACAAATTTCTATTGAAAACCATGTATTACAGACAAAATATACATTTAGGTCCAAGTAATATCCATGTATCACACTGTATAACATTCAAAACTCATCCACCACATCCATAACATCCAAAACAACACAGGCATCAACATAGGCCTCAACTGAAGACCAATCACAAAGCTCAATTAAAACGGACAGAACACAACCATAACACTGCCTCTCCCCAAATTTACATCTCTACATATCCATGCCAGCACCATATGTGGGGCCCTCATGCATCTCCTGCTGGTGTCTTTTTACTTTTTTGGCTGAGCTCTCACTTTTTCGTCTCCGATTTGCACTGGCGGACTGGACACTATCTGCTTTTGAAATTCTGACCATATCGTCAGAACTCATTGCACTCACAGTCACAGCTGTGCTCTGAAGCCACAATTTTTCCATTACACTCAGCATGGCAGAGGCACCCTCATTAAAAGTAGAAATAGCCATACTGGCTGCAGCCTCAACCCTACTTTTCCCAACAAAGACTGTTTTTGGACATCGGGCCCATATGACCGAGTTGAGGCACTCGTTGGCATTCTGAGTGCCCCCATGCTGCATCCGCTTCAGCAGGCTGTCACTGGACATTCGGTGATACACAGGGAGGAGTTTTTGACCCACCTCCCGTGACAAAAAGTTCCCTGCGTGGCGATCATGGCTCTCTGGTTGCTCTCCATTCTCCTCTGCTCTCCTGTACCAGCACCAGGCAGGACTGCACCTAGTGTGCATCGGGTTGTCATCACTGGACATGGAATGGAGGAGACCTGCCCATATTTCTGCCTTCATTTTATCTAATGAGCCTTGATTATTAAGAATGGCCCCCCTGTAATAGTTCTGTAAGGTTTTACATTTTTTGGCTGTCAGCTTCCCGCGACCTTTGCCCCCTAACTTGCGTTCAGCACTCAGTTTCCTGAGTGCTGTGCCCATGCGTTTGTGAGCATGATTAATGCACTCAAGTTTCACTATTTCGTGCCCAGGGTACGGGTTGAGTGCAACCACCTCCTTAAATGCAGCACTGTCCCCATCTGACAGCATCTGGTTGTACCTCAGCTGATGTTGAGACACTGACCTGGCCCACATCCTCTTGGCTGCCTCCTGCTCCATGGCCTTACTTGACCCTGAAAAGTTCCTTGCACAGTCAACATGATTCTCCTTCCAGCTATCATACTCTTCCTGTGTTATTTTGCTGTCTCGCCTGGCACACTCTCTCAAGGTACAAGCATGACAATAGGAGGATAGCACCTCAAAGTCCACTACCAACCCAGTGAGGATGTCAATGCACACACCAATGCCGTAGTGAGACGTGAATCCCCTCTTCTGCCATGTGCCATCAAAAGACACACTGATATTGATCACAGCATCCTGATCCTGCCTCATCATCTCTGCCACATCAGGGTCAATATCTCTGTATGCCAG
This sequence comes from Alosa pseudoharengus, assembly GCF_046254945.1. NCBI lineage: Eukaryota > Metazoa > Chordata > Actinopteri > Clupeiformes > Clupeidae > Alosa > Alosa pseudoharengus. The sequence goes on from NW_027468848.1 coordinate 35,111,836, forward strand.
CCTGATCTGGTCCTTGGTTCTCTCCAGTGACTCCAACCCTCTCTCAATTTCTGCCACTAAAATGAAAAGTATACTGTATCAGAAACTTTTCATTTGGCCTGATTGTATTGATACCCTACATATCTTCATTTTAGTGGCAGAAATCAGAGAGGGGAGCAGCCAGGTCATAAAAGGTCACTTTAGCAGGGAGTTACAGTATGTGCATTTTTATTTAGCTGATGCCTTTGGTTATGGTTATGGGTTTTTTGCAAGCACTTTTATCCAAAGCAACTTAAATGCCTTTGGAGCGAATCATATGCTTACAGTCTTACAAATGGCTTATAAGACTTGGAACATTTAGATAAGAGATAAGAGTACTTTATTCATCCCGTAGTAAATTCATTTGTATGGAATAAACTGGTTATGGTTTGTTTAGTACCCTATATGCTTTTGTCCAAAGTCACATGCAAGACAGGACAAAAAGAGAACAGAATATACTGTTGTTTGTGTGCATATGAGCCTGCGTGTGTATTGTGTAGGTCCAGCTGTTTTTTGCAACTTCTCCCAAGACTTCTCATGACCATTTGCTTAGGCTACATTATTTTCATATCCACCTCTGTTTACTGCCACCTCAAAGAAAATATGTATGGTAACAGTAAAACTGACAGCACAAAATGACATTAGTGAATAAAATGCCACTTAATTTCTTCATGTATTATTGTTTCCTCATAGAAAGATGCAAACTATGCACACAAAACAGCAAACAGAGGTGGACATTTCCAGCTTCAGAAAATACTGCCACGGATTTTGACAATGTAAATTACTGGCTGATCTATTTAATTGTTGTGCTAGGATCAGCAAGCTGGTTGGAATAAATAAGCAAAGTGATGTACGTTTCTGGACCTCTGAATACAAAGCAAATCACGGCCAGTTAGTTTCTGATAAGCTACTCTTAATTACTCCTATTTAACACATTCCATACCTGTCACTCTCCTGTCATGTCTTTGGTAAGACTTAAGATGCAGGCCAGGAATCCCCAACACCTTTGAGATCTTTTTGAGGGCCGCATACCCCAATCCTAGTTCGTGCGCTAAAAGCACCATGCGAACATTCACATCAAAGGCAACGTCATTCCTAGACTCCTCCTGAAGACGCGTGGATGTGTACACACTTCTGCAGTACTTGTCGCGTTCACACACACTGCACTCAAGCAACAAACTGCTACAAAATCCTTGATTTTGTTTGTCGATTGTAAGTTGCAGCCCAGACCCAGCACAATTAGGACAAACGAGCTCACAGATCATCTCATTCAATCGCGCAACATGAACTATGAGCCACTGCTGAGTGGTACTGTCACTGCCGCTGCCTGAACTCTCTCCTTTCCCCATTGACAGCTTACGTAAAGATGCACTTTGAGGTTATTTCATCACCTGATTTATTGCTTACTTTAGCCTTTGATTTTCTAGCATGATTTAACTGCATCACTCTCCTATTTGAAGCTTTAAATCGTCGCGCTGCAGCCATCTCGATAATTAAATATCCCGCGGAAAGCTAACAAGGAAGCGTGGCAGTATACCACGTGACACGTTTGAACCAATCGTCTTGTCGGAAATCGCGTGCAGCCAATGAGAGTTCATTTAAAAGTTTAAAGCCCCTTGTAAGCGTTCAGGATTGGTGGATGATACAGCGGAACTATCTATGTTTGGATAAGATGACACGGTGCTGCAGCCCGAGACGTTTAAAGTGGTACCAAACATGGCATAATGAGAGAGATCAGTCACGAAACGACACGGTGCGTAAGAATGCTAACTTTTAGTGAATCTTCGGTAAAATTCACAGGCGCAAGTCGACAAAGTGTAATAAAATAAACACCTAAATGTGTAATTTGGACGTTTTCTTTATAGCAGTGTGAAAGATTACATGTTAAGGCTGTAAACTAGCCCAATAACTCAAATTTGACCAGGTCATGAAAAATCGATGTTTTCACCTGCCGTGTCTCGCCTTAATATTTTGTGGCCACAAATTAGTACTTTGTGGGAACGAATTGCTATTTCGTGGCCACAACGTATTATTTTGTGGGAACGAATTGCTATTTCGTGGCCACAACTTATTATTTTTTTCCCCATGACATATCCAGGGCTCCGTACTGCATAGACGGATGTGTGTGAACAATATCTTGTCTTGACATAGTTTGAATCAGTCTGTCAACTGGCTTGAGAATGTGACCAAATCTAGACCTCACCTGTGCGGATGTACTAGGATTTTCAGACTGTGAGACATAAGCTACTGTATCAACATTGTTCATGTCATTAGCTTTGTCTGTCTGTGTATATTATTAATCTGTGTAGATATAATATTATAATGTTATAATGTGTCTGTGTATATTACTATATTACTAATATATTAATTAAGCTTAACCAACTTTATTATACGGGTCCCCCATACTGATAGTTATATATTACTAATATATTAATTAAGCTTAACCAACTTTATTATAAGGGGCCCCATGATGATAGCTATATACTGCTAATATATGAATTAAGCTTAAACTTTATTGTAAGGGTCCTGGGGAGTGGTTCATATTGGGATAGGTAGAAGCACAGTTGAATAACAATTAGTTAAATAATAATATGTAATTAACTTTTCTATTAACACATAGTTTGTAAATAAACATTTAACATTTAAATGATGTAAGAAATAACTTAATTAGTGCCAAAAAGACATTTAGACATTTATTAACACATTAATACAATATTTGTTAATAGATTTGTTAAAACATTAACATCCAGATTTTATGCAAGTAACTAATATTTAATTAATGATGAAAAAACGATTAACTTGTGCCAAATAGATATTTTAGTAACAATTAACAAATATTAACAAAGGGTTAGGTAATTACTAGTTTGCTATTTATTATGACACCTTATTATGGAGTGTTACCGTTTACCTTCTAAAATTAGCACCATTATGAAGAATCAACCATATTGTGCTGAAAGTGGAGTTTAATATTGTACTTGCACTTTGCAATGATACAATTCAATGACCATTATCTGATCAACTTTTGCGGTTGTTGCAACCTTATTGATCCATGGTGCATTAAGCACTCAGACTTAAAGGACAAGTTCGGTATTTTACACTTAAAGCCCTGTTTTCAGATAGTTTATGATTAAATAGAATGTTTAAAGGACAATTCCGGCGCAAAATGAACCTAGGAGTTAATAACACATGTGTACCGAGTTCGACCGTTCGCTGGGATTTGTTTTCATGCTAGTCGAATGTGACCAGTTTTATTGCAAACCGCTTATTAGCGTTTAACGCTAGCCTTCGGGGCACACGTACAGTAGAAAGAAATCGCTATTTCTATGCCACTAACAAGGCTCAAAATAGCACCACACTTACACAGTAGCATAATGAGGGTCTCTACATGTAAACCGAAGCATTGAGAACTTTGTAAGTGTACAGGCAGTTTATTAAAAAGAAACACATTACCGTTCACGTCTGGTTCACATACAGGCAGGCGCCTTGGTTAAACAGAACTCTGGGATGTGAAGTGCATCTCGGGTGAAACGTTGTTGCAGAAGGACTGTGCAAAAGAGAAGCACTGAACGCAACAGGAGACATAGAGATGGCAGGTTATTTGAACGAATTTGAAGACATCGAGGATGAACCCTTATTGGACGTCCTTATCTTTTCGAGTCGGAATATACCAACGAAGAGCTGCGGGAGCTCCGTGAAAGGGCTATGAGAGAGAGAGCTAGAAGCTACCTGTAGTTAATACCACACAGGCGGCGGCGATCCATACCAGAGGGACCAGATGGATCCACTAAGTAAGTACACTATACAAGTTATGTTACATCGGAGCTATTATTTCTGATAGGCCTATATTGAGCAAATTACGTTTGGTTTTAGTTCACATCGCCTGCCTGTATGTGAACCAGACGTGAACGGTAATGTGTTTCTTTTTAATAAACTGCCTGTACACTTACAAAGTTCTCAATGCTTCGGTTTACATGTAGAGACCCTCATTATGCTACTGTGTAAGTGTAGTGCTATTTTGAGCCTTGTTAGTGGTATAGAAATAGAGATTTCTTTCTACTGTACGTGTGCCTCGAAGGCTAGCGTTAAACGCTGATAAGCGGTTTGCAATAAAACTGGTCACATTCGACTAGCATGAAAACAAATCCCAGCGAACGGTCGAACTCGGTACAAATGTGTTATTAACCCCTAGGTTCATTTTGCGCCGGAATTGTCCTTTAAGATTGAAATTTGGACACATGCTGCTGTCCTGAGAATTTTCGGTTTCTGTGGTAGCGTCCCCCCCTCCTCCACAACGCTGCATAGGTGCACTGGGGCCCCGTTTACACGAAGGGAAGACGCAGATATTTCCCTGCGGTTTGGCCTCTCATTTACACGAAAACCCCGTTTTTTTATCACAAAAAAACGATTATTTCTAAAAACTCCGGCCAAAGTGGAGATTTATGATAACGCTGGTTATGTGTTGTCGTGTCAACTGGGAGAAACGGGGTTTTAGGTTCTCAAACGTCACATTACGCGCCAGAAAATGCTTAACGTCATGTGAGTGCCCTATGTTTACAGTTTGTTTGGCTACTGATTATGGATGCTATTAAGGTGGTACACATTTTTACGTTTGTGCAAACGCTTTAGGCCTGTTTGCATTGGCAAATATCATTCAAAAGAGAAATAGGAAGTGATTTGTTTCTGTTGTTGCTAATTTTGGGATTCTGATTGGCTAACGTGGGATTGAGCTTCTCCTTACACTGCCACCGACAGGTTTGGCATGCTCTTGACGGCATATATACACAGGGAAACTTCTCTGAAAACTGACAGGTGTGCATGATGTTATTTTTGAAAACGGAGAGGGTGAAATGTCCGCTTATGAAAATAGCCGGCCATGTATAAATGTAGCCTGGAACAATCTGTGGTGATTTTATCTGGATATAATGCTCATGTGTGTGTGCGTGTGCATGCTGGTTTATTAGAAACATATGTACGCATGATGTTATGCAACATTTACTGGAAGTCATGAGACTGGACTGAAGGAGACTAAGAGTGAAACTGGCAGTGAAAGTAGAAGCAAACAAGGCTTAGGAGAAGTGGAGGGATTTACAAGAAAAGGAGGCAGAACCAGAAGTGAAAGTACACATAGAACTGAAAAAAAAGCATACTCTGCCTGGCAACAGATTACACATAGAACCTGGTCACATGTATTCTGCCCAGCAACACATATTTTTTAATGTTTAAATGGGAAAGGTTTTCCACCAATATCTCAAGTCCAAAAACGTTCTGATTGGCTAAAAGGGGCCTGGTGACGCCCCTGGTAATGGGACGCCCCTCAGGCCCCTTGGAGCATAAAAGAGAGAGCTCAGACACATTCAGATCAGATCTCATCGGGGTAGCAGCTGCCACTCATCACTCTATTGCCTGACGGTCCAGTCCTGACGCTGTTTGGATTGTATTTTCACTGCAATACGGTGAATAAAGGATCAACAGTCTTCAGCATCTCTCGTCCTGGTGTTCTCCTTCGGGTCTTTGACTTCAAAGTGCTAGTTGGATTGGAGGTTCGGGAAAAGTGAATAGTTTTTCCACGACATATCCTTCCTAAAACGCATTAAACTTTCGTTTACAAAGACGTGAAACTCACCAAGTGGTCAGGGGTGTTCACTGATATGCTCACACAAAAATCGCTGCAAAAGATTCCAACAGGTTTTATCATAGTTTTTGTCCAACTCCATTGACTTGTATTGGATGTGCTGTGAGGTACGGTATTACTCCGCTGCCGGAAATGGATATGGGGTTGTTTGTATTCTTTCTGTAGTCTTATGCTGTCGCGGTATCGTAGGCTACTATGCTATCCAAAGTATTGTCACGTCTAACCATGGCTAATGCTAAAATGTCTTGGAACTTGCACGATGTGAATGATAGCCTACGTGAATCATTATGTTTTCCTCATGAAAGTTCCACAGCAAAAAAAATTGTAAACGTACAAAATCATGTAGCCAAATTATTCATGTAGGCTAGGGTTAGTGTTAGGCTTATGATGTGTACATGACAGGTTATGAACATAACAAATAAGTTCATTTTCCGCCTGTTACAAACGTTACGTTACAAAATGTCAACCTTACCCCAAGTTCTTCCAACTCTGTCGTCCCAGGAGGTAATGTGGGAACCGCTGTATTTCTCAGGCAAAAGAGCTTTTTGGGCGATTTCTTTCAACCTCCAGCGAAGTTCAGTAAAATGCAGACCGCAGAGACACGGTGATCAGCTTTCTGCAGATTCTCAACAGGTGTGCTCACATCCAACCCCAGAAATTCCAGCCACAACTTTAGCCTTTCTGGATCGATCGTTGAAAGGAAGTCTGTGACAACTTTTTTTGCTACGAATTTTCCCGCAATTCGGAACTGCACAAAATCGCCTCATTTTTAGCTGTCTGTTGCAAAATACTTCAAGACAGCAGTAGTGTGAAACCATAGATATATATACTGACTAGATGTCGCCTTCGGCTTCTCAGCATGCGTCAACACCGCCGCCATCTTGTAGCGGGGATCTGAAGCTCTAAACTAGTTCTCCCGTATTGTGAGTGTTACCTATTTAGCGACGTTTGGCCATCCCCAGCGACAGAAAACCTTTTTAGCGATTAGCGACAAATTTGGGAAATACTCACAATGATGGCAAACTCGGTTTCGTTGTTGTTGAAACGTAAGAAAATCACTTTTCTCATGGCTTTGTCATTTGTGAATTAAGCTACATCTCGTTTGCCCATAGCATTGGCCCATGATTAAAAAAGTAACGACTGGCGTATGAAGTAGCAGACCACGTTAAAGCACGGAAGTAAATGTTCTACAGATCTACAGCAACTTCTGGTAAGATTACAACTTACACGAGTAAACGAGACGAGAGGTATGTGGCCTCAACCAGAGCCTGTCTACGGAGAGTCTGTTTACTTTCATTGTATCGAACCTAGTTGCAGTTCACTCATTGTTCCTCTAGGGGCCGCCGCTAGCTAGTGCAGAATGAATGGGAGTCTATGGGGCTAGACAGGTAAAATGTATCTGTATTATCGTCAAAAGCTTAGTTTTCTCTAGACTCGACCATAAATACATACCTGTCAGTTGGAACAACCCAAAAAACTAGATAATTGCTTGAGATTTTGACGATTTATGGTGATTTTATTTTCGCTAGATCTTTGCTCAGATTGACGTTAATGCATTATAGAGGAGTGGGCCACCGCGGCAAGATGGCGTCTCGATTGACGCATTCGTTCCAATGAACAGCAGTCGTCAAGGCGACATCTAGTCAGTATATATATCTATGGTGTGAAACTAGCGACAGTAAAGAAAATTCCAATATGGCCGCCATTTGCGAATCCTTCAAAGTAAAAGTCAGAACATATTCATTACTTTTTCAATGAATTTGCAATTTACATTTTCAATGACATTTAAATCGAAAATACACTTTAGAATGCTATATTTTTTCTACACCAATATAATTAAACTGTGTGGCTGATAAAAAAAATAAAGCTGTGCATATTTAAAAGGGGGGTGAAATGGAATCCTTATAACATGTACTTTCAGAATATATATAGATATGTATACCAAGTTCGCCTTTGTAGGTACCAGGCCATACTAACTCTGTACCGAGTCATATACCATGTCTGCCATTGACATACACTGTTGAACTTCAAATTGTGTGGCTATGAAAACAATAAGTTGTGCATATGTAAAAGGGGGTTGAAATGGAATCCTTATAACATGTACTTTTAGAATATATATAGATATGTATACCAAGTTCGCCTTTGTAGGTACCAGGCCATACTAACTCTGTACCGAGTCATATACTATGTCTGCCATTGACATACACTGTTGAACTTCAAATTGTGTGGCTGTGAAAACAATAAGTTGTGCATATGTAAAAGGAGGGTGAAATGGAATCCTTATAACATGTACTTTCAGAATATATATAGATGTTTATACCAAATTCGCCTTTGTAGGTACCAGGCCACCATACTAACTCTGTACCGAGTCATATACTATAGGCCTGTCATTGGCACAATGTTGAACTTCAAATTGTGTGGCTGTGAAAACAATAAGTTGTGCATATGTAAAAGGGGGGTGAAATGGAATCCTTATAACATGTTCTTTCAGAATATATAAAGAAATGTATACCAAGTTCGCCTTTGTGAGTACCAGGCCATATTAAGTGTGTACCGAGTCATATACTATAGGCCTGTCATTGGCACAATGTTGAACTTCAAATTGTGTGGCTGTGAAAACAATAAGTTGTGCATATGTAAAAGGGGGATGAAATGGAATCCTTATAAGATGTACTTTCAGAATATATATAGATATTTATACCAAGTTCACCTTTGTAGGTACCAGGCCTGCTGTCACTAAGGTAATGTATGTGCATGTGTATGTATGTGTATTTATTTATTTATTATGACCGCCGCGCAGCGAAGCTGGACTGCACCCCCCGAAGGGAGGGTAGGGCAGACACAGTTTTCTGTGAATATCTCGAGAACCGTAAGGTTTAGGAGGACCATTTTTTTTTTGGTAAGTTGATCTCAAGTGGCCATGTCAACCCATTCCATAACCACTCATTTCATGTATAGCGCCACCTAGTTAAACCCAAAAAAGTAAAAATGAGGTGTTGTAATCGCAGGTATCTGTGACCTAACATAGTCAAAACTGCACGAAATTGGAAGTGTAGGATCGATCATTATGACACCCTCTGAATGCACGCCAAGTTTCGTGGAATTCCGTTCATGGGGGGCCACACAATAAATTAATTTATGTTACTATACACCAACTGGCCTGTAGGTGGCCGGAGACAGTTTTCTGTGAATATCTCGAGAACCGTAGGGCCTAGGAGGTCCACCTTTTTTTTGTATGTTGATCTCAAGGGGCCATGTCAACCCATCCCATTACCACTTATTTCATGTATAGCGCCACCTAGTTAAAAATTAAAAAGCAAAAATGTAGGTGTTTTCATCACAATATCTCTGGCTGACATGGTCAAAACTGCACGAAATTGAAAGTGTTGGATCATTATGACGCCCTCCGAATGCATGCCAAGTTTTGTGTACTTTCGTTCATGGGGGGCCTTACAATAAAATAATTTATGTGTACATTTAGTGACGTACACCAACAAGGATTCCCGGGACACTGAAAGACCGGGGTACACAAAACTTGGTGGGCATGTACCCCCACATGGATATCATGGAACCGTCATTTTTCGTTTTGATCTGTAGCCCCCCCGCTGGACTGGACCCCCCGAAAGGAGGGTAGGCCAGACACAGTTCTCTGTGAATATCTTGAGAACTGTAGGGCCTAGGATGACCATTTTTTTTCCGTATATTTGCCTCCAGGGGTCATGTTAACCCATTTCATGTGCACACATGTGCACAAACAGATACACACGCACACACACACATTCACAGTAATCATACGTATGACATATACTCACACAGTAGACATATGTACGCTTCCATGCACAGGCACATACGCAGGCACACACACAAGCACGCACACACACACACACACACACCCACACACATAACATAAACATAACACAAACAATCAAGAATTTCTCAGAATTATGAACAGGCAAGATGGAGGTGGGGTTGTATAAAATACATTTTACATGTGAAATCTATGAACTAATCATGTTTTGGTACTTGTTGTCTAGCAGATACCAGTGAGAATTGAGTGTGGATAATGCAATTTAGTGAGACAGTTAGAATCATATAGGCCTTTCAGCGTGATTTCTTTTTGTGGAAAAAATGTGCTGGACTGGGCGGCGGTCATATTTTGTACCGCTCTGCGGTACATCTAGTTTAAATAAACTCCTGGTGCACTTACAAACTTTCTAATGCCTCGTTATTGGACTAAATGTCGTAGTTGTACTACTGCAGAAGTTTCGTACCATTCAGGGCATTATTAGTGGGGTAATTTACGAGATAAAAGTTGGTTCCATCATGACTGCAGAACGTCATTCGTTTCTGACGGCGCTACTCGACCAGGGCTCGACCAAGGGAAAAAAGGTTCTGGGAGGGTGACTGTTCGATGACTGCTAGCTAAGCTAAAAGTACCCTAGCCTAAAACCAAAGCTAAGAGTAGCCTAGTAGCCTTGCAAAAGAACAAGTGAGCAGAACCAGCTTTATTAAAGTGTATTTTTTTGTGTCGTCATTTACAGGAAGCAGTACGCAGTCTTCACAACTCGGAGACAAATTACAGGTGCTACGAACCGGAGCAAGGGTAAGATTTAAAGAATATGCTTTCATTCTGCGGTATAAGGAAATAGATACGTATAGACACCATAGGATAGATACCGATCATAACTGTACATTTTGTTTTCACAGACTAATCTCGCCTCATAATGAGGCGGTGGCCTCCTATTTGCTCGGAGCAATATCTGCAAGTCCAGATTTACACTATGTTGAAAGACGACATTGTGTGTAAGTGACTTTTTTTTTTTTTTTTTTACTGTTTCTCCTTCCTTGTTTAATGTTAACTGTGACTTGCGTTTGATTTTTATTCATACCACTCTCATTTAATTGTTTTCCAGCCGCCTGTAAGACATATTACGAGACGGTACGCAGGAGCTTTAGGTATACCCAGCCAGAAAACTCATTGCGGGCGGAAGCTGTGAAGAGTTCAGCTCGGAGTCGAGCAAGAAGAAAGAGGGTAAGACTTTATTTGGTGCATTGATAGTAGGGCTGCACGATATATCTAAAATCTATCGTTATCGCGATATCAACGCTTGCGATGGACATACTGCAAAGATGACTTAATTTTCGATACATTTTGATAAATTATATTTTCTGTGCCATGCGCATTCCATACAGTCTATGGTGTATTCACATTCTGAATGTCAACATATTTTACCAAACCGATGCTGTCATGCAAGCCCGTCCCCTACCAGTTTAGGTGTGTAGTGTTTTAGGTGTTGAGGCGTGAGCTAAGTCGTGATGGCTGAAGATAGTGAGTCGAGCGAGGTAGGCTACACTTGGGTGAAAAGGAATTAATGACTAAAATGAAAAGCACGTCTGTTATAAGGCAATATTTTGGTTTTATGAAGGATGACGTGTTACAAACACAGCGCCAAATGCGTCCTTCTCCACCGTGTTAAAATAAACAATTTCTTTCGTTATCGTTAGCCTAGTAGCCTGGCGGGCCATCCTATATCATTGACATGTATAGTCTGGCATCGAATCATTCACCTCGCTTAATCCAAGGGGCGGGCAGAGAATTGTCTTTCAAACTGCCTAGGCATGCAATAGGCCAGCGCTACGACCATATCCGTATCCGGTCGGCAAAACGGCAAATACATCCTTCTTCGAAAGGAATGACTTAAGTGCATTGTGTTGATCTACTTTCAAAGAAAAGCACAAGTCCAACTCCTCCAAAGTTGACGCCAACGCCGATTCAAACAACCGCTCTTCGTTTGCCATAGCCACCTTCCTTGTTGTTCACCGTCGCAGGATGTCGTTATCCTGTTAAGCCCGCCTTAAGACTCTCTAACGAAATAGAGCGCTGTGATTGGCCGTCATCCACGGTGTTAAGCCAATAGAAATTCCTATGGTTCGATACTAGACGTACAAGCTGAGCAAATTAATTTGCCGCCGCTAGGGTGCGTCTAGATTTCTAGGCTATTAGCCTAGGCCTATTCATGGATTTCATCAGGTCCCTTTCCACAGGTGTATTAATCAAGCACCATGCAGTCTGCATTGATAATTAAGGTGCTTGATTTTATACACCTGTGGAAAGGGACCTGATGAAACACATGAATATCAGAAGATATCTGTCTTTCACGGTCAGCTTGTATTTCATGATTTGCATTTAGCAAAAGCCCCAGACAGCAGCAGAGAGGTAATCAGGATTCGTTATTTGTAAAAGTTGTTTAGCCTACTTCTTAGCCTGGACTGTGCGATTGCAGCCCAATTACTTTCACTTTCCACTGACCTCGTAGTCGGCATGCCTGGGATGCGCAGCGTATGAGGTTACCTGTAACTGTCTGTAGACTGAGATGACCGCCGCGATATAGCTTAAGTAGCTTTTTTGCTAGGCCCATCGAAGGCTGGCAATGTGGAATATTCCACTGGTTGGTGCACAAGTGTTCAGATTGGCTGTCTATCCGTCTTTTACGAGGATTTTCTTGGAGCAGATCTTCCACACAACTTCGATAGCCTAGTCAGTAGGTCTCTTAGCTGTCACCTGTCCACTTTCATCAGGCCATATAGGCTATAGCCTAGGCTACATAATATTTTATATTGTTTATGTAGAAAATTATACATTTATCTCCCCCCCCCCCCCAACCCTACAGTCTATGCTAGCAACAAGCAGAATGGAGAAAAACATTGAATATACTGCTCAAAAAAATTAAGGGAACACTTCAATCATACACTGTATCGGTACTCAGACAGTGACACTGGTTTTGAGCACAAGTAAAACTTTTGAGGCGAGATTTTGCAAGAACTGTCAGACATTCTGTGAAAGTAGTTTGAGAATGGAGAAAAATGTGGAAGATTTCAAAAAATGTGTTTTAACAATTGTGGAAAACCTAAGTGTTCCCTTAATTTTGTTAGCAGTATATTTAAATATCGCAAGTTATATCGTTATCGCAGTACTCAATAATGTGTGGGCAGATCCTCGCTTTGTATATAGTTGTGTTTGTTTTAATAAAGCTCTTTCTTTGCATAAACATGTTCCTGGCAAATGTTCATTTCCTCTATAAATTCATTCATGTCCTTGATGGTAGCCTAATAATAGTGTAGTAGCCTACATAGGATAACAATGACATGAATATACAGTTTAATATGAATAAATAAATAAATATATATTTATATACATTTATTATGAGGCAGGGTACATTTATTATGAGGCAGGGTGACGAATAGTGACAGATCTGCCAACCAATCACGAGTGATTTTACTTGTTTGAAAGTTGTGGTTTCATCCAATACTGAGTAAGGAAATTCAAGCCTGGCCTGGCCAGGTGTGGTTTTGCTGCCAATCAGGAGTGATTTTACTTGTTTGAAAGTAGTGGTTTCATCCAATACTGAGTAAGGATATTCAAGCCAGGCCTTGCCAGCCGCGGTTTCGCTGCATTCATATGCTAATTAGGGCCATTAGCACTCTGCAAGCTCTCCACATACGTCATTGTTCGGTTCCGACAATTTGTGGCACAGACAAACGGCAACAATCGCGGGTTGCAAATTGTCGTCAACTACCGAAAATGAGGGAGATCTCCGGTCGAAAATCACACTTTTCATGCAGTGTTCATGACGGCGACACGATAATAATGTTATTACCTAAACTCCGCAGACATTTTACTACATAGATAACTCGTTACACAGACACAGACTAATCACAAATACCTTGCCACTAGAGATGTCCGATAATATCGGCCAACCGATATTATCGGCCCGATATTAGCATAAAAATTTAATATCTGTTAATATCGTTATCTGATTTTTTTTGCCTTAAAACCGATAACATAATGCTTGCGTTACACCCAAATAGTGCCTATGCGCTCCTGAAGCGTTTACCGGCGCACAGATGATGACCTCATCAATCTGCGTCTTGAAGCATACAAACAAGCGTGGATGGCTGCAGTAACAAACTTGCTCGTGGCCGTAGTAGCCCCTTGCGTTGGCCGTGACGCCCCTTTGAAAATCAGAGGTTTACAGGCCACGGTGGCTTGGTGCCCCCTTCTTTAAATATTCTGCTTTGCGTCCTACTAATGGCGATATATATTTAGCCTATGGCCTATGGCCAAATTACGCAGTGGAGAAAGTGACAGCGCAAGAAAGAAAGTGCGTCCAAATTAACCCATCCTACTCATCACACAGACATCACAAGTATCACATGAAAGAGCTTTTTCTCACCTTTTAATCGATGTTAGCCGCTAATTGCTGTGGTGAACGGTTCGCGAGAAAAGTAAATAATATCATTCAATTTAATCATAAATTCTACCGAAGGTTTTGCGTCCATCTCCCTACCCATTCATCTCGGTGGAATACTTCAGAACCCTTCGTTTAACACATGACAAACCATATATCAGAATAAACAGCAGACCTTACCGAACAGAAAGGTGTAAAGCAGTCCCCTGTACAGTTAGCCGTTCCAGACTAATCCCGTTTTGAATTTGCAGTAAATTTCAACATACGTGGATGTCTCCAAATTTGGGATTTAAGTTTTACACTGTGTTTAAATTGTTCCACATTATTTCATAACGGGCCAAATACAAAACAAATATTACAAATGTCGCCTAGATATCGGTAAATCAGAGGACAGCTGACTATAAGAGTTGTGAAAGTAGCCTTCATGATCACAAAATGCTAAGCATGCATCTAGGCTATTAGAGTTTCTTAAAGCTGAGCTGTGCTTAAATTGTTCAATACATGATTTCATAACAGGCCAAATATAAAATAAATGTTAAATATAGCCTAGATATCTGTATATGAGGAAGGATGGGTTTACAGTGAGGGTCTGTCTTGTCTGTAAAAACAGACACCCGTGACTCATATTTGTGCATTAATTCAATTAAGGTGATTGAGTTTTAGTTAAAGAAACAGTTCATGAAGCATCCTACAAATGCAGGCTCATTTAACACAGAAAAAGGGTAGCCTGTATGCCTGTTATTTTAGTTGGCTTTACATTCTGCTATGTTGCACATTGTTGTTCAGGTACAATGTTTTATCATTTGTGAAGAACTCAAATTTGCCCTATTTGTTGTGGGCATTGTCAAGATTATCTCAGGGAGAGTGTAATCCAAACTGTTGTTTGAGACAATTTAAAAAAAAAAAAAAATAAACATGGCACTTTTTCCCTAAATTAAGTTGAAGTATTTTTCTTATTTTGCACAGACAATGTTAACATTTGGAAAGCCTTGTTGCATTCAAGAATGCATCCAGTGGGGCATCACAATAACATTAAGCATGTTGTGTTAATTCCATAACAGGAGATATGTGATGTTACCTAAATTAGTTTTGAGGAAAAATAACCCACATATCGACATCGGTATCGGCTGATATCGGAATCGAAATTTGAGAGTTGGACAATATCGGCATATCGGATATCGGCAAAAAAGTCAATATCGGACATCCCTACTTGCCACATTTCAAACTGCCACTTACCTGGAAATCAGACCGCATCTTGCCACGATGATGTACCAAATTCAGTCACCCAGGCCAGCTCCAGTTGGTCACAGCAAGAGAGGCGCGAAAATGAAAAATCTTGTACGTTTTCATCAACGAGGTAGCGTCAGCGCATTCTGACCACGCCTTTTTAGGAGGCAGGAACTGTGTACAATTCCATTCCATTGTAGAAGCCTGTGCTGCTTTATCTTTGTATAGGATCGATCTTTGGTAATGTTAACGTTAGTGGCAGTGATAGTTAGCTAGCTGCTAGCTCATGTTAGCACATTCAGTTCGTGAAATCCAAGTTGTGTGTAACATTAATGTTACCACCAAAAACCACCTAGTAAGTTACATGGCTATAATATGAAGCTACCATGAATGCATTAATATGTTGTTTGGCATGATGATTACCGTACGTGTGAAGAGACTACTTCGACTGTATAGCCTACATTAGCTGACACACATGCTGCACTACCACGAAGCATTTAATTACAGTAACGTTAGCATACCAACCGTCTGCTCACGTTAACCTAGCCACTGGTTGGTATGCTAATTTCAGTTCGTTTTAAAAGTTTGTTTTCTTTCTGTTCAGCAGTTAATACCCAGTGAACACAGAACTATGTTTTTAAGAGTCTGTCTTTGTGTAGATTTAACATTAACATGAGCAGTAATTGTAAGTTAATGTTAGCTAACGTTAGCTGGCTTAAATGACACAATTCTTAACCTGCTTAAGGCAGAACGAATTTGTCAGGCAGAATATCGATTCATATCATGAAGGGTATCTCTGGGTGGACTTTCAAAATCCTTCTGAATAATAATAAATACAAGTTAAAAGCAGATGTTTCATGTTTTTCTTTCCCTTTTTCCTGTGAAACTTTCTGATTTTCTGCCACATTCTTTGGCTTTGCCTTTGCCTTCATAGGGTCCAAATTCTTGCTCTCTTTTGTTCTGATTTTTTTTTTTTTGTGAACAATTGTTTTTTATTTTGAAATAGCAAAGAAGAAATCAAGTACAGAGGTACAAAGATAACTCCCGGTAACCACCCACCCCCTCCCCCCTCCCCGAAACCCTGTGGTAAACATCTGATTGACAAATAAATAGAGAGGTCTACACATACAAAAACGTCACATATAAGTACATGTACAGCCCCCCAAAATTATACAGAATACAGAATTCTTATAAAGTTAAAAAATAAATGAATAATAATAGGAATTAAAATAAAATAAAATAAAATAAAAATAACACAAAAAAGGGGTCATAATTAGTTAGACAAGATTGTCGGAAATAAAAGCTTTAACATGGTCAAAAGCAGTACTCCATCTCATCAATGTTTGGGGTCTAGCCCCATGTATCCTAGCGGTTGACAGCTCCATCGAGATAATGTCAAGCAGACTAAGAGCCCATAAACGCCTACACATTAAGTGTGGGGGGTTCCAGCGGCTAACTAGCAACTTCTTAGCCGCTGTAAGAGCAGCAAGAAGAAGGTTTGTCTGAAAGAGTGTAAGTTCAAGCTCTGAGAAGTCAGTTAAGAAAAACAGGTTAGGAGTTAAGATGATATCTCTGTCCAACAAGATAGAAACATCATTAGCCAACTGTTGCCAGAAAGGTTTAAGAGCTGAACATTCCCAGAAAAAATGAATGAAGGTGCCCAGTGCCCCTTGTGGACATAAGTTGCAGTTAGGAGAGCTGGAAAGACGCATATAGGATCGTTTTAAAGGCGTTAAATACATTCTGTGTGCTAATTTCCAGTGTATCATCTGATGATTGGGATTTTTAGAAGACATGGTAATGACTTCCCATGTGTGCTCGGAAAAAGTGTCTTGTACATTAAATTGTAAGTCTTTTGACCAAACTGCAACTACTCCTAAAGGTTTGTATGAGGATTTGAGGAGAAAAGAATATATGGATGAAGCAGAGTTTAAAAGAATGTTGTTGAAAAACGTTAAATTACGGAGAGGATGTAGAGGCAACTCTGCATCTAAAGGGACCCCATAAGCACGGAGAGCTGACCTGATACGCAAATACATAAAGAACGTAGAGGCAGGAATGTTATAGTGAGCTTTAATATCCTGAAATGACCTTAGGCCTTTGTCATTGAACAAGTCCCCAAGAATGGTAATGTTGTACTCTGCCCACTGAGAGCATCTGAATGGAGAGTTACCAGATAGAAACTTATGGTTATTGAAAAGCGGAGAATGATAGTGCCAGTTTGGTATGGAACCAGCCCGTCTTTCCAAAGACTTCCAGGTGGACACTAGATGGGATATAATCGGGCCAAAACGGAGATATGTTCTGATTTTTTGACCCTTCTGATTTGTTTTGTTCCCAGCAGACTTCTTCAGCTTTTTGGTATGGACTGTATGTTTCTGTTTGTCCTTTCTTTTTATGTAATGGGGAGCTTGGATGGTATCAACAGCCTAAGGAACAGAGTTTATTTTTGGAATGAACAAATATTGAATTCTTGATATTATACCACTTTTAGGAATTCTACTCACCACTTCTGATTTCCTGAGGTACTGTTTTAGGGACATGAGACTGTCATCCAGCACCTCTTCATGGTCAATCTCAGTGGGCCCCAACATGATTTGCATGTCTGTACTCCTCTGATCACCATCCACAGTGGATTGTAACATCTTCTGTACATGATTTAATTGGATTTGGAAGCATAACACATTGCATTTCTCAGTGAAAGGAAAATGATCCATTTGCAGGAATTTTACTATTCATTCTGGTCTGCCTCTTAAGGTTTTACCAGAATTGGACACTGACCTCCATGTCATCCTCTTGTATTTCCTCGAATATTGTTTGCAGCTTCTATCCATTAACACATATTAATTGTAAGCATAACACATTAGAAGAAACGGTAAACTCCAAAGAAACAGGAATTCCACTCACCTCAGTCAATGTTGGTTTTGGCTGCCGTGAAGTTAGAACAAGCTGTGAGAAGGTGAGGCCCACTTCATTTTCCAAATCATCATTATGTGTGTTGTTGACCTGTCCAAAAATGCTCATCATTTGAACTGACTGTTGTTTTGTGGAATTGTCTATTCAATCACCCAAGAATTATACTTGCACAACCTGGAATAGAGCCTGCTTGTAAGATGGACCAACCTTTGAGACCATGAGACCTTCCAGATCCTCGCTGCTCTCAAAACACTTTTATTTCTCCTTTGATTGTGCTATTGGCCTATACAACAACGTACAATATTAGACATAATGCATTTACACAAATGCTACATTACTTTCTGTAGAAGGACAAATCAATTTCCACAAATACTGCATTACTTCCAATATAGCAACACCAACACCTTGAAACATACATCAACTTCCTGAATCCCAGCTGTATGAAAAACCATGATAAAATCCACAACTATTACATCCACAATAGCAACATCAACTCCCAGGATTTCACCCTGGTCCTCACTCTTAAGCACCATACCACTGACTTTACCACAGCTGACTGAAGCATACCCGCTGAGGCTTGGAGCACAGATCCAGTCATTGCCTATGGTGCTCAAACACATTTCCACAAATGAAATCAACTTCCAGGTATTCTACTTACAGTATCCAATTCCTTGCACTTCAGTCCTTTTGCTGTTGCCTCTGACCATCCTCAGACTCTGATGTCATCATTTTGGAAACTGTAAATGTACCTCAAATGTGAGAACATCAGTATTTATACTTATGATTCCAATGACATCATCATGCAACAGCCAATCATGTTAATGATCAACTTTTGCTTCCAAAAAAAGCACAAAAGCAAAATCAACATCCACACTGAAAAAAATGACATGCAAGAATTACTTAATTTTATTTAGGTAACCATTTGCACTCAATTTAATTTAGCTACATCCAGCCATATAGATTTAGTTGAATTTGCTTAATATTTTCTTGCAATTAAAGCTAAACTAAATTGAGTAGTTACAACTAAATCAAGCCAAGCAAACTCCAATCAAATATTTTGAGTAAAAATTAGTATTAGGTAACCATTTGCACACAATTTAATTTAGCTACATCCAGCCATATAGATTTAGTTGAATTTGCTTAATATTCTCTAATGCAAGAATTACTTAATTTTTTTTAGGTAACCATTTGCACTCAATTTAATTTAGCTACATCCCGCCATATAGATTTAGTTGAATTTGCTTAATATTCTCTAATGCAAGAATTACTTAATTTTTTTTAGGTAACCATTTGCACTCAATGTAATTTAGCTACATCCAGCCATATAGATTTAGTTGAATTTGCTTAATATTTGTATATAATTTCATTGGTAAAAATTAAGTTAAACTTCAAATTCAGGTTAAATAGTATTAACTTAAATCTCAAACAGAAATGATATAACTGTCTTTATTAAAACAAATGTTCAACACAGAAACACACATATGAACACACATTGTGACCCTTTGCTCTAAAAAATAATAATTTTCCCGCTCTCAAACCAAAGCAAAGGCAGTAGTGCCAAAGAGAGAGAGTGTGAGCACCAAAAGAGAGAAAGAAAGATTCAATAAATGGTTGTGAACCTTTGACCAAAGCCAAACACCTTACCAGTGAGTGATTGTGTGTGTGTGTGTGTGTGTGCGTGCGTGCGTGTGTAAGTAAATGTGCCGAGATAGAATGACAGAAAGACAGTGAGAAAGAAAGAATGAGAGAAAGACAGTGAGAAAGAAAGAAAGGTTCACAACCATTTATTGAATCTTTCAAATCAAGTCAATCATGACTGTGTGTGTGTGTAAAAGTGTGCCGAGAGAGAGAGGACGAACGATAAAGACAGAGAGAGAAAGAGAGAGACAGCAGGGAAGAGAAAGAAGAGGCCCACTTGCCCATCTAATGATTTGGTTCTTAAGATTGAGAACCTTGGGTAGGAGCTTATCACCATCCATCTGAATGACAACTTTTTGCATGAATTTGTAATAGTATTGAAGAGTTCAACATTGATTCAATGTGTATATGACCCCTAGCTTCACCAAAGTCCTTTTAGGCAAGTCCCTGCACTCGGCAGCCATAATGCAATGCTTTTTTGGCACTCATCGGGCATCCTATTTGGCAGAAATGCGCGTGCGCAAGGCTTCACGACACCAACCTTACTCCAGCACCGAGTTCACAACACATGATTGGAGGATTTTTTGAGTGCTGTGTCTCCTCATTAGAAAGTCTCTGGCTTCACTGCACAGCCTTGTGCAACAGACCAAGGTTCCTCCAAAATGATGCCTCCATCCACAAAGATGCCGATGTCCTCATGTTCCAAGGGGTGGTTTTCTCTTGACACCTCCTTGCCATGGATATCCTGTACAAAATTTAAAAAGCTGCTTTAGGTTGACGCTTGAGAAAAGGTACGAGCTGGGAGCTGGCTTAAAGGTTTTTGGCTTAAAAATTGGCATAAAAATGCAATTTTTATTGCAATTTCAACATGCCCTTGGTTAGTGTTACTTACCATGTACATGTATGAGAGAATCATCATCTTCACCAAAATAAAGGCACGGGGTCTTGATGGCTGCCTCCCTCCTCAGATGTACAGTCTCTGTCTGTTCAGATACAGGGATATTAATTATTTTGTGAAAATACAATCAATACTCTAAATAATAATAACCTCTATTTATAAAGCACTTTTAATACGGAAGATTCAGTTCAGAGTGCTTTGCAACAGAAAACAGGCATTTGGCAAGCATTTCTTTCCCCTGTATTGGTTGAAACACACCCCATAATCACGTCCCAACGAAGCAGCGCCAGACTTAAATTCTGACAGGAATTGAGTATAACGACATCAGGCTAATAAGTGAGGCCATCCTTAAAAATATTTTTGTTTGCAGTAACAGCCAAAAAAAAATAAAAATGGGTCGGTAGGTAGGTCAATATTTTTTTTTTCAAGATTCAAAGTAAAAAAAAAAAGTACAATTTTGGTCATGGTGATTACGTAGGAATGAATTTACACAAATGTGCATATTGTGACGTAACTGACTGGGTCTTCAACCTGTGCCTTCAGGCGCACCATTGCAAACCTCATTCTGATGCAGGTTATATAGACCAGCCTTTCTCAAACTTTTTTGACCTGAGGCCCGGTCATGGCAGACTTTGGGGTCATAGGGCTCATCTACATGTACCCAGAAAGAAGGCTACAATAACTCTTGGCCACGTTATATTGAAATTTGACTATACAATACTCAATGCTATACAGTGTATTATACAGTCTCTGCTCTGTTTCTAAGGAAGTTCCAAAAAACGTCGTTCTATTAAGTTTCGTTAAATAAATAAATAGCCTTCCAACAGGTTGAAGCGGAGCTTTGATACCAACGTTATCGATTAGTTTCAGTTTCTCTCGCGCAGACGCGCATTGAATGAATGCTCATACCACCACTTAATTGTAGGGCTCCATGTTTAATGACATCGATAGCAGAAACGTTTGTTTTATTTTTTCGTCGATCTGCGGTTTCTTGATCAACTGCGCAGCAAATTATCAAATGAAGCACCGGGCCAAATTTCACTCCACGACTCCGCGGAACAGCAGTCTCCATGTTGCGGACCCATATTTTGAGAAATGCTAAATAGACCACAACCAATTGCAATACTCCGACACGGTCACCGTTAGACTAGGGGGGGGGGGGGATGAGAAAAGATCTGGCCACAGTTCTTCCAGAACTTCGGGCCAAGTAAAAGCGTTATCAGTTTGTGTGAATGAAACGAAGCGTAGGCCATAGTGTGACATGCGTAAAACCAATGGTGTAGAGATGACGCCACAGGGTTTTATTTAAGTGAGCCACGTTTGCATGTAGGCAATTTATATTCACAATACTTGGGCCTACTAAAAGAAATATTATTTTATTGCATTTGTATTGGTTGTTTAGAGTAAAAAAAACAATCGGTCGGTATTAACGCAAGTTTACAACCGGCAAGTCGGTCGGACTAAAAGGGGAAAAAAATAAATATTTGGGTCGGTTCTAAATTGACAGGGTCGGTCGGGTTACGGCAAACGAAAATATTTTTAAGGATGGCCTGAGTGTACCAGTTGGGGAAGGAACAATGTGAGCAACGGGAAAATGAGTGAGTGGGTAAATGTATGACGACTCATGTAGTCGTATCAACCCTGAGGAGTCCAGTTATAGTTAGACACAAAATTATAATGCCTCTATCTGTCGCTATGTTGTAATAAGGAACATAAGAGCAATGTGTGAGTAGGGTGACTATAAGTGATGGCAGTTGCAAATAGCAGAAACAGATCCAATGTGATCATTGTATGTAATATGTAAGAGAAGTAAACAATAATAGTAATACAAACTTACACCTTGCAAAATCCTCAAATGTTTGGTCATTTTATGTCCTTTAAACCTTCTTCTGGAACTTATGACCTTCTTCTTCTGGAAAACGGCGGTCACTGGACATCCAAGGTTACGCATCTTTGACCTGTAGCTTGCCTGAATACCCAAGCATTTCCTGATCCAGTCATCAAGCAAGGACATTTCTCAATACCTGTAACTAAAGAGGATAGAAACACATTTATAATATAAATATAAAGTATACATTTATGAAATATACTTATTTAATACATACACAAATGGTACTAGTTAATCAAACGATTTTGACACTTCATTTAATTGACATTTGACACATTATCTTACAATCTACCAACAATAGCTACACAGCCCTGCTTGTTGGTCTGACTGTCCCCTTGAAGGGAAAACATTTCGAATTTCAACACCATGGAACAAATAAAAGCAATATCTGCTTAACAGGTGCGTAGCATCAGCCTGTCCAGATCTTGCACTGCTGTTGAGTTTGAGAAATGCCACCACCACCACCATGCATATTCAGCGCTGGCGATGACATGAAATAGTGGTACTCCATTACTGACAGAATAAATAAACACGTTTCTAAACCTAGCGTAAATGTGGCTTTTGCCCAACATTGTCCGAGTTATGACCTGACCTAATCACTCACAAAACATGCGTCCTATTTCTTTCCTTTTTACATACCTTGGCCTGCATTCTGAGTCTCCAAACAAATGTATTTTGCAAACTCGGCATTGCTCAAGTTAAGTGTCAGTTGACTCCACAGGGGTCGGTGAAAACGTGTTTGGTCTGCTGCATAACGTGTTCGGTTAGCTAACTAGCAACGTTAAGGTCAACCATATTTCAGGCAAGATCTGTGTTCCAATTCAGTTAGCAGCTAATGTTAACTGTACAAACTTTAATGGGTCCACTGAGTTTCAACGACCTAAATTGTCTAACATTAAGGTATATATTCATTTTGAAGTTATTCAATCAATTACGTCGAGGAGGTAATAAAAGTAAACTTTAAGATGAACTTGTTAGCCCAGTTAACATTATATTGGAGTAGAACTGCTAGGTAAAGTTAACTTTAGCTAGCTTGCTAGACGATTTCTTAAATATTCAAAAAAACAGCTCTATCGTGTCAAATAAGGCAATTAAAGACACTCCAAATTTGTAATGGTAAACTGACTGTCAAATGACGTTTAATAATATACCACTTACCGTTAAAAGTCAAAAGCGAAGATTTCAAGTGCAGATCCCTTCAAGCCAACGGAACCGTTTGCAAAATGGAGGACAATCATCTTTTGGCAGCCAAATAAACGCATGCGCAGCACTGCCTCTGAAGCAAAACCCTTTTTTCTTGCAGATATTACTTAACTGAAATTAGTTTTTTGTAAAACACAAACAAATCTGAAGCAAACCCCTTTTTTTCTTGCAGATATTACTTATCTGAAATGAGTTTTTGCAAAACACAAACAAATTGAGTATATAAATACAGTTTCATTTAAGAAAAAATTACTACATGTCAAAATCACTTTTTTCAGTTCAACTTGGTTCAACAAATTCAACAAACCCCAGAGGCTTAACACTTTAAACTTATAGCCATGGTTTTTTTGGTTTTCTGGTGGACAAACACATCTAAAAAACCCATACATTTCCAGGTTGGAAGTTGAAGTCCAAGTTCCGGAATATCACTTGGCTACCTACCTGACTTTGTTGGAAGTTGGAAGTTTAAGTCCAAATTCAGGAAGTCAGTGGAGTGGTGCTTAAGGGTGAAATCCTGGAAGTCGTTGATTTTGTGGAGATGTGTTTGTCCCGCAAAAGCAACAAGCCTCATGGCTATATATTAAAAGTGTTAAGAGTGAGAACCAGGGTTAATGTTTTAAAGATTGAAACAGTAGTGTTTTAAATGTATTTTATTTATATTTACATAATTTAACATAGCACAAGCAGAGAAACTCTTGCTATTTTGCAATTTTTAACATCATTAAGCATTAACATATTTAACATTATTAAGCATGTGTAAACTGAAAGTATGAGTATTAACTAAAAAGTATGAGCAAAGGCTAAGCATTGGTCAGCAGTAAACCCTTGCTATTTTTTAACATTATTAAGCATTAACATTTTTAACATTATTAAGCATGTGCAAACTGAGCATTGGCTAGCAGTAGTTATAATCCCTAGGAGTCAGTCAGACTCAGACTGGGATCCTGAGTCTGAATGAGAGTCAGAACCAGACTGGGATCCCGAGTCTGAGTGAGAAGCAGACCCAAACTGGGATCCCGAGTCTGACAATGACAAAGTCCAAGACCCCGACCCTATATCCTTCCCCTGGCCTATGTCCTTCTCCCCCTCACCTCCATGAGAACCTTGTCCATGTCCTCCTTTTCCTTATCTGTAAAATCCTCACCCATGTCCTCTCCCTCACCCTTGTCCTCCTTTCCCTTATCTGTAAAATCCTCACCCATGTCCTCTCCCTCACCCTCCATGGAAACCTCACCCATGTCCTTCTTTCCCTTATCTGTACAATCCTCACCCATGTTCTCTCCCTCACCCTCCATGGAACCCTCACCCATGTCCTCACCCTCCATGGAACCCTCACCCATGTCCTTCCCTCCCTGACCCTCAGTTAGTATTTCTTCGACATCCTCCTCTCCATTACCAGTCCTCCTCACAAGTTCCTCATCTGTATCCTCCTGATTATCCGGTTGTGCCTGTCCCTGCTCTGCTGTTTTGCCAACTATTATTGCAAAATGCACAATTAAAAAGTTGTTTTGAAAGAAATGGGTTAGGGTTAGGAACAGTATCTATTTACACTCTAATAGACATACCTTGTTTTTTCTGGCGGGGCTTTACTGTATCCATTAAAGCCTTTAAGATGTCAAGGCGTATTTTCCTCGCATCTTTTGGTGTTGGTTCAGGACAAACATAATATTTTGATGCCGTTTTAGGATCATGGCACATTGCTTTGTTTAGGTTAGTCCTGCCTTTGGGTGAGAGGGCTTTGTCTGCCTGCAGGAGAGTAAGAGAACATTTTCACCAATGGCAACAGGTATGCATGTATGTATGTATGTATATCATGGAATATGTATGCTCATGCTGTTATTATAGAATAGCCACTATTTATAAAGGTAACATACCCATGTTGAGATCGCTGTTCGGATATCACCGAGGGTTGGTGCCACTGGAAGCCCAAACTCCCTCCAAACCTTTGTCACATGGACCCCTATCTTATCCATTTCCTGGCCATTTCTTGTTAAAACCAGGACCTTCAGTGCTTTATCAAAACCAGGTAGGGTTGACCTCAAGCACACAAAGGCCCTAAGGCGGTCCATCAGGTATTTGGACACCGACACCATTGCTGGGCCAAATGCCTCGAGAGTCTTATGCTCAGCTACCTGAGAACGTAAAACATTTACATTTAGAAGACCTTTTTATCTAAAGCATCTTACTCATCTGTTAATGACAGGGACAGTGCCCATGGAACAATTGCAGTTGTTGTTGGGGGCAGCCGTGGCCTACTGGTTAGCGCTTCGGACTTGTAACCGGTGTTATACTACTGGGTGAGCACAATTGCAAGAGACCACAGAGATCAGGTTTCAGAGTTTATTGTCTAGCAAACTAAACGGAAGCCCACAGGCTTCACTTCAGAGAAGTCTTTCAGTCAAAATAGTCTTAACACACAGAAGATCCATCCAATAGAGGAATAAACAAAGAAACAAGTCCCGGTTCAATTCACAAGAGTAGATGCAGGAAGAGGGCCAGCAGTTCAAAAATCCAAGGCAAAAAATAAGTAATCCTTACTGACCGGGTCGATAGCACAGTAGCAGGCAGCACAGGAGTAGGATCTACAGGAGCAGAGTAACCACCATCCACGAGGGCGAAAACCATGACTGAACATAGAATAGCAGACAACAGGGACTTAAGGCCACACCAAACGAGCCACAGGTGAGCCCCATGATCATCAGTCACAGGGTCTCCCAGGGTGATCTCCAGGGGCTTGAGCCTTCTGGCGGCATCTCCTGGCAGACCGAGGTGTGACAGTACCCCCCCTCTTACGACCGTCCCCCGACGGTCCCGGGACACCAGGACGGTCCTTCTGGAAGTCGAGGATGAGGGACTTGTCCACGATGTGACGCGCAGGCACCCAACAGCGCTCCTCGGGACCATAGCCCTCCCAATCAACGAGGTACTGCCATACACGGCCCACCCGGCGAGAGTCAAGGAGACGCTTGACAGTAAAAACCGGACCACCTGCCACAAAACGAGAAGGTGGGGGCGGGGGAGCAGGAGGGGACATAGGAGAGGTCAAAACAGGCTTCAATAAGGAAACATGAAAAACTGGGCTCACCCTGAGAGATCTCGGCAAGGCGAGCTGGTAAGCCACCGGGTTGACACGCCTCACAATCTTGAAGGGCCCAATGTAGCGCGGCTTGAACTTTTTGGACTCCACACGCAAAGGGAGATCCCGTGTGGATAACCACACCCGCTGGCCCAAGCAAAACGACGGCGTTGCCCTCCGCTTGCGGTTCGCATGACGCTGGCTGCGTGCCGAGGCACGCTCCAAGGCTGCACGGGCCCGCTCCCAGGCTCTCCTACATCTAGCTACGGCGGCTTCAGCAGAGAGAACATCAACCTTGGGCTGCTCTGAAGGAAAAAATGGGGGTGGATACCCAAATTGTACCTCAAAAGGGCACATACCTGTGGAAGAGTTGACCAGCTGGTTGTGAGCTATCTTTGCCCAGACAAGCATTCGACTCCAAGCCTTGGGGTTCTCAGAGACCACACAACGCAGGTACTGCTCCAGTTCCTGGTTGATCCTCTCAGTCTGCCCATTGGACTGGGGATGGAACCCTGAGGAGAGACTGACCGACGTGTTTAAAAGGGACCAAAAAGCCTTCCAGTACCTCGATACAAATTGTGGGCCCCGATCAGACACCACATCGGCCGGGACTCCATGGTAACGGACCACCTCTCTCAAAACGACGTCGGCAGTCTGCTTGGCTGTGGGTAGCTTGGGAAGAGGAACAAAATGGGCAGACTTAGAGAACCGATCTACAATCACAAGTATCACAGCATTTCCCTCCGACACAGGCAAGGATAGAAAATCCATGGAGAGATGGGACCAAGGACGACTGGGGATAGGCAGGGGGTGAAGCAGCCCTGCAGGAGCAAGGTGGGATGCCTTTTGAGTGGCGCACACAGTGCAAGCTTGGACATAGGCAGACACATCCTTACTCATGCAAGGCCACCAAAACCGCCGCCGGATGAACTCCACTGTCCGCTGTGATCCTGGGTGCCCAACCAGATGATCATCATGGCCCCACCTAAGTACCCCTGGACGTGCTGCCGTCGGAACAAACAAGCAACCAGGGGGACCACCTCCTGGGTCCGGTTCCATCTGCTGAGCCTGAAGGATGGAGTCTTCCAAGGCCAGTCGCACTTGCCCAACCACACGGCACGGAGGGATGATACTCTCAGGAAAGGGGTCTTGCTCAGAAGCATCGTGTTGGCGGGAAAGAGCATCTGCCTTCGTGTTCTTACTGCCAGGCCTGTAGGTGAGGATAAAATCAAAACGGTTAAAGAACAAGGCCCATCGGGCCTGGCGGGAGTTAAGTCTCTTGGCCTCCTTCAAGTATTGCAAGTTCTTGTGATCCGTAAGTACTTGGAATTGATGAGTAGCCCCCTCCAGCCAATGTCTCCACTCCTCCAACGCAAGTTTAACGGCAAGCAATTCTCGGTCCCCTGCATCATATCGTTGTTCTGTCGCAGTCAACTCTCGAGAATAAAAGGCACAGGGATGGACCTTACCATCGAGAGACGACCTTTGGGAGAGAACTGCCCCTACCCCAGTGTTGGAGGCATCCACTTCCACCATGAAAGGAAGGGTAGGGTCTGGGTGCCGAAGAACAGGTGCAGAGGTGAATCGTCCTTTCAGGGAGATGAAAGCAGCTTGGGCATCTGCTGTCCATCTAATCCTGGACGGACGGACTCGGGTGGGAGCAGAAATAGGAGCTGCAACAGAACTAAAATTACGGATGAACCGTCTGTAAAAATTGGCAAACCCAAGGAAACGTTGCACTTGTTTAAGGGATGTAGGCTCCGGCCACTCGACAACAGCCTGCACCTTGCTGGGATCCATGGCAACACCAATAGGAGAGATCTGGAATCCTAAAAAGTATGTGTTAGACACGTGAAATTGACACTTCTCCAACTTTACATAAAGTTTGTTCTCCAGGAGAAGCTTGAGCACCTGCCGGACCTGCTGGACATGCTCTCCGAGATCCTTAGAAAAGACGAGAATGTCATCCAAAAAGACAAAGACACAACGGTTAATCAGCTAACGCAACACATCATTAACTAGGGCCTGGAAAACAGCTGGACAATTGGATAGCCCGACAGGCATCACTCTGTACTCATAGTGTCCACTAGGAGTGCTAAAAGCAGTCTTCCACTCATCCCCACTTCTGATACGAACTAGATGGTAAGCATTTCGCAGGTCCAGCTTGGAGAACACCTTAGCTCCTTTAAGTAGGTCAAATGCTGTAGACATCAAAGGGAGGGGGTATTTATTCTTTACAGTAATCTTGTTCAAGGCTCTATAATCTATGCAGGGGCGCAAGCCACCATCCTTCTTCGGTACAAAGAAGAAACCAGCTGAGACTGGAGATGTGGATGGCTGGATCAGGCCATTACTCAGAGCCTCCTGAATGTACTCCTCCATTGCCCTGGTCTCAGGCACAGATAGTGGGTACAGCCTACCTCGTGGAGGTAGGATGCCAGGCAGGAGGTCAATTGCACAATCATAGGGTCTGTGGGGAGGAAGAGTACATGCTTTAGACTTACAGAAAACTTCGCTCAAGTCATGATATTGGTGAGGTACTTCTGGTAAGTCCACCTCCTGAAGCTCCCGGAAAGACCTCTGGGCTTCTTGGACTCGAGCTCTATGCACACCATGTCCCTTGGCTCGGCTGGTAGAACAGGCCTCTTCACAACCTGGGCCCCACTCAACTAAAGTGCCGCTCCTCCAGTCAAATCGGGGAGAGTGGACATTAAGGCGAGACAGGTGAATAGGGTAAAAATTTTAACAAGCAGATATCACTATGAAACTTACCCAGTTGATTACTTACATTAATATGAGAAAAAAATGTATTACAAGTTTTCTGTAATTTAATGTTTACATATGCAAATTAGGCATTATCTAATTAAATATGCGCTAATTTGCATACATTTTAAAACAAGAAACCTGAACATTGGATACAGCCAGGTTCAAAGTTATGTTTTCATTGTGTTCAGATAATAGATGTTGAAAAATGTACAGAGGGATTTATCAATATCTACTTTAGTTATCTTGTAAATCAGAATATAATGTCAATAGCCCTAAAAAAATTAATTTTTTCCATGTTTTTAGGCATAAAATGTCATGTAAGTCAGGTTTGGAATAATATATCAACAAACCCCTCTGTAAATATCTTCGAAATATAGTTAGGCATAAGTCTAGAAAGTTTGGTGTATGTAAGTGCTTCTGAAGTGGAGTTTCCTTGCTCAGAGTGGGAGAGGAAACTCGTTTTGAGAAAACAGCCTTGAAAGACAGCCAATGAGATTCCGTTCTCAGCCTAGACTCGTCTTTGAACTTTCGCGATTGGTTGCTGATACAAAGGAAGTGTCCATATATGGATCACATAGCGTGATACAGGAAAAACAGAGCTTTCCAACGGTACTACACACGATATGTTTTGGGTCACAGTCGCGGGAGTGCATGCAAGGTTAGAATGCTAACTTTTGCTGAATTTAGGATAAATATATAGGCGCGAGTAGACACAATATAATGAAATAAATACCTAAATGTGTAAATCGGACTTTTTTGTTGTAGTAGTGTGATAGAATACATGCTAAGGTAACAGACTAGCTCAAAATCTCAAAATTGACCAGTGCATGAAAAAAACAATGTTTTCACCTGCCGTGTCTCACCTTAAGCCAGGGATACCCTAGAACGACAGTCTCCTTGGGAGAATCAATTAAAAAGAATCTACAGTGTTCCACATGCTTAGCACCCACCCACATGGTCAAAGGCTTGGTGACAAATTCAATCCTCCCTGAACCTAGAGGACGCCCATCTAAGGCCTGAACTGAGTAAGGGGCTGGACTCACCTCGTAGGGAATGTTGAGTCGCTTCACCAAGTTGAGATCCATGAGGTTCTCCTCTGCCCCCGAATCCACTAAGGCCAGAAGTGAGGTCTTGCCCTTGGAAGCTCCCTCCCATTCCAGTGTGACAGACAGCTGTAATCGTGAAGAGGGGTGAGGGGACCGTGCTGCTCTGCTCACTAGTGGTCCCCTCGGCCCTAGTGAGCGCTGCCTTTTCCCGAGAGCTCTTGGCACCTGTCCCGGAAGTGGCCAGTCTCGCCACAATACAGACAGCGGTTCTCACGTCTCCGGCGTTCCCTTTCCTCCGGCGAGATCCGTGACCGCCCTAGCTGCATGGGCTCCTCCACATCACTAGCGGGGTGGCTGGGTAGCTGAGTCCTGGGTGGCTGGACCTTGACGGGAGGTGAGTATGCCTGAAGACTGGAAGCGGTTCCCACCTGCGTTCTCGAGATCGCAGATCCAAGCCAGTAGTGAGTGCGATCAGCCCCTCCAGGCTGTGTCCCCACTCTTGGTTGACCAGCGCATCTTTCAAATGCTCTTGGAGGCCATGATAAAAGGTGGTCAGCAGACAGTCCCCCTCCCAGCCGCTCTCTGTAGCTAAGGTGCGGAACTCAATGGCATACTCTGCCACGAATCGTCGGCCCTGCTTAAGCTGGAGGAGGCGCTTTGCTGACTCACGTTGGTTGGTAGGATGCCCAAAAACGACCTGGAATTGATCCATGAATTCCTTGGATTGGTGGCAGATGGGTAGATCCCTCTCCCAGACTGCTGTGGCCCACTCCAAGGCCTTCCCCGACAGGAAGGTGGTGATATAAGCTACTCTGGACTCCTCAGTGGGGAAGCCCTGGGATTGCAGCTGGAAATTCAGTGAGCACTGGGTCAAAAAGCCCCTACAGGTCTCTGGGCTTCCATCAAACCGCTGAGGCGACGGTAGATGGATATCAGAGCGAGGAACTGGGGCAACAGGAGCTGGGGCAGCAGGGACAGGAGCTGCAGGAACTGGTGCAGCCGGTGGGGGTTCAGTAGTGATCCTAATCACCGTCTGGGAGAGACCCTGGAAGGAGGTGTTGAGCTGTTCCAAAGTCTCCCAAATCTTCTGAACACATCTTTCTTGATCACTAATGGCTACTCCCATTCTGCTTACAATAGTCCGCAAATCCTCTGGGGCCTCTGCTGTGCTCTTTCTTGGCTCAGTCATGCTGTTATACTACTGGGTGAGCACAATTGCAAGAGACCACAGAGATCAGGTTTCAACAGAGTTTATTGTCTAGCAAACTAAACGGAAGCCCACAGGCTTCACTTCAGAGAAGTCTTTCAGTCAAAATAGTCTTAACACACAGAAGATCCATCCAATAGAGGAATAAACAAAGAAACAGAAGTCCCGGTTCAATTCACAAGAGTAGATACAGGAAGAGGGCCAGCAGTTCAAAAATCCAAGGCAAAAAATAAGTAATCCTTACAGACCGGGTCGATAGCACAGTAGCAGGCAGCACAGGAGTAGGATCCACAGGAGCAGAGTAACCACCATCCACGAGGGCGAAAACCATGACTGAGCATAGAACAGGGACTTAAGAAGGCCACACCAAACGAGCCAAAGGTGAGCCCCATGATCATCAGTCACAGGGTCTCCCAGGGTGATCTCCAGGGGCTTGAGCCTTCTGGCAGCATCTCCTGGCAGACCGAGGTGTGACAACCGGAGGGTTGAAGTGGGCACGGCTGAAGTGCCCTTGAGCAAGGCACCTAACCCCTCACTGCTCCCCGAGCACCGCTGTTGTTGCAGGCAGCTCACTGCACTGGGATTAGTGTGTGCTTCACCTCACTGTGTGCTGTATGTTTCACTGATTCATGGATTGGGATAAATAAATACACCAAATTTCCCTCAAGGGATCAAAAGAGTATATATATATTTATACTTATACAGTTGCAGGTTTGAGTCCTGCTCTGCCTGACCCCATTGAGGTGTCCTTGAGCCTCTGCCACTTGTGTATGAATATGTGTATGAATGGGTGAACGTGAAGCAGACATTATAAAGCACTTATACTCACTCTGATTGTGAAGGACTTTTTATAAGGCTGGGCATTCATCACATCATCTGTGGTCATTCCCAGGAAAACACATTTTCTGTGTCCTGTTGTGGCCACCATAGCTCCTACCAGCAGTCCTGCCACTTTGGCCAGGCAGGCAGAGCTGCCTGGGTTTAGGGTCAGGTCATCTATGGCCTGCGGCAGTGCAGCTTCAGCCAGGTGGATGAAATTTAAAAGGTCCTCACTTTGAACAAGTTTAGCTGTGGAAACAAGGATAGATTACACTACAAGATCACAGAGTTCAAACAAATCACTTATATACTCTGCACTGAAACGTACCACTTTTTTTTCTTTTGTGCTCCATCCTCTGGAGGACGATATTGGCCCCTAAGCCCTTTTTCCAGTGTGCAAGCTTGTCAAGTATGCATGTAATAGCCTTTGAGGTCATCCTGACTTTTGGCACATTACCCATTCTAACAAATTTCAGGAATGCCTCAACGTCCATTATAACATGTTTTTGGCTGGTTGGTTTCAATCTCCCATTGAGACTTTTCAGGTATCTGATGACCAAACATTGAATTGATGAGCGCTCCAAATGTATAATAAATGTAATGATTTCAATTTGGAGAAATCAGAGCTACGTACCCATTGAGCTTAACCATGTCATTCAAAAAGACTAGGGTGCAATTTATGTCCCAGTCATGCCCTGACATGTAGTGGAGGAACTTTTTTACATACGATCTCCTCTGTTTAATATTTTTCAGGGCTTTGCGGGATTGGTTGGGCCCTAACAGGCTGGCCTCGAACAAATCCAGAACATTATCTAAAAAATAGTTAGAATAAAGTGTGTGACTTAGTCCTGCAGTCAATCTATCTATCTTAAGCTCTTTGGAAACAACAGTAATACTCACCCATGTTGGGTGTGAAGCTCTTTTCTGAAGATCCTTTGGCCAGTGGAGAGGCTGGTACTCCATGGTTGGTTCAGGAGCCAATTGTGGAGGTGGTGTTGGTGGTGGTGGTGGTGCAGGCTGTGGTGTTGGTGGTGGTGGTGGTGCAGGCTGTGGTGTTGGTGGCAGTGGTGGAGGCTGATTGTCGGCTTCGAGGCTATGAAGTCTCTCGGTGATGGCAACTTTTTTAGCCCACTTCATGTATTTATTTAGTGCTTTGCCCTGTGAAATAAATTATTTTAGAATGAAATGGAATGTAAACATGAATTTTATGTGTATTACTAAAATATTTTGTTTGCATACCGTTTTGCCATGTTTACTGATTAGGTGTTTATCCAATCGGACATAAGGTTTTCCAGTTTTACAACTGGTTATTGGGCACCGGAGCTTCCCTCCAAATCGGAGGGTTTTTTGGCTAATGATAAGCCGTCTCTGATCCTTGTCAGTGATGTTGTGATGGTCCCTTAGGTGCCGGGAAAGGGGTGCATATGCGCCGTCGCAATGTGGGCTCTTCTTTTTAGCCTATGGTAAGGAAAGGCATAATGATTTGATCAATTTCCCCAGATGGTGCAAGAATTCAAATGAGCTACGCTAATATCCGGGTATATCTATTTCCAGGAAGGCTACACCTACATCCAGGTAACAAAAAACTGACTGACAGTTTTTGTCACAATGCAGGGAGTCAAAGTGAAAGCGGGGTGCGTGCACCAAGGCACCTGTTTCTGCAGGAAAACCTTTGGCTACTGTTCTCAGAGCATTATGCTTTCTCTGCCTATGATCTGCAGCTTTTCTCAAACTATGGGCCTCCTCAACAATTAACCTACTACTGCTCCACGTAGCCGCGAAATTAAGTTATGCCCGGTGCTTCACACGTCTGCTCATTTGCAGCATACTGTAGTGAATGGCGTTTATTGGCCCCGACTGCTTCGCCCCCACCATGTGGATTAATTGCAGTAGGCTGCAGGTGAGGTGGGACACCTGTGGCTTGTTGGGGGCGTGTGATTGTTGCTGGTAAAGGGGAGATAAAGAGAGGCTGAATTTGGACACGACAGGACTCTCGGCGTGTTGATTAGTGCGGCTGGACGGGGGACATTCCGCAGCACGCCAAACGTTGTGGATTACTTGCGAACACTGTGGATACTTCCGAACTCTGTGGATTAGGCTACTTGCGGATTCTGAATTATCTCTGGACACTTACGGTCAGTCTCATAACGCTCCAGGCTGGAGCTGCTGTACGGACTAAACCAGTACTTTCTCAAAGCCGGTCATAGGACCCTGTGATCTAGCTCAGTCTACTGATTGCCTTGTTATTGCAGTCTAGTGTGGCCTTGTGTGTGTGTGTGTGTGTGTGTGTGTGCGCGCTTTGAGTTTAGCCCCCGGCCGGGATTAACGGCCAGTCCCTTCCCCTAGTTTAACTCGGCCATAGAGAGGGCTAGTTTAAGCGGGTTGTATGAATGCGGGGTGGCTGTGTGTGGGAGGTAGTGGTGTATTCATTAAATCTTGTGAATAAAAAAGTAAATCCCGAGTTGTGTGTGTAACTCCTCCTCCGACTACCAATAACATAATTACAATACTTATTAATGTGGTGTCATCAACTATATAGACATAGCCCAGTCAGCACACATACAGTACGTCTTAAGACGCTTGGAAAGGAACAGCTTAATTGCATCGCGTTCCATTTAACGTCTTATTTGATCTGATCTTACAAACGGCGGCGTCAAGACACATTTGAGTTCTACATCGGAGATAGAACGCTTATGATCGCTCATGCAATGTGTGCGTCCCTGCAGCAAGTGAAACTAGAGGTAACGTCGGCTAGAAGCAACAATAGTTTAAACAACAACGTGGCTTCCTGTAACTATCAATGGAAAAATGCATAGAAACTGCTAATCATAATCTTTAAATTGACTAATTAAGCTGGCTATATGCAACACAATTTGGGTAGACTTCTAACGTTTTTGAATTTGAGCTTACAGTTCTGTGTCCTTTACATTTATTTAATAGGTATTAGTGATACCTCGAAATTAGGCTGCTGTCTGTTAGGCAATTTATTGTAGCCTGCTGTGTGTGCGTGTCTGCACGCAGGTGTCTCCCTCTCCCTCCCGTGTCATAGGCCTATGTAATGTGTCCAGAAAACCCACAACATGCAACAGTGTTAGAGCAATCATAGTATCATGATACGATTGCCATCTGGCGGTAGTTGTTTGTGGGCCTATTGGGGTCAAGTAGGAAGCCCAGCAAGTTCCAAAAGTAGAAAAAAAGTTTTGCGGGGTCTCGCAAAAGTTTTGCGGGATCTCGCAAAACTTTTTGCGAGATCTCGCAAAACTTTGCGAGATCCTGCAAAAGTGCATCGGTTTTTTTTTTTCTTGTTTTTTTTCCCCCATTACTTATTATTATTTTTTTTTTTAACCCATGTTTTTTTCCCCCATGTCACCCGGAGGGCTCCATAGAAATGGACATGGTGTCATTCAATCTCAGGCCATGTCCCTGGGTCAAAAAAATCCAGCGAAAGCTAAATTCATTGTCCAGGTGTGCCCTTATAAAGGTTAAGCTGAGTTGTGCATGTTTGGAGAATAGTGATCCATGATCACATCCATGATGACTAAGGCTACGTTTATACGGTGACGATGAAAAGAGAAGACGCAGAAGTGGCGTCTCGTCTTCATTTTTTTATTCGCGTTTAGACGAGCATTCTCAGGGGGAAATCTTTGTTTATATGAAGACGCAAGAGTATGTGATATTTGATTGGATATGCATTCCAGACCGCTGGGTGGTGGTGTGATAGAACCCCTGTACGTCACACGCAGACATTCTAATTTGACAGTTTAGCCAGAGAGGTAATCAAGGATCTTTGGTTTAGCCGTTTAGACGGAGACGCAACCCGGGTCGTCTTCAAAACGCTACACTCTGGAAGGAGTCTTCAGATTTTTGCGTCTTCAAGCCCCGATGGCGGGGTCGCCGTGTAAACGAAAGGCACTTATGATAAAATATTTTGTCGTCTTCCTTCGCAATCGTTCTCGTATAAACGGCCCCTAAGTGATCAATTTTGGGGAAAATTTCTACCACCAAAATACCACCCCCAAAGTGGAGAATAGCTATAGAAATGTATTAGTTTTGGGTGTTTTTCAGACAATGGGACCTGGTGACCTCAAAGTAAATGGTAACACTAAAACAAGGGGCTACATTAAGATTTTTGGATGAAAAGATCAGTTAATTCACACAGGAATGCTTTACTCAGAGCAAAGAGATTTCTTAGATGTAATGAAATAATAAACAGAAAAATCAATTCAGTGGTGGTGTCTTTTACTAAAGGGACATATTTATTGAAGTAATCTAAAAGTAATCCTAAAGTAATCAGATTACGTTACATGTTTTTGGTAATCCTGATTACGTTACTGATTACAAAAAATGCCATGTAATTTGTAGTCAGTAATGGATTACATTTCAAAGTAATCTGACCCAACCCTGTGCATGTTACTTGTACAAAATCTACATCAATTACTTGAGATGGTACCACAATTATTAAGTAGCTAGACTAGACCACTACTTTCTATTTCCAAGAAGGCTAAATCAACATCCAAGATAGTAACTTGAAATCCCTGTCAAAAAGATGGTCTTACCTTCATTGCTGTAATTCACAAATGACACAGGAGGTGAAAAGCCTCTCAATTTATAGGGGTATGGTTAACCACACCTTCTAATTTGGACAAGCCAATGAGCTTAATTCCAGAAATGGAATGTCTATTTCCAGGAATGGAATGTCAATTTCCAGGAATGGAATGTCTATTTCCAGGAATGGATTGTCAATGTCAAACCAGGAAAATTACATAACAACCATAAAGATCACGTGAATTTCATTCCTTTCCATGTATGCCTATTTCCAGGAAGGCTAAGTCTACATCCAGATAAGATTATGTGAATTTCACTGATTTCCAGATTTGTTTGTTTCCAGGATGGCTATGTCAGCATCCAGAAAAGTAACATAAAATCCTAAAAGATAACAAGCACTTCACAGATTTCAAGGTATGTCTGTTTCCAGGAAGGCTATGTCAGCATCCAGAAAAGTGGAGTACTCAATAAAGAATCAGGCAAAGTTAACTGCAAATGTGTTTTTTATTTGTAATGTTGAGTTCTAATTTTTCATAGTTTTAGAATGCCATTTTTGAATAGCAGAATCATCACGATCACATGAATGAACATAACGAGGCAGACCATCAGTAAAATCGTAGCCACGGTCAATAGATCACATGAGCATCTGTAAGAGAGAAAAAATACTTAAAAAATCACTAGATTCATAGTAAGCAAAATGTTCCGATGTATAACAATAAAAATCACACTTGCCTACAGGATCTTTCTTCATTATTCATTGGGGTCTGTGGCTGTAGGTGGCCTTCATTGGGGTGCACCTCTCGCACCAACACCCTCACTGGCACTGCATAATAAAGGTGGACATTAAAAATTAGATTGAAAGTATTCCTGGAATCAGACAATATTATGCATGTAATAAATGTTGATAATGTTAAAGCCCACATACCTGACATTATTGCATTGATGATTTGTTGCGTTGAGTCAGGTTGGATCATGGATCTTGAGGAATCCTCACAGACTGCAATTTGTGTCATATCTATTCGCTTCAGAGTATTTTATAGCAAAAACTTAACATCTGCATGATGTCATCAAGGGCTATTAGCCAATAGAACACCATGAACTGATTCCACATTTTCATCTTAACTTCCAAAATCAGGTAGGTGATATTCCGGAATATGGACATCCAACTTCCACCTTTCTGACTTAGGGACCCTCCACTGCAGGTCTGCGGGGAAATGAGCACTGAAAGTCGGGTAGTTGATATTCCGGAATATGGACATCCAACTTCCACCTTTCTGACTTAGATCCAGGTAGGCACTCTCTACAACATTTCTGCGGGGAAATGCACACCCAAAGTCGGGGAGTTGATATTCCGGATTATGGACATCCAACTTCCACCTTTTTGACTTAGGGACCCTCCATTGCAGGTCTGCGGGGAAATGCGCACCCAAAGTCGGGGAGTTGATATTCCGGAATATGGACATCCAACTTCCACCTTTCTGACTTAGGGACCCTCCACTGCAGGTCTGCGGGGAAATGAGCACTGACAGTCGGGTAGTTGATATTCCAGAATATGGACATCCAACTTCCACCTTTTTGACTTAGATCCAGGTAGGGACTCTCTACAACATGTCTGTGGGGAAATGCGCACCCAAAGTCGTTTAGGCAGCCAGGGGATATTCCAGAATTTGGACTTTTATAGTCCACCTTA
Organism: Alosa pseudoharengus; assembly: GCF_046254945.1. Taxonomy (NCBI): domain Eukaryota; kingdom Metazoa; phylum Chordata; class Actinopteri; order Clupeiformes; family Clupeidae; genus Alosa; species Alosa pseudoharengus. The sequence goes on from NW_027468848.1 coordinate 35,150,654, forward strand.
ATATTTCCAGAAAAACATCATCAACTTCCAGGAAATCAAACTTAGTTCAGGTGACCTCTTGTGGCCATTTAATGGTATTACATAAAATATTTTTAGATTAAATAAAAAATATAAGAACACATTTTTTTTTTATTAAATTTTTGGGAAGCACAAATGAAGAAGTATTATTTTTCCCATTCAATTTTGTTGCAAAATAGTTAAATATGTGGAATTCCAACTTTTCGACAGTTAGCGCGTGAGATTTAGAAGCCCTCATTGAAGGTAAAGGGATGCACCTACTTACATTCGCTAACCTTGGAAATACGTTCAAAATGTTGGAAAATTTCCTGAAAAGAGACAAATATTTCCTGGAATTAGACATAAAATTCCATAATATCACAACCTTGCGGCTAACCCAGAGTTAGCGGTAAACCTGGGATTTCAGTTCCAGAAAGCTCAAAAATGATCAGGCTATGTAAGTAACTATGGTAACATAGGCTCTGAACTGAACTGGGTATGTAAACCCAGAGTAAACGATAAACCTCGGATTTCAGTTCCAGAAAGCTCAAAAATGATCAGGCTATGTAAGTTACTATGGTAACATAGGCTCTGAACTTAACCTGGTAGGGGGGTAGGTTTTGTTCAGGTTATGTTCAATTATGTTCGGTTATTTCAGTGCATGTTCAATCAGGCCGCTGTTTTTACACTTGTCACACAATGGCGTTTCATTTGGACGAAGGTCTGATTTTCAAAGAAGCACAAAATCATGTAATTTTCATCCGTGCAATTCACTGTGAGAGGGTGATAAGACCACGACATCACATGATAGCCTATCCATTCTTTTCCAAACGAGTTTTTCAAGAGCGCTAGAGGTTTTCAGCTGAATCCTAAATAGGCTACTTGAAAAGCATTCTCCATCCCTACATTACGCATGGTGGATTAGAATAGAATAAAATAAATCTTTAATGTGCTAGCCTACACCTTAGTGGACATTTGTGTTTGGCTCACCAGACAGATGGACAAACATCTCAGACACATTAAAGATATAATTAAACTAGTACAGTACAAAAAAGGGGAAACATAGCCTATAGAAAATTAATAAATAAGTTTAAATATAGCTGTACAGCTCAGCTGGGTATGCATGTTGTCACTAAGTTTGGTTAAGAATGCTGATGGCATTTGGGATAAAATATTTTTTTAATAGGCTACACACGCTCTCCGACTGGGAGTTTTTGTTGGAGACGCAGAGCATACTGTATCGGCAAGCTGTCGGTCGGTGCGTAAAGTTTGCCTTGCGCTAAAGCAGTTCCTGCGCAACTTCATTCGTTTTCCTGGACACAAACCCACGAGGATCATTAACCCATTCACGCTGGATGCTGCATGACGCAACATTGACCCTCCTGCTGGATGCTGCGTAGCGCAACATTGACCCTCCCGCTGGATGCTGCGTAGCGCAGCATGCTTTTTATTCCATGTTTCTAGGTGCTACAGAGGCTTAGATATTAAATTTTGGTAGACATTTTAGTATGTTTTCAGAAAACCCTCAGGAAATAAGGTTATTTAGTCTAGAATGCCATAGGATTCTATAGGCGTTTTTAGCAGGCATTTTAGGAGTAAATGGGTTAAAGTGTAGTTTCACCAACTGGCAGGTCAGCATCACTTATTACATTTTCCAAATGTGCACCGAAATGTGTCCAATAGGTTACCCATGCCTTCCGACATTCACCCTTCCGATGATGGAGCGCAAAAGTTTAACTTGGCCCACAGCTGCAGGACCCGCGTTAAAATAGAAAATTACATTTGGGATTCTCAAAGAATTCTATGGCCCACTCAATCTGTTACAACTAGGCTAGTTTAAGAAAGCATCATTCAAAGCAGTCAATACAATACGTGATGTCCAGTGAATTATTTAATTGTTCTTTTGACATTAAATAGGCTATCTTAAACATACGCATTTACACGGTCAGTTAGGCTATTCTCTGCCAAGCAAGGTCTCGTACGCAGGCGCTTAAGTATTGCTCTTTTTTTTTATTACAGTTCTCTCCTCCTCGTAGGCCTAAGCCTCGACTACTCCGCCTCTGAAAAATACGGTGCTCTTCTTTTCGCCGGTTTCACTCATGGTTTCGACTCTCAATAGATGATGCCTTTATAAGTTCTCCGTGAACGCGCACAGCTCTAGGTTATCTAACACAGGGTTGATTAAACTAACTGGTAACCGGTATTTTGGAACCGACAGCTCGGGTTTAGTCGCCACAGGTTCAGACAACCCAAAGGTTAAGTTTTATCTCAGTGTTTGTTAAACCTCCTTTCTGGAATACCCCTTAGGTCTACCATGAGGGAAGATAAGATGTTACTTGTTTACTGTCCCACAGATGACATGGTATATTACAGTTTTTTTCAACTGCTTACACACTAAATCTTTGCTTGTCACACAATTTTCTAAACATTTCTTCCAAACATCATAACCCGACACCAAATCTGCAAAACCATACACTAATTCTCAGTGTTTGACTCAGTTTTCAATTGACTAAAACACATTTTGCAAAACACCACACACAATTTTCTACCTAACACACAAAAATCTAACAGGAAGTAACTTGATTTCGTTCTTCAAACACAACCCATCAAAATGCCACACTAAATCACCAGTGCTTCACTCTTTCTCTTCACATGTGCAAACACTCTTTACTTTACTGAACACCATCCAATCATTGCCTTAGTATAGGTCTATGAATAGATATACTCTCTATATAGGTATAGACCCTTTCAATCTGCTCCTAGAGGATTTCCGGTTGAAATATTCAGAACCAATGCAGATACTTTGAAAATAGAGAAAATACAGTAATCGGACTTTAGCTTACAGTAATGTTCTACAAAAAGTTGTCTTTTTACTCTATTTTTGTTTGTCCCCATGTTACAGTACCATTAGCTCAATATAATTTTCGTTGCCTCCAGAAATGCCTTAGGAACGCTTACTGTAGAATTGTTTGTTTCTGCAGTTGAAAGGGTCTATAGGCCTATGAATACATACTGTACACGACCCCTCCCCCCTCCCACACACACACACACACACACACACACACACACACTTGTCTTTAGAAAAAAACAAAATCAGTGTTTTCAAAACTCCATGTACATCTGGTGGTCACTGTATTCTTCTTTGCTTTTTTTCTTGTTTGCTGTAAAATACTGTATTCACAACAGCAAGTTATTTGGGAAAAATCACTATTTTTGGTTTCAATATTGCTTGCATTTTTACTGTGTATTTCAACTTCTCTTTGTTGATACCATAACTTTCACTCTTGTATGGAAATACATATAGAAAGCCTAAGACAGAAGAGCTTTAGGTTTTGAGCAACAGTGTGTACATGATGTATCCAAAATGTCATATTATGACAAAAGTGTTTGTAATGTGAGGCGAATGTTTGCTTTAAACATGTGTTTTTGACATTTTGAATGTTGTGTGTCATTTTGCTGGAGATTTGGGGCATTTTGCATTTTGAGTGAGCAGTTGTGGGTTTTGTGTGTGGAGTTTTGAAAAATAGACAGAGTTTTGAAAACGTGTGTAAACAATTGTAAAAAACTGTATGACGAAGCCCGCCTCCAGACATAAGCCGAGAAAGTTTGCAGGAGTCATGTTTGGTGTGACATTTAACTATGCCTTGTTTTTGTTTTGTTTATTTGATTATGAAAAGTTGTACAGTATACATGTCCTTCATAAGTGGGAGTGTTGAGAGTGGATAAGTGTATGAATGCATGCAACTGTAATTGACCAAGAGGAGGCGCTGTTGCGCCAAATGTATGGAGTCACGTATGACTGATGACACTACTTAATAAGAATGTTACTATGCACTTGACTCTCACGGAGAGCTGTATGCTTGTTGTGCGCGGTTCTACAATAAACAATGCCACGAGATTGATGGCTGAAGAGACTGAAGTCTGAACGTCTGTTCATCCCTTAGAATTATTATTCCGCTGTGCAGGTAGGCAGAAAGAGTAAACCTACCTGCTAACACAGCCAAAGCCATTGTTGGAAAAAAACAAATATTGCTCTCCAAATCAATGAAGGTTGTTGAGATTGTCAGACCACACAGTTTCTGGTGATCACCTCTAGATGGAGACATTCTTCATGAGCATTCTTACCTAAGGTAAGATGCAATGAGTGGATTCCCCTGGTAGTCATGTGACTCGTTGGTTTGTTGTATTTAAACTGAGCTGAAATGGCAGCACTCAAGACATGATCTACTAGTGAATTGTAAAGCGCAACTGGTGGACTCGTCTCAGCTGGATTTCCTTGTGAACAAATATGAAAGGTAATCCCGAAAGCACAAAGGATGTGTTGGAAAAATAACACAATTTGTGTTTTTGTAACACATCCGTGAGTCAAGTAGGGTCGCCACCTGTATCTGACAAAAATCCTGGACATTTTGACCATCCAATCGACCTTTTTGTTTGTAAGCAACGGCGCCTTTCGCACATCTAACCCAAGATAAAAACCGTCATTCTAAGCGACAATTGTATAGCTAAAATTAGTAAGAATGACAATTTCTAGTTATTTGTTTAGTTAATTGCTTTATTTAATAGCAGACCTTTATTATTTTGTTATATTTTCAACAGTTTTTAGTTGTGGACACCTGGGGGCAGTATTGAGAAAAAAGGGGAATACATAATTAGGTTCTGCTTTTTTGCTTATGTGGAATAAACTTTCCTTTCTCTGTCTCTCCTTGTCCCACACACTCTCCATCTCCACCTTACCATTTCTAATGAACCTCCACGGTGCCCCCACCACCACCACCCATGTTATGCTACGTCATTTTTGTAGAGCCAATAAGGCTGTGCATACGTTTATGGACGTAGGCACGCTTCAATTAAACTGAAATACACATTTTGCGCATCATGTACAAAAATCCGGGACATTCAGTGTCCAAGATTTTTATTTTTATTTTCCTGGACAGACCATGAAAATCCTGGACAATCAGGAAAATCCTGGACAGGTGGCAACCCTAGAGTCAAGTAAGGGATAACGGCCGCCGAGGTGTCCTGTTATACGGAATTAATGGACGAGGGCGAGGGGCAAAAAACTCCGCAGCGGAGGGGTTGCCTCCGCCCGAGTCCATTAATTCCATATAACTGGACACACTTTGTGCCAGTGTTACCACAACACATGTTATCCCAAATAGTATGGTAATATTTTTACACACCAATGTGTTAAAATAACACAAATTCTGTCGTTTTATATTTGTTTTTAAGCTCTACATCAACAATAAAGCACATGCAATAAACATAATCCATACAAAATATAGTTTGATTTAAGGCATTGATTATTTATTAAATATAATCAAAGTTACAAAAGCTTGTCCAACAGGTTTACAAAAGTTTCACTGTAGGCATCATGCTCTGTTAATGTTAATGTAAGGCATTTTTTGATTGCCTTAACCCGAATAAGGTCGGAATAAGCAATAAAGAATTTAAAACATAGCGTATTGCTATCTTAATCACACTGTAACATCATATTAGAATTTTTGGTGCAGACACTACAGAATTTACAGAATCAATCGTCTTTGTTAGTAATAATCGGACTATGCTGTGATACGGATCAATACACAAAGTAGGAATACACCTCAGATAGCCTGGGAAAGACACAAATCTGAGAGCTGACTGAATTCTGTGCTCTGGCAAATACGTGGACAATTTACCACTGAAACTGATTTCACAACCTCTGATAAGTCAGAGTTTAATTACAACTCAACTGCATGAGCTGGGCTTTATATTATGCAAAAAACACAGGAGAACGTTGAAGTAGGGGGGGGTGTTAATACCAAATACCACAATAGCCCTGATTTCCTGATGCAACAAGATGTTTTAAGCACTCCTGTGTAATTTTTTTGAAATTTTCTTCCAAACCCCCCCCCCCACCCCCAAAATTACTTTTTTAACCCTGAAAATGCGTGTTTTTTGCCATATTTCACAACTTTTCCACTTTTGGCCATTTACAACCGACAAATATTATCATGTTGGACCATTTAATGATCTCACATGTGTCATGTTATATGTAAGAGTACAATGAAAAGTCTAATGTCAAGGTCATATTGTAGGTGAAAGGTCACCGAAATGCCTTTTTCCCCCCAAAAATCAATAACATTCCCACACTTTATCAAATCATGATTCTCGTCGAAATGTGTCACTGTACTGGCAGAAAAAGTAAAGTGTCATACAACTTAAGATATTTTGTTTCTAAAAAACAGTCTCATGTGATGTGGCTTTTATTCAGTGACAAAACCCACATTCACCATAATTGAAGTTTGGCATGTCCAGTACTGACGAACAAATTAACAATGGCGATTTGTATTCATGGAACATGGTCAAAATCCAAGAAGGAACTTGAAGATGTGGCCTATATGGAAGAATCTGACCTCCCTCATGGTGTCTTGCCCCGTAAGAAGGATATAATTGAATGCATGATGTATCTTCTTCGCCCTGCAAGGGCCGGTAAAGTCCTGCGAACCAGGTCTATGGCGGGAAAGATTCTCGCCTCTGTTTTAAAAGACCACTGGTTGTTCTGCAACATATACACCATTGGGGAGCAATACATTGCCAGCAGAATTGAAGCCCTTTACGGCTCCTACACACAGTTGCGTGTGTTGCAGTGCTGGAGACGCATCCCATTCACTTTACATGGGCTTATGTCATCCGTTGCCGAACTGAATTGTGGGTCCGTTGCGTCGCGTTTCTCCCGTCGCTCGCATTGAGAAGTTCAGCTGTTGCTGCACTGACAGACGGCACCGGCCAATCAAGCCAATCGACGGACGGCACCAACCAATCAAATTACGGTTATACTTCAAGTAATTTGCATAGCTAGCGTCGGGAACACCCACTTGATGGAACGCAACTGTGTGTAGAAGCCGTTATACCCGCTTCCTCGCCAATATGAATTGGCCACAGTCCAAACAAAGTGAGAAATGGAAAACTGACATGAAGGAGTACAATGGGGATATGGAAAATCTGTTGACATTTTTTGTGAGAACAAATCGGCACGAGTTTCCCAAGAAAACCTTTTTGGGGTCAAGATGGGGGATGAGAAATGGCAGTTCTTGTATTCCATGCGTAATGGTCGCAAAGGTTACTGTGAGGAGCAGGTTGATAGAAAGTGGGAGCGAACAATGGAACGAAAGAATGTGAGGGAAAAGGCCCTGCAGGCCATGCAGAACAAGGAAGAGGAACGGAAGAGGGCTGATACAGCATTGGTTGGGTCAACATACGAAGAAGCTATGGGGGAGGCAACCATAGAGACCACCACTGAATCTGAGTTTCGGGCTTGATTTGAAATTTTTTCACAATGTATTCCCAAGACATGGGAGCATTAGAAAATCTGGGCTAAAGTTGAATCTGAACATTTTCATGAAATAACACCCCCCCCCCCCACCCCTAGTTGAAGCACTTTTCTACAACCAATGACTGCACTGGTGGTGTCAGTACTATGAAGCAACACATATATTTATTTCTTTGAAAACAACCACTGCACTGGCGAGAAATATGTATTAGTAGTATTTCCAAAAGCATTTAGCAAGAGCAATGCTTAAGTTTAATTTCACCGTTGGTTTAAAATAAATTAGTCCTACAGGTCTAGGGTTAGCTAGACTACAGTACACCTAAGATTCAACAACTGCAAAATATCTATTGATCTTTAACTAGCCTTTCCTTACCATTTCATCCCATATCTTTTGGTGAGATCCACTTTAGATTTCAACAGTATCACCAGGTGTTTGGCATTCATGCGAGACTGAGGTTTATATTCAATCAGTGGTTTCACAATGTCCTTAAGGGCAGGCTGTAGTTGACCAAAAGCATGAGGACGCTGATGGTTATAAAGAAGCTCACGTATTTCTCGCGGGTTATTGCTTGACCAAGGTTTAGAGTTTGTGAACATCTCCAGAAGAGTGATGCCAAGAGACCACATGTCTGACATGATGCTGCATTTCTTACACTCCACTAGGCACTCTGGGGCCATGTAGGGTGGGGTTCCTCCCAGTGGACCACTGTGAGGCTCTGTTTTATGACCTCTTGTTATAAAGATGGTTTCCTTGTAGTTTGCCATGCCCCAGTCAGTGAGATAGGCCTTGTTTGTATGTACTTCAATCTTAGAACAAGAAGAAACAATGAGAGGTCAACTTAAATTACCATAACAGTCAAAAGCTACACCGAGTAAATAATATGAGGACAATTAGCCTTTATTGCGCTTTGTTTTTTTTGTTTTTTTGAGAACAGCGATGGAAGGCCAAAAAAACATGAGTTTTTAGGTGCTAATGAATGAAACCATTAACCCAGACAGCACACATACATCTGCCCGACGTCGGTTTCAGATCAGCATGGAATCCTCCCATATAATAATGTCGCAGGGGTATCGGCCTGAAGTCGCCTCCATGTATGTTGGCTTTTGATCGTTCCTACTACCCAAAGCAGATCCCTATCTGTTTTTTTTTACCCCAGCTTCCATGTATGTTGGCTTTTGATCGTTCCTACTACCCAACGCAGATCCCGCTCTATCTGTTCTTTTTTTGCGTGTGTAGCAGGCAACCAGGCACGTCAGATCAGCCTCCTGGAGCAGCGATTTTCAGGTTGGTAAATTCACTCATGTAAATCGTCAGAAAATAGGCATTGTGTCAATTGTATGACTGTTTATATATTTGCCTGCTAGGCTAAGCGATAACTTGGTGTACATTACTTTATAAAGAGCTGTTTTGGGGTAATTACAACTTCGTTGTGAACTAATTCACGTTAGCTAGTTGAGCTAACACTGGAAAATATGTTAAACCTAGCTAGCGGCTATGGCGAAATGTTAACACTACAGCATCCATGATTACCGGTACAAGGACAGCAATATGCTTGGGTGTAAGAATAGCAAGTTATTATTTGACCGTGAGACTTCACCCAGGAAAGGCTGTCGTTTTTGTATGGAGAGGAGTGGGAGCTAGGCTAACGTTACTGTCTTGGCTGAGCTAACCTGCTGGTCGTGTCATCATAACGCCTTTGCACAGAGGAAATGCACAGATGTATGCATCAGCCGAAGTTCCCAAAGCAAATGTAGGCTACGTTTCAGTCCCAACTTTCTCTATTCACTTCCAGAGTTCGTGTTTTGGCCGGCGTTAGCGCGCTAGCCAAGTAACGGCATTAGCTCGCCTCTGCTTGATTGAAATATCAGCTGAGGTAATGCTAATGGGTTTGAAATCTATTTCTCCGAGCTTGGTAGTGGTTCTCATCTATGAAAATGCATTAACAGCAATCGGTAAGGGTAGACATTAAAGATGAAAGTGTTGCAGTGAATTAATTCTTGTTTTTGTCTCTTGCAGGGGGAACATTTTCTAACAGCATTTTTTCCAGCATTCAGACTTTTTTAAACATTCAATAAAATTAATTGAAAATATTTCTGGCATCTTTCTTGTGTCTTTATAGATCTAATTATTTATAGCCTAGTGTAAAATGTGCAATCTCAAGTTCCGACCTAAATAAATAAAGGTCGTATGAGCCAGGTGGGCATAGCTTTGATGAGTCGTTGAAACATTGGCTCATTGTCGTTTTCGATTATTTGCCGACATCCCGGCGATGTCTTGCCAATGAGCAAACGATGAGTCGTTGAAACATTGGCTCATTGTCGTTTTCGATGATTTGCCGACATCTCGGCGATGTCTTGCCAATGAGCAAACGCTTCCTATGCGATGTCTTCTAGACTATAACGGCATTCATCGGCCCGACATCGGTAAGATTTATGTGTGCCGTCTGGGAAGCTAGTCAAAGGAATGTGCTAAGAATGCACCTGCCAAAATAACTTGTTTATGATATGTTTAATGTGGATTACAGTTATGAGAGAATCCTTTAAAAATCTTCTGTAGGGGTCCATGATCCCAAAATGTTTAAGAACCGCTGGTAGGCCTATAGGCTAAATGGTAACATATAGATAGAGCTTAAGGTATAGCTAAAAATGACGCAGCATTGAGAACGTTTTGGAAAACAAGACCCAGTATTCTGTGAATTCAGTGGAAATTTTCATCACATAGGACCTGGCCTGTTTGAGCGTGAAGCTTAGAATATTAGTCCAATGTTCATTGATAAGACCCATTATGAAACATGAAACCAGAGACTTTCTAATGAGGAGACACAGCACTCAAAAAACCCTTCATGGAAATGCATGGGGCTAGTTACTACACATATCACACCCGCGCATTTCTGCCGAATAGGATGCCCGATGAGTGCCCAAAAAGCGTTGCTATATGGCCGCCGAGTGGAGGGACTTGCCTAAAAGGACTTTGATGAAACTCACCATTATATTTGCTGGCTTCAGATCTTGGTGGATGATTCGTTTTCCATGAACGTACTCAACTGCCATAGCAATATCTAAAGCCACAAACAGCTTATCCTCATACTGTAACTTAAAGTGTAATTAAACATTATTTTTCATTATATGACTGCTTGGTTGAATTTCTTATTGTGATGTAGTGGCACATGTAGTTGGGCAGTCGTGGCCTACTGATTAGCACTTCGGACTTGTAACCGAAGGGTTGCCGGTTCGAACCCCGACCAGTAGGCACAGCTGAAGTGCCCTTGAGCAAGGCACCTAACCCCTCACTGCTCCCAGAGCACCGCTGTTGTTGCAGGCAGCTCACTGCGCCGGGATTAGTGTGTGCTTCTGTTCACTGTGTGCTGAGTGTGTTTCACTAATTCGTGGATTGGAATAAATGCAGAGACCAAATTTCCCTTACGGGATCAAAAGAGTATATATATGTGGAAAAGTTGCCCTCCAGTTAAACTTTTCCCCAAATGCTCCCGACGTTGTCCCTACACATAACTGACAAACATTTCCCGACACACACGCACACATCTGCACACATCTGCTCACGGCACTCGGCAAGTTCATTACACGCGATACCGGTTTAGCGCGTTCTGAACACCTTCATATTTCACCGTCACATAGTGTCGCACATATTTCTGTACTCACCAGTTTTCATCCACAACATCTCCGCAAGCCGCGAGGTACCCGCTGGTTTTGCTCCACCAAACATGTCCACTACACGCACCAGTAGTCCCACGCCATAGCACCTACACTGACTGCATTCACTGCCCTGTTGTGTGTGCCGCCATCAATGGTCCCCCGAGAAACCCGAACTGTCAGAATTGCAATCTTTTTGTATTTTTTTGTTTTGATGACGTGTCTGTAATGGTGGTTAGGGGTTTGAACTGGTTTTAGGGAAAGAGGAAATATATTTTTGATAGCGTAAAATAATGGGAAAATTATTAGGATCGATCATGGCATGTTTATTTTTGTTATGATTAATGTCTTTATTTTGTTAATTGTTTTGTGCACTACTCTCCCACCATTTCTGAGTGACGTGTCTAATGGGTAGGCCCATAAAAAGGCTGAGCTTCGGTCATTCAAAGAAGAGTGGCATAGGGAGAGCAGCTTGCTGTGAGGCTGAGTCTGGTTTGTGAACATTTAACCCTTTGAATCCCTATTAGTTTTGTATTGGTTATTTTGTTTAGTTAAGTCTTTAAGTGTGAGCAACCCTCGTGTTGATTTTTGTTTGTAGCCTTTTTCAAAATTTTTGTTTATCACTTTTGAACACTGTAAATAAACCAGCACTCTTAGCACAAAATTTGCACTTGTCTGTGGTTCGTCAATGTCTCCTTGTACCTGGGTGGCCTGAAAGAGCACGCATCCCCTTTGTGAGTTTGGACCGTGAGGTCTCATTCTTCACACGTGGTGGCAGTGGTGGGATTGTGGCGCCCCCTAGGGCACTGAGAGAAAGGTTGACTAGACGAGCCCAAGTGCGTAGTAAGGTGGCGTACCGACGGTTGAAAGACACTGGCAGGCTGATGTCGACCCGCCAAGAAGATGGCGGGGAGGGGGTCGAAGACCTGGTGCCTGAAACAGACGGAGAGAAAGTAAGTGATGCATCCGACTTTGCCTCCATGTTCAAGATGCTCCAGAAGGCCGTGAGCAACCAGGAGAAGGAGGCCATCAAACAGGAGCAGAGATGGAGGAACGTCCAGGTCCAACTCAACACTGTCCACGGTGAACTGGAAGAAATGAGGGCAAGAGTTCCCCCTGCAGCTCCGGTGGCCGTTCCTGGGGTCGCCTCTGCAACGCCTGCTGATGAGGTCGTCGCCTCCACGGCACCCCCTGCTGTCGTCGCCTCCACGGCACCCCCTGCTGTTGTCGCCTCCACGGCACCTCCTGCTGCGGTTCCTGTGGTCCCTCTTGCTGCACATCCAGCGACAGTCCCTGCTGGCCCGAGTAGCCAGCCTGCTACGCTGCCAGCCTCTCTGTGGATGCCTGCAGCCCCCCAGCACCCAGTGATGAACCAAGGAGGACCAGCCCCAGCAACCTGGACCCGAGCGTCGGTGCCCAAGATGGAGGAGGGAGATGACGTCGAGCAGTACATGACCACGTTCGAGAGGCTCGCTGCGGCATACCGGTGGCCCCCTGCTGACTGGGCCACGTTCCTGGTGCCCTACCTGACGGGCAAGGCGAGAGCCGCATACGTGGCTATGGATCCTGCAGACGCCAGAGACTACTTGAAAGTGAAGGACGCCATCCTGGCCAAGTTTGAGATAAACTGCGAGGTCTACCGCCAGAGGTTCCGGGACCCTCGCATCCAGCCTGGCGAGACGCCACGAGACGCTACAATCGGATCAAAGACCTCTACACCAAATGGATGAATCCCACAGAGAAGACTGTGGAGGAGATCGGAGAGACTGATTCTGGAGCAGTTCCTGCGTTCGCTGGCTCCTGATGTGCGCGTGTGGGTTAAGGAGCATGATCCACAGACCGGACAACGAGCAGCTGAACTGGTGGACTCCTTCCTCGCCGCCCGTCGTGGACCGAAGGACTTCCGCTACCAGGGCTTCAGCCAACCTGCGGAGAGGGGTAAGTCTGCGGGCTATGATGCGGGAGTGGGTCCTAAGGGTGGGGATCAGCGTAGGGGTCAAAGTAGTCGCACACCTCCACACACACCTAGAGCATCTCCACATAGACACCCTGCATCCACTCAGTCCGCACCCACAAGTACTGAGCCGTTATGTCACCATTGTAGCAGGCCCGGACATTTCATACGTAACTGCCCTGACAAGCGACCAAGAAGTTTTGGCCCCAGTGCTCAGGTCACCACTACTAGTCGGCCAGAAGTCCAGAACAGAGTGCAGACTGTTGATGTTACTGTTAATGGTAGAGCAGCTAGAGCCCTTTTAGATACCGGTAGCACCCAGACGCTTATGCAACCCCACCTGGTTGATCAGCCAGTAATGCTGACAGGAGGATGCCTACGGGTGCGGTGTGTAAATGGTGACGAGCACCGATACCCTCTAGCTGAAATATGCCTGCGTGTACACGACCACACATACACTCTCAAAGCCGGAGTAGTGAAGGGCCTCCATCATCCTGTAGTGTTGGGCCAAGATGTTGCAATTTTGCCAGAGCTGGTGCAATCTACTTCACCCATAAGTATGATTGTGACCAGATCTCAGGCTAAAAGAGTGGCAGATGACGAGACAGAGAAGCAGAAGGTCTGTGAATTGTTCCCCTACTGTGAGGAAGACACAAACAGGCCACGCAAGGGCCGGCATCAGCGCCGGCGTGAAAAGCTGATTCACAGAGTGGAGTCCATGACGAGTGCAGAGCAGAATGTACCCCCCACTGCAGCTCCAGATGTTTGGGATGTGCCCCATGATTTAAAATTGCTACAAGAGCAAGACGAGACACTCATAGATCTTTTCAGTAAGGCCACTGAAATTGACTGTGTGAGCACAGGCCAGGCTAAATCCCTCTCTGGGGAGGACTATTTTGTTAAAGATGGGTTGCTCTACCACCAGCCGGAGGGTGGCAGCACTGAGCAGCTGGTTATCCCCACTAGCCTGAGACCTAATATTCTCAAGCTGGGTCATGACATCCCATGGGCAGGTCACCTGGGTAGTGTGAAGACCCTGCAGAGAATCTCTAACAGATTTTATTGGCCCGGCTTGTACACAGACGTTCACACACACTGCAAGACATGCGCCACTTGTCAGCTCACCAGCAAGCAGAGGGTTAAGCCATACCCACTTCAGCCTCTTCCTGTCATTGAAGTCCCCTTCACCAGGATAGCAATGGATATTGTTGGTCCCCTTGAACGCACACAGACAGGTCACAAATACATTCTTGTAGTCTGTGATTACGCTACACGCTATCCCGAAGCTTTTCCCCTCCGCAAAGTCACCGCCAGAACCATTGCCCCTGCACTCCTACAGTTATTCTCCAGGGTAGGGATCCCACATGAGATTTTAACTGACCAGGGCACAGCATTCTTGTCGAACACGCTTAAGCAGGTCTACAGGTTGTTAGGGATACGGGGTATTAGGACCACTCCCTACCACCCGCAGACCGACGGGCTGGTGGAGAGGTACAACCAGACCCTCAAAAGCATGCTGCGGAAGTTCATAAGTGCTAATGCCAAGGACTGGGATCGCTGGCTCCCTTACCTCATGTTTGCATACCGTGAGGTACCCCAAGCCTCAACCGGGTTCTCGCCATTCGAACTTTTGTATGGGAGGCAAGTGCGGGGGCCTCTGGACTTGCTGAGGGATGCCTGGGAGTCGCCGAGCGCCACTACCACCAACATCCTCACCTACGGGATCGCCATGAGGGAGAAGATGGAGGAGATGGCGACCCTGGTGAGGGAGAACATGGAGAACGCTCAACAGACCCAGTCCAGCTGGTATGACAAGTCAGCCCGACAGCGCACGTTCCAGCCCGGCCAGAAAGTTCTCCTGCTCCTGCCAACAGAGGAGAACAAGCTGCTGGCCAAGTGGCAGGGGCCCCTTCAGCATCAGCCAGAAGATGGGGCCAGCCACCTACGAGCTGGACATGCCTGGGAGGAGGAAGCCACGGCAGGTGTTCCATATAAACCTGCTCAAAGAGTACCACGACAGAGAGCCGCCGGTGAGTGACCAGCTCATGGTGCAAGCCGTGAGAGAAGAGTATGACACCCCTGAGCAGTTTTTCCCCACTGACTGCACAGCAGGGGAACCAGACTTCTCCCATCTCACCGCAGAGCAACAGGGAGAGCTGCGGGCTGTCATTCCTGAAGGCCTGTTCACCGGTCAGCCTGGGACCACTTCACTGGCTGAGCACCCGATCCACCTGAAAGAGACCACCCCGAAACGGCAGCGAATGTACCGGGTTCCGGAGCGGTTACTGCCTGCTCTCCAGGAGGAGCTGCAGGTGATGGAGCGACTGGGTGTCATTGAGCGCTCGGACAGTGCCTGGAGTAGCCCCATTGTCCTGGTGGCGAAGAAGGACGGCACCATGAGGTTCTGTGCGGACTTCCGCCAAGTCAATGCCCAGACCCACTTCGACGCCTACCCCATGCCACGGCTCGAGGAGCTGGTCGAACGGGTGGGTGGGGCCCAGTTCATCACGACGCTGGACTTGAGCAAAGGGTACTGGCAGGTCCCACTGGCCAAGGAGGCCAGACCCTACACTGCCTTCCGATCACCCCGTGGGCTGTTCCAGTTCACAAAGATGCCCTTCGGTCTCCAGGGAGCGCCAGCCACCTTCCAGCGGCTCATGGACCGCGTGCTGGAAGGGACTGGGGCCTTTGCTGGTGCTTACCTGGATGATATTGTGGTCCACAGCGCCACCTGGAGGGAGCACGTGGAACATCTAGCCGAGATCTTCAAACGCGTCCACGAGGCTGGGTTGACGGTCCAGCCCAAGAAATGCACCATTGCTCAGCCCGAGGTGCGTTACCTGGGTCACATTGTGGGCCATGGTGTGATCCGCCCACAAACTGACAAGCTCGAGGCCATCCGCAACTGCCCGCGGCCTCAAACCCAGAAGGATGTGAGGTCCTTTTTGGGTCTTGCAGGGTGGTACAGGTGCTTTGTGCCTAACTTTGCCACCATGGCGGCGCCGCTCACTGACCTGACCAGGAAGTCTGGGTCAGCAAGGGTCAGGTGGGAGGAGCCGCACGAGAGAGCCTTCACAGAGTTGAAGGAGGCTCTGTGCAGCGATGTAGTTTTGAAGAGCCCTGACTTTGATAGGCCATGGACAGTCCAAACTGACGCCTCTGGAGTTGGGCTGGGGGCGGTCCTACTCCAGGGGGAAGGCGACCAACAGCGGCCAGTCTCCTACATTAGCCGCAAACTGTTCCCACGAGAGACCCGATACTCAGCTGTCGAGCTGGAGTGTCTCGCGGTGAAGTGGGCCTTGGACACCTTCCGTTATTACCTTCTAGGTAGAGACTTTCGGCTTGAAACAGACCATCGAGCACTGAAATGGTTAGGTCAGATGAAGGACACCAATGCAAGGGTAACAAGGTGGTTTTTAGCTCTGCAGCCCTTTAAGTTTGAGGTTGTGTACAGGCCAGGAAAGCACAACCTGGTTGCTGACTACCTGTCTCGCCACCCCTGTGTCGAGTCTCCAGAGGAGGGGGGAAATGTGGAAAAGTTGCCCTCCAGTTAAACTTTTCCCCAAATGCTCCCGACGTTGTCCCTACACATAACTGACAAACATTTCCCGACACACACGCACACATCTGCACACATCTGCTCACGGCACTCGGCAAGTTCATTACACGCGATACCGGTTTAGCGCGTTCTGAACACCTTCATATTTCACCGTCACATAGCGTCGCACATATTTCTGTACTCACCAGTTTTCATCCACAACATCTCCGCAAGCCGCGAGGTACCCGCTGGTTTTGCTCCACCAAACATTTCCACCACACGCACCAGTAGTCCCACGCCATAGCACCTACACTGACTGCATTCACTGCCCTGTTGTGTGTGCCGCCATCAATGGTCCCCCGAGAAACCCGAACTGTCAGAGTTGCAATCTTTTTGTATTTTTTTGTTTTGATGACGTGTCTGTAATGGTGGTTAGGGGTTTGAACTGGTTTTAGGGAAAGAGGAAATATATTTTTGATAGCGTAAAATAATGGGAAAATTATAAGGATCATGGCATGTTTATTTTTGTTATGATTAATGTCTTTATTTTGTTAATTGTTTTGTGCACTACTCTCCCACCATTTCTGAGTGACGTGTCTAATGGGTAGGCCCATAAAAAGGCTGAGCTTCGGTCATTCAAAGAAGAGTGGCATAGGGAGAGCAGCTTGCTGTGAGGCTGAGTCTGGTTTGTGAACATTTAACCCTTTGAATCCCTATTAGTTTTGTATTGGTTATTTTGTTTAGTTAAGTCTTACAGTGTGAGCAACCCTCGTGTTGATTTTTGTTTGTAGCCTTTTTCAAAATTTTTGTTTATCACTTTTGAACACTGTAAATAAACCAGCACTCTTAGCACAAAATTTGCACTTGTCTGTGGTTCGTCAATGTCTCCTTGTACCTGGGTGGCCTGAAAGAGCACGCATCCCCTTTGTGAGTTTGGACCGTGAGGTCTCATTCTTCACAATATACTTATACTTATATATTCTTAATGTCAGGCACTAATTAAAGACAACTCCTGTAAAGTGTCCTATCCTGAAATACTGTATGTTACAATACATCCTGTTTCATCTTTTAGACAAGCACTACATCATTTGCCAGATGTAATAATCAAACTCAATCATTATCTGTGAAATATTGATGTACAGTATTAATATATTGTACACAATCAACATATTAAAAACACAGTAATATGTATGGACTGTACATATTTCTATTTTTTTCTTATCTTTTTTTTAAGGGGGAGTCAGTCACATCTTTGTCTGTTAGTAAATATTCTGGTCAGACACAAACACTTCTCTCATTCCACTTTCAACAAATAAAAGTTTTATTATCTCCACTTTTTCATTGTGTCAGTCTTTGTTGCAGACAACATTGCTGCATAAATTAATGGTGGAAAGTAAAAATGATTTAAAAAGAGAGCGAGCGAGAGAGAGAGATAGATAGAAATTGATAGAGAGCGATAGAGAAGGAGAGAGAGAGAACAACCCGGTAGAAGCTTTAGCACACCTTAATCTCAGGTGCACAGGAACTAAGTGTGCCATGTGGGAGTAGAAACAGAGATGCTAACAACTTGCGCTGCTCAGAACACTCACATGCTCACAGTGCTGTCTCCAGCACTCAAACAAACTGTAAATGAAAGACTTTAAAAAAGGCAAACGGGCAGGTGAAAGAGCATAATGTTGTGATGGATCAGGGTCTTGAAAACCTAGAGTCAATTCTGACGAGGCGAGGAGATGACCAAAGTCCTCGTCTTCATTATTGTGCTCCAGTTTCAAATATCCCACTGAGTCGATCTGAACGAGTGGGAAATTCGCTATACATACACACACTGCAAATTGCGTGTATACATACGAGTACATATTTACATGTTCATAAAAAAGGAAGACAATGGCACGCTGTTACACAACAAAAAAAAAGAAAAAGAAAAGAAAGCTAAAGCAGAGGCCAGAGGGTTAAGTGCATGTGGAACTGAAAAGGGAAAATTAAAAGACCAAATTGAAAGCTATTACATGTCTAAGTCTCACACAGGGAAGGCAATAAGAGTATTGTCTGTTAGGCTACAGAGCATCCTGTACTGAGGCTTTGGTTGGTTCCATCTCGTCTCTTCCAGGTGAAACAGATAGCCCACCTAACAAATGAGTCATGGAATCGTTATTGCTACAACTTAAGTCACTTCAAATGTTCTCAAAACAGAAAAAAATCACACACATGCACACAATGAATGGATTACAATGTGATGCCTCTTTTTTGATAATATTCTTAAACATATTAAAAATACTTCTTTATCCTTCTCCATATGACTGAAAAATAATCTCTACCATGGGGCACCAACAGTTGAGCATGGCCAAGAGTCAAGCACTAGCCTCAAACCATCAGAATGATGTACATGATAGCTTAGTGTTATCTTTACAGCAACACATTTACAGTATAGAGTGAATGTTATGAGACCACAAAGTATTAGTAATACGCACTCAGTCTGTAATCTATATGTGGATTATTAATGATGATTTACAGCAATCTGCCATAATATTATAAACCTTGATATGCTCTTTTACTACATAATATATCTATTCTTGTATGAGGTACATTTAAGAACTAATGGTTGGTGTGTGCTTTTGTGTGTATTAGTATTGAGTGAGATTTAGGCTATATGTATGTGAATGTGCATCTACAACCAAACAAAAAGTGATATGTGCAAGGAGCCTGAAGCCACTGAACAAAATAGAAAAGTATAAAAGAGAATGAAACATTTTTTCTTCAAAAGGAAAACAGGAAGATAAACAAAAGCGCCAGGCAAGACCATGTGCACACATGACCCAAGAATTTTGATTCTGTACTTTGGCTCAGCAAGTACAAACATGACATTCTATACACTGTTTACGTCATAATTCAGT
Source organism: Alosa pseudoharengus (assembly GCF_046254945.1). Taxonomy (NCBI): domain Eukaryota; kingdom Metazoa; phylum Chordata; class Actinopteri; order Clupeiformes; family Clupeidae; genus Alosa; species Alosa pseudoharengus. The sequence continues at coordinate 35,169,997 of NW_027468848.1, forward strand.
GCCCCCCCCCGTTCAACCATAAAGTATCTGACATAGATGTCATACTTTATCGCCCAGATTTGTTTGTCATGATGTCAGTCCCTAATCTCACCTTTACTCTGTACCTGGGTTTAAAAAATACCTTCAAAGTGCTTGAACTCAATAATTAACACTCTGTGAATTGTTAAACCACTGACTCAAATCAAAACGTAAATAAGAAAAAAAGGCCACAACAGAGACAATGCAACATAGTGAAGAACTCAAAAGCCAACCACAAGAAAAAACAATGTGTTAATATAAAGTGATTAAATTAAAGGATGGCCAGTGGTTTCTGAGTCAGTTCCCTCTAATAATAAAAAATAACACCATTGAACTAAATCCTCAGAGGCTGATCAGAGTTTCTATCAGGGTGCAATGTTTTGGAATTCAGTTCACATTTATGGTAAAACTTTCAGTGCAACCATAACACTGCAGATTTGACCCAACACACTTTTTTGTTAAACCAAGTACCACCATTTCTAAAGCTTTACTTTCTAATTATCATCTTTGGTCACTATAGACAAATGCTTGCTGAATATAAACAAAACTGATAAGGTAAACAATTATGTATAGACCTATCCTAAATCCAGACAAATAAACCCTTTTATATTCTCTAACAGGTTATTTTTAGTGGCCAGTGGATGGCCTTAATGAGAAATAAACCAATATTTCTGTGTAGGATACATAGCAAGCGAAGTTTATTTAAATACATAAAATTTGAGGTTAAAGCATGCATTAAGACATGCACAGACACTGATTGTTAAACATTATTTGGGAAACGTTGTAATTTTCTATTTTTTATGATTTCCATGATTTTTTTATTTAGTATTATGAAAGTTCCAGAACATTTTGCAACAAACAACTGTTCTCACAATAATATAACAGTATAACACAATAACAGGTCAATAGTCGTAAAATGTCCATGTAAATTAACTTATTGTTATTGTTAATCATTCTGAATTCATCTGTCATATGTGTAACAGTGAAACATAAACACTTAAGTCATTCCCTGTCTGAGTGCTGCCATGACCAACATCATGTGTGGGTGTGTTTGTACTGTCCATCTTTTCATAGAGATCACTTGAATGTTGTGCAATACATGCTGCCTGTGGCCTATATTCATTTGTATTCGTCTGCATCTTTATAGGTATGTATTCCTTGTAAAGCAGCACTGAAGTCCATGACGAATTTCCCCTTGGGGACAATAAAGTATATCTTATCTTATTTGTAACACTTCCCAAGAGATGCTACCCTATGCCATCAGTTAAGGGTCAGTTTAATAGACTATATCTGTACTGTATATATGTAAGCCTACTGTACTGTATACACGGTCGGGTCTTGAACCCGGGCCATTGGAGTGGCAAACTGACCTCTTAACCACTAGGCCACTGAGACTAAGTGACTCAATTGCAGAACAAACAAGGTTAAGTTCAACTATGTTTATTATTAAAGCACAGAAGAATGTATAAAAATGCAACAAAATATACAAAAACAGTTTTATCCAAAAACAGTTATTCCAACGGAAAATCCAAAAAATCAGAATCCAAGAGAAAGCCAGTCCAGTTAACAGTTCAGTCCAAAGGAAGAAAGGCAAACAAATCAAAGCAACACAGATATATATCTTCTTTGAAAACAAATAAAACCACTGTATCTAAAAACATTGTTGGAATGAAAAAAGTATTTTCAGTACTTCCAAAAGGATTTGGCAAACCAAGACCTGTTTGACCCAAATTAAACTGAACTTGGGACATTGCTCTTGACAAATCCTTTTGGATTTACATTTTTGTCTAGCCTAGACTACACCTAAGATAGAACTGCAAAATATTGCTTGATCTTTCATTAGCCTTTCTTTACCATTCCATCCCATATTTTTTCTTGAGATCCACTTTTGATTTCAAAATTGTTACCAGGTCTTTGGCATTCATGCGGGACTGGGGTTCATATTCAATCAGTGGCTTCACAATGTCCTCAAGAGCAGGCTGTAGTTTAGCAAGGGCATGAGGACTCTGCTGTTTATAAAGAAGCTTACGTATTTCTTGCGGGTTATTGCTTGACCAAGGTTGACAGTTTGTGAACATCTCCAGAAAAGTGATGCCAAGAGACCACATGTCTGACATGGTGCTGCATTTCTCACACTCTACTAGGCACTCTGGGGCCATGTAGGGAGGGGTTCCTCCCAGTGGACCACTGTGAAGTCCTGTAGTCATTACCAGGGTTCCCTTGCAGTCTGCCATGCCCCAGTCAGTGAGATAGGCCTTTCTGTTATCTTCTGCAATCTTAGAACAACAAGATACAATGAGAGGTCAACTTAACTTACCATACCAGGTCAAACGTATAGTAAATAGTATGAGGACAAACAGTTATATAGAGTGCTTTTTTAGAACAGTGATGGAAGGTCAAAAAGCATCATGACTTTTCAGGTGCTAATGAATTAATCTTCTGTATGAGATGTCCCTGGTCCCAAAACTTTGAGAAGCTCTCTAAAATTTAACGTTAAGATAGAACTACTGTTACGACCCTCCCTGTTTCTGTGTTCCTTTCCTAGCTGTCTGCATTGCAAGGGTGGAGCCTAGTGGTGAGGTGTGCCTTGTTTGCCCTAATTGAGCAGCTGAGACATAAAAGGGCTACCTGGCAGCTGTGTTCTCCACTTTAGACCGTGCTGCACTTTTGCTATGCTTTATACACCACACTGCATACATTCAGACTTGCATTACATTTTTATTTCTTACCACACTTATCCTGACATTTATTGTATTTTTTGTGCACCATTATTTTTTACTTTATAAATACTTTATTGCTAAACGTGATCATTGTTTGGTCTCCCCCCATATTGCCGAGCCTGGTTTGGTAATAATACGAACGAGCATTAAGTTTTATTAAGTTTATTAAGCGTTAAGCATCAAGAGCATTACGTTTCAGAAAATGAAACCCAGGATTTTGTCAAATTAGTGCAAATTTGTATGACATTCTACCTGAAATATTTGAGCTCGAAGCTTTGTGTACAGATTATTCAGCTTTGCCATTAAAGATCCATGCTTGTACTACTGTAGTATAGAGAACGATCGAGGAAAGAGAGGAAGAAGCAAAGAATAAATGGTAAAATGTTATTAACCTTTAAATCCCTAGACTGTTTTAAGGGCATTTTCACTACCTTTAGTTAGAAGCATTTATCCTGACCATTGTAAGTGCCATACACATGCTATATATTATTTTTTTCAACAGAGTCTAGGCTACCCAGATCTGCCACAATTTCATGTATTAATTAGAGATTAGCATAAAAATGTAATATCTGTTAATATCGTTATCGGATTTTTTTTGCCTTAAAACCGATAAAATAATGCTTGCGTTACACCCAAATAGTGCCTATGCGCTCCTGAAGCGTTTACCGGCGCACAGATGATGACCTAATCAAGCTGCGTCTTGAAGCATACAAACAAGCGTGGATGGCTGCAGTAACAAACTTGCTCGCTCTGTTTCAACATTATGTCTGTGGTTTGGAATTGGCCATGGCCGTCGTAGCCCCTTGAGTTGGCCGTGACGCCCCTTTGAAAATCAGAGGTTTACAGGCCACGATGGCCTTGGTGCCCCCTTCTTTAAATATTCTGCTTTGCGTCCTACTAATAGCGATATTTAGCCTATGGCCAAATTACGCAGTGGAGAAAGTGACAGCGCAAGAAAGTGCGTCCAAATTAACCCATGCTTCTCAGTTGAACTACTCGCGAAGTAGCCTACTCATCACACAGACATCACAAGTATCACATGAAAGAGCTTTTTCTCAGCTTTTAAACGATGTTAGCAGCTAATTGCTGTGGTGAACGGTTCGCGAGAAAAGTAAATAATATCATTCAATCATATATTCTACTGAAGGTTTTGCGTCCATCTCCCTACCCATTCATCTCGGTGGAATACTTCAGATCCCTTCGTTTAACATATGACAACCCATATATCAGAATAAACAGCAGACCTTACCGAACAGAAAGGTGTAAATCAGTCCCCTGTACAGTTAGCCGTTCCAGACTAATCCCGTTTTGAATTTGCAGTAAATTTCAACATACATGGATGTCTCCAAACTTGGGATTTAAGTTTTACACTGTGTTTAAATGGTTCCACATTATTTCATAACGGGCCAAATACAAAACAAATATTACAAATGTCGCCTAGATATCGGTAAATCAGAGGACATCTGACTGTAAGAGTTTGTGAATGTAGCCTTAATGATCACAAAATGCTAAGCATGCATCTAGGCTATTTGAGTTTCTTAAAGCTGAGCTGTGCTTAAATTGTTCAATACATGATTTCATAACAGGCCAAATATAAAATAAATGTTAAATATAGCCTAGATATCTGAAAATATTAGATGATCAGATGATTTACAGTTATATGTAATATGTCATGTTTTATGTTTTTGTATACAGTGATGCAGGTCTACTGCAGTGAATACAACTTTGATCATTTTTATAGCCTACTACTGTATAGTTAACTTTGGCCTTGGTGCCCTGACATGTGGCCTTTGTGCCCCCCACCAAATATGCCCAACTGAAGGCCAAGTGGCCTTGCCCCTAAAATGGTGAAATTCCAAGCCTGATTGTGGGTATGGCCCGTTATGTACTTCACCTCAAGCCTGAAGTATTTTTTGTAGCTCAAACAAATGTTTTCAAAATTGTGCAGTATAGTTGCTTGCCACATTGTAATTGACTCATATTTGTGCATTCATTCAATTAAGGTGATTGAGTTTTAGTTAAAGAAACTGTTAATGAAGCATCCTACAAATGCAGGCTCATTTAACACAGAAAAAGGGTAGCCTGTCATACACTATGCCTGTTATTTTAGTTGGCTTTACATTCTGCTATGTTGCACATAGTTGTTCAGGTACAATGTTTTATCATTTGTGAAGAAGTCAAATTTGCCCTATTTGTTGTGGGCATTGTCAAGATTATCTCAGGGAGAGTATAATCCAAACTGTTGTTTGAGACAATTAAAAAATCATAAAAATAAACATGGCACTTTTTCCCTAAATTAAGTTGAAGTATTTTTCTTATTTTGCACAGACAATGTTAACATTTGGAAAGCCTTGTTGCATTCAAGAATGCATCCAGTGGGGCATCACAATAACATTAAGCATGTTGTGTTAATTCCACAACAGGAGATATGTGATGTTACCTAAATTAGTTTTGAGGAAAAATAACCCACATATCGACATCGGTATCGGCTGATATCGGAATCGAAATTTGAGAGTTGGACAATATCGGCATATCGGATATCGGCAAAAAAGCCAATATCGGACATCCCTAGTATTAATACTTGCTTTGATTTGATTTTTAAATAATAAAAATACAAAAAGCATATTATACAAAATCGTATATTTTGACATGTGTCTCACCACTGCAAGCTGGCAGCTCAATGTGCCTTTCATGTATGTGTAGGCCTGAATCTGGTAATATAACAACCATGGTGGAGGGGGACTTTGGGGCTGAGCAATTTACAGACATTATTATGTGTGCGCCTTACAGAAATAAATGGCATTTTTTATTTAGTGACGAAAAATGACCTTTCTGCGCTCCATATCTGTGACACGAACTAATCTGACCTGACTTGACCCGAGTTTGTGTGTTAGCTTGTGTGTGCACTCATGATGATTCTGTACAACAACTTTTTACTGCATTGCCATGAACAAAGTAAAGGCAAAAAAGTGTTTCTTTGTCAAACAAATTGGGATGCAATGTGAGCCTTGAATTGGATGCCATGCAGGAATTTGCAAAACTGGATTATGAACATGCTTTGCCATAGAGAAATACATGATAGCGTTGGATTATGAACATGCTTTGCCACAAAAACACAAATACGTGGGGTAAGTCGAGCTATATGAAGTTATTATTTTCATATCAAAGACAGCTCTGTGTCTCCTCTTTCATCTGACATCAGATCACGGGTTTGTGAGCAATTCAAACGAGAGTAATGAGTGTGCACCGTTGGTTGTTCTACATGACATTATTTTGCAGTCACTTTTGCTACGTTTACACGAGGCCAGATATTTTCATAAACGCATATTTCACCCTCTCCGTTTTCAAAAATAACATTGTGCACACCCGAGTTTCCCCGTGTATATATGCCGTCAAGAGCATGCCAATGAGCATGCCAATCAGAATCCTGAAAATACCCACAGCAACGAATCACTTCCTCTTTCTCTTTTGAACTGACTAAAAATCTCCGCCTCATCACATAAATCTCTGTTTGTACCTCTTTAGACGCAAATGAACAGAGTTTTCCCAAAAAAAACGATCAGCCCAGAGTTTTTAAAAACTGCTTTTACTGCTCTGTCACGCAATAAAAGTTTCATCTCGCTGCGATGAACAGTTCCGGAGCAATGTAACAGAAGAAATTGTGTTTTTTGACGCACTTTCAATCGGGTTCTAAGTAACTCGTAACAGGGTGAACGGCACTTTCTGCATTCGCTTTGCGGCCCTCTATCGGCTATAACCACACTGTGTAAGTTTGCCGGATCGGGTTGGGGATCTGTAGTTCGATGGAATGAGACATGAGAAACTACAAATTTGACTTGCATCTGATGTTGCAATACATCGTACTTTCATAAAATCATGCAACATATTCTACCTTGTCTGTGGACATTGTTATTTGAAAAGCTGGTGCTGGATAAACAAATAGTGCGTGCGACAGAGGAAAAGCTCTTTGGTGTAGCTTTAAAGGCATTACTTCTCTTGATTATAATAATGCTAGCCGCCAGGTCAAAGTTAGCCTACCCTATGACCGACTGACTAACTAACCAATGAACTTCCTTACTAAATCGATTAGCCTACATTTGTTGCACACTTGAAACAAAATATCTTCACAAGTATGTTGAAGGCTGTTACATTTACCTCCATTCCAATAATTTCACACGTTACATTTCTGTTCACACTTGTACACTGCTTTTCTTAGTCTCGTTTTTCCTACTGGTTAGTTTAATTTTTTTATACTCAACTACTTTAACTGCTCTATTTCTTATCGTGGACTGCCACCTACTAGAGAGAAAAGGCAACAGCATGTTTGAATGGCCAAAAAAAGGACAAATCATGGGGGGTTTACCACACATTACCTTGGTGTGCTGGACATGTCATTGACAGTGAGTGGAAACTTCAGTCATTTGGATTTATCATGCTAAAAATCTGACACCAGGCACTACGCTGATGCCTGTTGAACTAATGTTGGTTTCGCTCTTCATTGATTCACTCATCAGCCAAAATTGTTTTTAAAATATGTTCATAGCAAAAATGGATATACAGTATGCGATTAATTAATCACAGAGTATGTAATTACAGGTAATTAGATTATTTTTTGAATCGCTTGACAGCCCTAAATATTTTACTTTATATCTAATGAATAGAATATATGATACACTTTTTAAAATAAATTAGGAGGGAAAAAATGAACTTTTTCACGATATTCAATTTTTTTGAGAACCACATACACACACACACATACACACACACACACACACACACACACACACACACACACACACACACACTCGCTCTCTCTCTCTCTCCTTCACTGTTTGCTGCTTTTGGGGAACTCCCTCTCTCACACTTTAAATGAAACTCACTATTATATTTGATGGCTTCAGATCGATCTTGGTGGACAATCTGTTGTCCATGTATGTACTCAACTGCCATAGCAATGTCCAAAGCCACAAACAGCTTATCCTCATCCTGTAACTGAAAATGTAATTAAACGTTAAATTAAACATTATTATTATGTGTATATTACAGTACATGGTGATTACACCGAGACAGAGAAAATATCATGCCTCACCTTGATGGGAGTGTCTTTGTAAAGGACCTCCTGCAAGTTGGCCCCATTGATGTACTCATTAGCAAGGAAGATCTCTTTCTCACTTTGGACTACAGCCATCATCCTCACAATGTTGGGATGAGACAAACACCTGAATAAATGTTAATGTGAGAATAGCTGAACAAAGGAAAATGAATAATGTATACAGTATACCGACTGTATTAAAACATATTGTCTTTCCAACAATGAATAAATAAATAATAAATAAAAAATAGACTAATCATACAATCTGTTTGACTTACACTAAGCAAAAATATAAACACAATCACTTTGATTTTTCAGGACTTTAAAAAAAGATGCAAGATACCTTCTATGCACACAAAAGTGTTTCAAATTTTGTTCACAAATGTGTTAAATGTGTGTCAATGAGCACTTCACTGTTGCCAAGATAATCCACCCATCCAACAAGTGTGACATCAAAAGATGCAAAAAACAGATTACTGCACAGATGAACCTTGGACTGGTCACAATAACAGACCACTATAAAAAATGCAGTTTCATCATTTAACACAATACCACTCATGTTTGTGGAGGAGCACGCAACTGCAGGTTTGTCTACCAGAGCTGTTGTCTGTGAACTGAATGTAAAGGTGAAGTGCTCACTAATACGGATCATACCAAATTCATGAACAAAATAGTAAATATCTTATGTCCATACAAGAAGTCTTAGATTGCTTAATGGGAGCAAAAAAACATGAAATAAAGAATACATAGAGAGGTAAACACACTCACAAAGGTACGAGAAACTCATTTGTAATGGCTAAACTATCTCCATTGCGGATGACCTTTATAGCAGCAGGAGTTCCCTGGTATGATCCTGTGTAAACTGCTCCATATGATCCTCTTCCAATGCAATTATTGTAGTTCACAGTTATTGCAGATGCATCCACAATTTTTTTTTTTTTCAGGCTCCCTAGGACCAGAAGAATATGGTAAAATGTATAGGCTCCATCAAACCATTTCTGATGGTTTTGTCAATGAATGAAGATTGTCAATAATATTATGAATGTTGCATGACAATGACTAAAGATGTGACTGAAATAAGCTTCGATTGAACATGTCAATAACAGGATCTTAGTGTACAGTGCAACCGGAAAGTTTCTAGACCTTTTCCACATTTTCTTATGTTTCAGTCATCTTAAAATGGATTCAATTCATTTTTTCCCTCATCAATCTACACATAGTACTCCAACACTCCACAAAAAGCAGGTGTTTGGTGTGTTTTGTACATTTATAGAAAATAAAAGACCATTTATCGTAACACCCCCAATTATCACCACTTTTGTTCAGAAATTCTAAAACAACGATGTTTTTTAACACTTCAAAATAACATTTGCTAAATGAACCTTACATTTTTCAGTAACCATAGGTGTGTAGATTTGAACAAAATCTGGTTTGGTTCCTAAAGGGAGCATTTACTGCCTGAAATATCCGATTTTGTTTACCACGCTTGGAGTTATAGTGCTGGCCTGATGGGTCGCCTATTTACGCCGTTTCAACGGCACATGAACGGTTAGACCAGTGGTTCTCAAACTTTTTCTTTCATTCCCCACTATCAAGGGGGCATTTTCGAGCCCCACCTGTCCCTCATCACTCTAAGAAAGTGGTACTGTAGGTCAAGCTTAATATTTAGAAAAGTTCTAAATATATCCTCTTCAGCAGAGTTAAGATCAGCTGGTGCTGCAGATATAATAATAAATAAATACATAATGTGCCATTGTAAATTAAACACACATATTTCTGTTTTCCAGCAACATATTAGGAAGCATAGGCCAATATTTTACAGCATTGTACAATATATTCAATGAAATACCAACATGCTGCATTAAATGGATCCATAATCCAGTCATACTGAGCACTGCTGGTTGGGAAATATTTTTGAAATAAACTTTGCAGGGATGTGATGTAGGCCTACTGTTTAATACATGGGATCACAAGAGTGGCTCCCGAATCAGATGTTTCAGCGATTTCACTCAGATTCTCAAAGGCATAATACTGTCGCGATCAAGGCGCCTGTCCCATACCTCAAGTTTTTTGGTAAATGCAGTAATCTTATCTGCTAGGTGAGGTAGGTGTTTGTCTTTGCCTTGTAACTGGAGATTTAACTCATTGAGCTTTCCAAATATATCACTAAGATAGGCCAGCTTCGTCAAGAAATGTTCATTAGTGAACGAGAAGAGGCGCCTCGGAGCTCAAGCACGCGTGACAGCACTTTACCTCGGGAAAGCCACCTTGCCTCGCTGTGAAACAGTACAGCCTTTTGGTCAGCTCAAATCTCCTCGCAAAGTGCGGAGAATAGACGCGCTTTTAAGGGCTGGGTCTTGATGAAATTCACCACTCTCACAACCTTGTTCAAAATCTCATTCAGGTCGGGACTAACTAAGCTGCCTTGACATGAGCGCTTCCCACCGTGGTAAAGTTGGTTTTATATTGGACGTTGGATATTCGACACATTCGAAAAATCTATTTAGCACTGACTACGAGGGTCAAATTTGTGTCAAACCAACTTTAATGTGTTTAAACAAGGCCTGCCTATATTACACAAAGCTTCTTTTGTCCAAAAACCCATGTTTTGATTTTATGAATTTTTTAGGCTGATAAAAGATTTCAATCTATTATGCGGCTTCACCTTTTGACTTACCCATACTAAAACACATCTCCTGAACTCGGCTTACTGCCCTTTCTAGTACACAAAGCTTCTTTTTCCCTAAAACCTACTCTTTGATTTTATACAATTTTTAATGTTAAATGTTTCAAATCTATTATGCGGCTTGCCCTTTTGACCTACCCATGTCAAAACACATCTGGTGAACTCGGATTACTGCTCTATATAGTACACAAAGCTTCTTTTTCCCAAAAATCCATTCTTTGATTTTATAAATATTTTTTAATGTAAAAAAAATGCTTTAAATGCTTTAAATCTATTATGCGGCTTGACCTTTTGACCCAACCATGTCAAAACACATCTGTTGCACTCGGCTAACTGCCCTTCATAGTGCACAAAGCTTCTTTTTTTCAAAAACGCACTCTTTGATTTTATATTAATTTTTTACTATTCAAAAATGCTATGAATCTATTATGCGGCTTCCCCTTTCGACCTACCCATGTCAAAACACATCTGCTGCACTCAGCTAACTGCCCTACATAATACACAAAGCTTCTTTTTTTCAAAAACGCACTCTTTGATTTTATATAAATTTTTTACTATTCAAAAATGCTATGAATCTATTATGCGGCTTCCCCTTTCGACCTACCCATGTCAAAACACATCTGCTGCACTCAGCTAACTGCCCTACATAATACACAAAGCTTCTTTTTTCCAGAAACTCACTCTTTGATTTTATATAAATTTTTTACTATTCAAAAATGCTATAAATCTATTATGCGGCTTGACCTTTTGACCTACCCATGTCAAAACACATCTGCTGCACTCAGCTAACTGCCCTACATAATACACAAAGCTTATTTTGTCCAAAAACTCACTCTTTGATTTTATATAAATTTTTTACTATTCAAAAATGCTATAAATTTATTATGCGCCTTCATCTTTTGACCTACCCATGTCAAAACACATCTGCTGCACTCAGCTAACTGTCCTACATAGTACACAAAGCTTCTTTTTTCCCAAAAACTCACTCTTTGATTTTATATAAATTTTTTACTATTCAAAAATGCAAAAAAACAAGCTACCTCTTTGTAGGTAGACATACATCATTTATATTTATTAAGTTAACTATATTTTGTTTTCCATCCAAAGTTCCATTTGGCTGTCTAAATCAACTGGATTTTTTTATATTTTCAATAAATGTATAATATAGATTTATAGCATTTTTTGATAATAAAACATCGGTAACACTTTATAATAACTACACACAATTCATCATTTATTAAGCCTTTGTTACTTATTAGTTAATGGTTTGTTCATCATTAGTAATTTCTAATTCATCATCAGTAAAGCATTTGTTCACACAGTTATAAATAGTTTGTTCATAGTAAATAAGCGAATGTTTATGAATTATTGTTAATACTTAATACATTTTGCAATAATATTTTGTTGATGAAGTAATATTTCCAATAAATGCATGTGTAAACTTTATAACTCATTTGTAAATGTGTTGCAAGGCATAAAAAGTCCTCACTTTAGATGAGCTCACAAAATATCATTAACTAACCACTTGTAACTCCTGAGTTAATTATGAATTATAGTATTAGGAAGAAAATCAAAGAGTGCGTTTTTGAAAAAAAGAAGCTTTGTGTACTATGTAGGGCAGTTAGCTGAGTGCAGCAGATGTGTTTTGACATGGGTAGGTCGAAAGGTAAAGGCACATAATAGATTTATAGCATTTTTGAATAGTAAAAAAATAATATAAAATCAAAGAGTGAGTTTTTGAAAAAAAGAAGCTTTGTGTACTATGAAGGCCAGTTAGCTGAGTGCAACAGATGTGTTTTGACATGGGTAAGTCGAAAGGGGAAGCCGCATAATAGATTTATAGCATTTTTGAATAGTAAAAAATTTATATAAAATCAAAGAGTACATTTTTGAAAAAAAGAAGCTTTGTGTACTATGTAGGCAAGTTAGCTGAGTGCAACAGATGTGTTTTGACATGGGTAGGTCAAAAGGTGAAGGCACATAATAGATTTATAGCATTTTTATAAAGTAAAAAAATAATATAAAATCAAAGAGTGAGTTTTTGGAAAAAAGAAGCTTTGTGTATTATGTAGGGCAGTTAGCTGAGTGCGGCAGATGTGTTTTGACATGGGTAGGTCAAAATGTCAGGTCGCATAATAGATTTATAGCATTTTTGAATAGTAAAAAATTAATATAAAATCAAAGAGTGCGTTTTTGAAAAAAAGAAGCTTTGTGTACTATGTAGGGCAGTTAGCTGAGTGCAGCAGATGTGTTTTGACATGGGTAGGTCGAAAGGTAAAGGCACATAATAGATTTATAGCATTTTTTAATAGTAAAAAAATAATATAAAATCAAAGAGTGCATTTTTGGAAAAAAGAAGCTTTGTGTACTATGTAGGGCAGTTAGCCGAGTGCAACAGATGTGTTTTGACATGGTTAGGTCAAAAGGTCAAGCCGCATAATAGATTTAAAGCATTTAAAGCATTTTTTTTACATTAAAAAATATTTATAAAATCAAAGAATGGATTTTTGGGAAAAAGAAGCTTTGTGTACTATATAGAGCAGTAATCCGAGTTCACCAGATGTGTTTTGACATGGGTAGGTCAAAAGGGCAAGCCGCATAATAGATTTGAAACATTTAACATTAAAAATTGTATAAAATTTAAAGAGTAGGTTTTAGGGAAAAAGAAGCTTTGTGTACTAGAAAGGGCAGTAAGCCGAGTTCAGGAGATGTGTTTTAGTATGGGTAAGTCAAAAGGTGAAGCCGCATAATAGATTGAAATCTTTTATCAGCCTAAAAAATTCATAAAATCAAAACATGGGTTTTTGGACAAAAGAAGCTTTGTGTAATATAGGCAGGCCTTGTTTAAACACATTAAAGTTGGTTTGACACAAATTTGACCCTCGTAGTCAGTGCTAAATAGATTTTTCGAATGTGTCGAATATCCAACGTCCAATATAAAACCAACTTTACCACGGTGCGCTTCCCTATGAATAACACAGTGCGTCCATTGCGCATCGGGTGCTACTGTACCTGGGCCTAGGCTACACATAAAAAAATAAATAAAATAAAACTCCTGTTTTTCACGTCAGTTCGCGCCCCACCTGGCATGTCTCCGCGACCAAGTAGTGGGTCGCAACCCACAGTTTGAGAAACGCTGGGTTAGACCGAGAATTCTCGTCATGAAATTAAAAATCCACTGGAGCTCCAAGCGGTTGTGTACACGCAGCCTTACAACACTGTTTACAGCTCTTCTAGTCATGGTAAAATGTCAATTTTTTGGTACATAGCTAATTTAGATACACCTATGGTTTGGGTGCTTGCGTTTCTTTAGGAATCCGCCATCTTGGTTTGTATAGAAATGGATATTAAGTGACACATACACGCAAGACGGCGGAAATACGGGACCGACGGTAATAGGGGGAGTTCCGATACATACTGTAAGTATTCAGACCCTTTGATATGACGCTTGCAATTGAGCTCTGGTGCATCCTAATTCTATCAATGGTCCTTGAGATGCTTCTACAACCTGTGCATAAATGAATTCACTGGACATTATTAGGAAAGGCACATATCCTTCTTGTCCTCCTTTACGCTTCTCTCATCCTCTCAAAAGAACTCTGGATCTCATTCATAGTGATCATTGGGTTCTTGGTTACCTGTCTGACCAAGGCCCTTCGTCCCGGATCTAGGAAGACTGTTGGTTGATCCAAACTTTTCCATTTGAGAATGATGGAGGCTACCGTGCTCTTGGGCACTTTCAATGCTGCAGAGATGTTCTTGTATCCTTCCCCAGAACTGTGTCTTCACACAACCCTGTCTCGCTGGTTTTCACTCTGACATGCACCATCAACTTTGAGACCTCATATAAAGAGATGTGTGCCTCTCTTAAAAATATCCAATGAATTCATTTAGGCACAGGTGGACTCCAATCAAGTTGTAGAAGCATCTAAAGGACCATTGATAGAAGTAGGATGCACCAGAGCTCAATTGCAAGTGTCATAACCAGGGATATAGTGGAGGCTAAACGCACGAAACGCCATTTACGCACCTCCTGAAATTCGGAATAGCGTTTACGCTCCTCTAAATCTGCCTTTAAATAGCATACCGTTCATAAACAATTCTAAATAAAGCTTGTGTCATTTTATCATTGTCTACAGTTTCATATTGTACGTTTCATATTGTTGAACATGGCCTGCGCAACACCTCCCTCCTACTGATTATGCCAGGAAACGGCCTCGACTACAAGCCCATAGTGAGTGAGCCCCAGAAATAATACAAAACTTCACATTTTTGAGGTTAATTTGGTGCGCGGTAGATTCATGCCACTGAGTCAACAAGGCATGGTGACATTATTACAGTAGGTTAGGCTACTTCAGACACAGGGCCCTATCATGACATTCTAAAGTGCATCGTCACTCGTCAAAAGTCTATTCAAATTTAGTAGGATGTCCAGTTCACATTGGGAGGGGTTTCGCTATCAAAAGTGGAGCGCATTGCATAACAAGGTGTTCCTAGGTCTTTTAATCAGTCATATGGGTGGCGAAACGCGTTGCTCAATAAAAATCACTAAGAAATATAACAGTGTGCGGTGGCCACCTCTTTTTATATATGAACTTTAAAACCTGCAATCCACCAGCACCTTTTTAAGTTGGCTGTGCAAAGGGATCTCTTCTATTTTTCAAGTCATATGGGTGTGTTTGGGGCGTAACATCATTTTAAACCAATGAGAATGACATCTGTCATTCCCTTTAATGGCACAACGCGCGATATGTCAAATAAATGCATCGATATTTTGGCATTCAAAGGCACATTTGAAGGAGGCTGCTTGCGAGACCGTATAGAATAGTCATTCTTAAACCATGCTTTATTAAAACCTAGCATAGCCTTCACGCATTTGCACTCGTCTATTTGAACTCATTGGCAAAGTGAAACTAACTTCACCAAGGAGTCAGTCAACGACAAGACAGTTATATGCAGTTACTTTCACTATTGACTGACAATGGGTTACCACCGAAAACATAGGCTGGAAAAAGCAACACTTACCCTAATATTGCTCAAATGACTGAATAAAACAACATTTATCCTGTAGAGCAGTGTTTCCCAAACTTTTTTTCTGGCGACCCACTTTTTAAAAATGACAGACCATCGCGACCCATTTCACTTCAAATCTACCCTGCAACCACCAATATTGTTTTAGGCCACAGGTTCTCCAACTTTTCTATGCCTCCCCCAACCATACATTGCTATAGGATCCCTGCTTTGAACACGGTTGTGTTGCATTTTGAGCACCATCAGCGTGAAAAGTTGGAAATGACTACTGAAAAGATACGTTTTAATGCGCATCCGAGAGTAGGGCAAATTCTCGCATGTTCCGCAGTCGTCATTCGTCAGCATAGTAAGCTGTTCCTATATTTCTAAAAAAAAATGTTGTAGGCTACGTTGCGTTGCAGACAAATGGGTCCATAACACTGTGGACGGACGTCAATTCCAATGTAAACAGCAAATAACTCAAGTCGTTATATTGTATTGTTGTATTATATTATATTGTATAGTCGTTATATCAGAACAAGAGGCGTTTGCGCAATAGCCGGAAGAATGCACCTTTACTTTGGAGTTAGCGAGGTAGAAAACGAGAGGAATAGTGTTTAAAATGCCCATTTAAATTGTAGACTAATATAATGCACTGTTGTGCATCTTAAATCAGAAATAAGAATGTGAGGAGGTTGCTATTAACTTTAAAGATTGCATCTGCAATCGAAACTGTATGCAAATTGAATGGCCTTATGTCCGGTCTATGGATGTCTGCTTTAGTTGACAGCACGGTCACTAGATTTTAATCGGTAAAGTTGAGGAACTGGTATCTATTAATGTTCGTGCAAATAGGCAGATTCATGTCCCTTGCAGTTTGCAACTGCGAGGTACATGGCAGGCGCCCCATAGAACGGTTTCATTTTGAGAGGTAGATATCCATGCTGGCACCCCCTCTGCAATGCGTTCGTCCCCCAGTTTCATGCGCCAGTTTCATGAGCTTTTATGACAAAACCGTGACTGTTGTAGTTAACAATCTACATCCTAATAGAAAACTGTTAGCTTTCCTGGTATCAAATGACAAATGGTATCAGTTAGGCCTATAACACAACATAAATTGTGCTGGCGACCCAAATAAAATCTCCTGCGACCCACCCGTGGGTCGCGACCCAGACTTTGGGAAACACTGCTGTAGAGGAGTTGCTTATATCTCGTGACAGTGCGTCTTCAGCTGTGCTCCATACGTGTCTCTCACCTCTCCCCTAATCACTTTTAACCGTCATTACCAATTTGCAAATGATGGTGAATAACTACTCATTATGAGATGTACAGTATTTCGTAATATCTATGTTCTAATTATGTTTCCCATTGTAATCGTGCAATTTGTAATGCTTTACATGGACGTGCGCTGGTGTGCGTTCATGAATGATAGAAGGATGGTGCACCTGCCAATATGACTGGTGACATGCGCTCTTAAAATAGCATATGAACAACTCTCCATTGACTTCTGACCAGGTTTAGATGGTGTATGATAGCGATTTTTAGACAACGCGCTAGGCCCCTCCCTAGGTTGTTAATTGCCACACCCCTAGGCGCAATGCTTAAAAAATAAACGTGGAAAATACCGAATTCAACTTTAACGAGTATTACGCCATGCCCACAAAGTTGCAACATTTTCCCATTAGCCTATGTTAAATAAAATTCAGGATGTAAAGCCACTGGAAGTTACTGACAAGATCCCTAGTCAGCTAGTTAATGTTAGGCTATAGCTGTAACACCTGTTCAGAGTGCACAGCCTTCTCTGTCCCGTTGGCTGCGTCAACCACGCCCACTCCAGTCCTGCTCCGCTTCACCGGGGTTCTAACCACCGGCAGCCTATCAACTAATTAGCCACTGGCTTTATAATGACTCTGTCTCCCTTGTCTCAGCGTGAGGTATTGTTTCAGTTTGAATGTACTAAGCCTTGTGAAAACTTATTGCTAGTTAAACAACATTATTGTTTATTGACCTTGTACCGTACCCTGACTGAGATTTTTGATTGTTTCCCTTACCTGTGAAACTGTGTATGACCTGGATTGTGTACCTTCTGACTCTGACTCTTGGACCTGTGTTTTTGGATTTTTAGCCTTTACCTGTGAAACCGTGTATGACCTAGATTGTGTACCTGGATTTTTGCTACTGAATTTGCCCTCTGTTTCTTACATATAAAAGTCTGTTCTCCGCATCTGAGTCTCAATCGTATTCATCACAATACCCTAATAATATTAACCAACCACAGGAAACCGTGTTTGCAATGTAGCTTGAAATAAAGAAAAACAATTATCATAATTAGCTCACCAATAAAATACAATCTTGGGTACAAAGTCATCAGAACTAATTGCTATATATTATTTCGTTTAGGTAGTCTGTCTGTAAGATTTCATGTCTTACCTTTTATGCTGATTAGGCCATTCTGACATACTTACTACATCCTGACATTTTTGTTCTGTCTTTATTGTGATTTAATAAACTTTATAGACTTCAACCATATTTATTCCTTGTGGAGTTAACAATGAACTTAGATTAATGTAGGAATAGAATAGTGATTGTGTGGCAATGAGGGAACACCCATTGATACCCTTGGTATCATCAAATGGTAGCCTATAGTGATGCAGTCAGTATCAGAGGTGGAAAAAGTATGAAAATATTGCACTCAAGTAAAAGTACCAATACCTTGATGAAATATTAGTTAAATAGTTAAAATACCGATCTGAAAATGTACTCAAGTAAAAGTAAAAAGTATTTCATTTAAAATGTACTTTAAGTAAAAGTTACTTAGTTACTTTTTCTTTTTTTGGGGGGGGGAGGTGTACCAGAACAACCAGTTTTACCAAAGACTTTCTAATGAGGAGATACAGCACTCAAAAAATCCTCCATAGTAATGCATGGGGTTAGTTTGTAACGCCAATATGGCAGTTGTCTACACATCATATGTCTACACATATCACAACCCTTCCGCGGCAAAACGTTGACATGTGAATACATTGAGCCAATCATGTGGTGTGTTGTAAAATACATTGAGCCAATCATGTGGTGTGCTGTGAAGACATCGTGCCAATCATCTGTTGTGATCTCGCTGCTGGAGCAAGATTGGTGTCGTGAAGCCTTACACATTTCTACTGAAATAGATGCACGATAAGTGCCCAAAAAGTGTTGCAATATGGCCCAAAAAGTGTTGCAATATGGCCGCCGAGTGGAGGTATTTGCCTGAAAAGGACGTTGAGAAATGGAGATCTATGTGAAAAATCACCGGAGTTCTCCTTTAAGTTTGAGCAGTAGTTGATTTTCAAAGTTAGTTGCACTCATCCTTGGGTCGCTTTGCAGTGAACAGTAATCCAGCACAACTGAAAAGCCCCTCACAGGCAGCTGAGGCAGGAAGGCCAATATTGAGTTGCAGAGAGTTTTTTTTATATTTGGAAATGAGCAGAAGGTTCAGCAGATTAAAGGGTGTCGTGCTGGGGGGGAAAGTGGAAAGTATAGGGCTCCAATGGAGGAGAGGGTCCGTGAAAAGGGGAATACAGGGGGCACAACATTTTCACCAGGCATTAGCAATAACTCAGGTAATCCACACATAAAAAATCCAAACAACTCCATAAGTAGAGTCATGTAATGAAGTGGAATAACACAGGGGAAAAGTATTAAACACGCTAAGAAAAAGCACTAAGGCAAGGAAAGGGAAGGAATGAGCTGGAATCTGTAAAGAGAGTAGTTATCCTTTCTATCTGTGCAAATTAATATAAGCTTGGTTAGTAGCCTACATATTGATGGGCTATAAAAAGGTTTTTCATTACCAAGGTGTCACACAAGAAACATTTCATGATGGATATCAATGAAACTGTTTACAGATGCATTTCAAAACATCAGGATCTTCCAGTAAGCAGCATGGGAGCCATTATCTGCAAGTGGAAGAAACATCACTGCATCATCAACCGGCCATGCACAGGATCTCCTCGTAATATTTCTGACCAGGGAGTCAGAAGGATAGTCAATTCCAAGAGCCAAGGACCACTCGGAGAAAGCTCCAGAAAGACTTGAAGGCAGCCAATTCAATTAAATAGTTCTGGAAGTAACTAAAGATCAGGATTCACAAGAGGGACCCCTGGAATCTGTTTAGAACAATGGGCCAAAATCAGACCTGATACTGCGACCAATAAGTTTTGTCATACAGGAAATGTCTTGAAGCTGTCTTTACAAACAAAGGCTTTTCCACAAAGTATTGAAGAAATTTCAGTGGGCACGTTCAATACTTTTTTCCTGTGTCATTCCACTTTAATACACAAAACTCTTATGTTTGGATTTTTTATATGTGTGTTAATATAATGTGTGGTGAAAATTTCGAATAGACTCACTGGAAGTTTAGGCTAATTACTGAAAAAAATAAGCGTTCAATACTTATTTCCACCATATATTTATTTTACCTGAATATTTTAACTTCCAAATTAAATGTTTAAATGAATGTCAGACAAAATTTAAAGTTTGACTGACTGACTGACTTTTGTATACTCAACTGAGACAACCGATTGGAATAGCGGAAAATACACTTTCATAGGTTAGGCTAATCTGATGCATTTCGTGAACCAGTCTCCATCACTTTCAGAAAGACTGCATGGCACCAGCTTGATTCATGTCCTGTTGTAGGCTACATGCTGATCATTATCACTAGGCTAGTGGTTTAGGGCACGATTTTTTTCTCTCCCTTTCCGTTTTTTGTTAGTCTTTTTTTTTACTCAAGTAACGGATGGGATTTTTGATGTAGCGAAGTACAATACTTCACTCAAAATGTAATCAAGTAAAATTTAAAATACCGATTTTATAAACTACTTAAAAAATACAAAATACACAGAAAAACTACTCAATACAGTAACGTGAGAAAATGTTGTTTTGTTATGAATGTGTGGGTCCTCGAATAAACACACTTGTAACGTACTTGAAAGAGAATGGTCTTCATCTACTAGGTTTCAGTATGAACACCTCATGACGCACTCTACTCAGCTCTACTTCAAGCAGCCTACTTCGCATGCTCTATTAAGCTCCTAGCTATACAGCTGAACTAGTAATAACTAAATAATTACTTGTTCATATCATTACATCTCCCTTTCTTAAAGTAAATGTATTATACCTTTATAAAGACAACACATGTATATCTTTAACTCTAAAACTTTTACACTTACTCAAAACAGTTACTTGAACGGTTACACTTCAATCCTATATTCAACTCCAGTGTTTAACTAAAATACTTCCAGAGAGAGTAAACGCATAACTTTACAACTAAGAAAAATTATTCTAAATCTGTTCAATGAGTCTCTCTGGTGGTTTCACAATTCTTGAAGATCTTTTAACCCTTAGAACCCTAAGCTGTTTTTAGGGCATTTTCACTACCTTTATTCATAAGGATTTATTCTGGTCATTGTAAGTGCCACACACATATATTATATATTGTTTTTTTCAGGAGAGTTTAGGCTATTCAGATCTCATTTCATGTATTAATACTAGCATTGATTTTATTTTTATTTTTAAAGAATTAAAATATAAAAAGTGTATTATAAAATATTTCGACATGTATCTCACCACAGCAAGCTCACAGCTCTACATGCATTTCATGTGTGTGTAGGGCAGACTGTCCTGAATCGGGCAATATAATTGCCATGTTGGAGGGATACTCTGGGGATGAGCAATTTACAGAAATATTTGCTGTGTGATTTACGGAAATAAATGCCATTTTTTATTTAGTGATGAAAAATGACCTTTCTGCGCTCCATATCTGTGACACGAACTGATCTGACCTGACTTGACCCGAGGTTGCGTGTTAGCCTGCGTGCCTGTGTGTATGCAGTCATAATAATTCTCAACTCTTTACTGCATTGCCATG
This sequence comes from Alosa pseudoharengus, assembly GCF_046254945.1. Lineage (NCBI taxonomy): Eukaryota > Metazoa > Chordata > Actinopteri > Clupeiformes > Clupeidae > Alosa > Alosa pseudoharengus. Next base: position 35,191,431 of record NW_027468848.1, read on the forward strand.
AACAAAGTAAAGGCAAAAAAGGTGTTTATTTGTTGAACAAATTGGGTTGAATTGGATGCTATGCAGGAATTTGCAAGGATCTCAAAACCGGAATATGAACATGCTTTGCCATAGAGAAACACATGATAGCATTGGATTATAAACATGCTTTGCCACAAGAACAGACAAAAACGTGGGGTAAGTCCAGCTATATAAAGTTATTATTTTGCTGTCACTTCGTCTGTTTTATAACCCAGAAGGATGTACTTGGTATCAAATGATAGCTCTGAGTCTCATCTTTCATCTGACATGCGTGGCATATCTATGCGATCATGGGTCCGCGAGTAATTCAAACGAGAGTAATGAGTGTGCAGCGTTGGTTTGTGTACATGACGTTATTATTTTGCAGTCACTTCATCTGGTTTTATAAGCCAGAAGGATCGATAAACATGGTACCAATGGATAGCCCTGTGCCCCCTCTTTCATCTGATATGCTTGCCATATCGATGCGATCACGGGTTCGCGAGTAATTCAAACTAGAGTAATGTGTGTGCAGGTGAATGCAGAGAAGTATAGACTGTAAATATGATGCAATTTGATTTAATTTCATGATTTTTTTTAATTTTCATACTTGATCGTACAGACAAGTGTGTAGTCTCGTTGGAAAGCCCCACTTCTGCTCTGTCGTGCAATAAAGGTTTCATCTCGCTGCGATGAACCGTTCCGGAGCAATGTAACAGAGAAGAAAGAGTGTGTTTTTTGACGCACTTTGCGTCAATCGGGTTCTAAGGGTTAAAGAATTGTTCTTGCACAGGAGCTGGTGCCTCAGATGCCTCTGAGTGTTGCGGTTGCTCAGCAGCATCATCAGTCCTCTGATCTGCTTTGGCTGGTCCCATAATATCTCGCCGATTCCGTCTCAAAATCGCACCATCTTCAGTCTGAACATTGTATGACCTTGGTTGAACTTCTTTGAGAACAGTTGCTTTCTGTACCCATGTGTTTGTTTTGTCTTTGAGTCTTACACAGGTAAGTTCTGTGTTCCTCTGTCGTAGTAGAACTTCTGCTTTGCCTTCTGTTGTTCTTTGAATCTCTTTACCTTCTCTCCCTCCTTCGGTTTCAGTAGATTTTCCTGAATGTGCAGATTTGACCTCAGCCGACGTCTCATGAGGAGTTGTGCTGGCGACATACCACACTCCAGTGGTGTCGTGCGGTACACAAGAAGTCTCTGGTAGAAGTCAGCTCCACTGTCCTTTGCTTTGTATAGCAGCCTCTTCACTGTCTGAACTGATTTCTCAACTAACCCGTTCGACTGTGGGTAGTGAGGACTTGATGTTGTGTGTACAAAGTTCCATTCTTCAGCAAAGTTCTTAAAACTTGCATTGGAAAATTGAGGTCCATTGTCTGAGAAAACCTCACTTGGTACACCATGTCTGGAGAATATTGCCTTCATAGATGTTATCACAACCTCTGCTGTAGTAGTATGCAGTCTACACACCTCTGGATAAAGGGAATAGTAGTCTGTCACCACAATGTAGTCTTTTCCTGCACAAACAAACAGGTCAGCACCCACCTTCTGATATGGTCTGTCTGGCACTGGGTGTGGCTTAAGTGGCTCAGCAGGATTGCTTGCTTGATATCTCAGACATGTTGGGCAGTCTGACACTTCATTTGCAACATCTTGATTTATTCGCGGCCTTCTTGAGCATTTGTCTTTGCAGACTTTTTGGGATTACAATCTTGCTGCCTTTGTAGATGATGTCTCCCACCACCGACAGCTCTGCCCTGCAGTTCCAGTACTCTGTAATTTCAGGTGAACAACCTTGTTTAGTGTTGGGCCATCCATCTATAATGATTTTACTCAGTCTTTTCAACGTTTCATCTTTGCTTGTCTCTGTTTTTATGAGCTCCATCTTCACATCCGCCACCGGCAGCGCACTTGTGATCATGTCCACATAAGCATCCACGTCTTCATTTATTTTGGTGTCCGCCTGCTCCTTCGGGTCAACTGCTCTTGACAACGTGTCCGCTGTGTACATCAGCTTACCTGGCGTATACATCACGGTCAAGGAGTAGCGTTGCAGTCGGATCATCATTCTCTGAATTCTCAGTGGGCAGTCATTTAGTGGGTTTTGAAACAATGCAATCAATGGCTTGTGGTCGGTTTCAACGCTAATTTCCTGTCCTGACACAAACTGGTGAAATCGTTCACAGGCATATGTTATTCTTAACAGTTCTTTTTCGATCTGAGCATAACGCGTCTCCGCGTCTGTCATTGAGCGAGATGCGTATGCGATCGGTTGCCAGTCATCATACTTCTGTAAAAGTACAGCTCCAAGCCCACTCTGTGATGCATCAGATGAAATCTTGATGGGTTTTGTTGGGTCATAAAACTTCAGCACTGGTTCCCTTGTAAGCTCTGTCTTTAGGTCCGTCCATGCTTTTTCATGTTCATGATTCCACTCCGCACCCGCCCGCCATCCGCTGCTTGTTTTAATGTATATGGGTGATGCGGTGCTGCTGACGTGAGGATAGAAAGCTCTTGCCTGTTCTAGAAAGACTGATCCAATGCAGCAAATATATTAAAAGGCTAAAGTCCTACATTGGCTATGTTGTAGCCTATCCCCAGAATATCAGCAGCAATCTCAGTCTCTGTCTCGCAAAAGTCTCCAAATAAAACGCACATCGGCCTGTAGCCTACAATTTTATCATTGAACGCAATTTGGCACATCATTTAAACATGCTGCTATTTAGCCTACTAATTAATGCCTTTTTTTGCAAAAAGAAAGAAATCCTTAATAAAATAACAAGTCACATTATACTACTTTACACACTGTCATGTCGTGACACTATGACAAGCCTGTTCTGAAGACGACTCCCATTCATTTTGACTGCATGGTAAGAGGCATGGTTTTCGATATTAAAGAAACGCCGACTCTATTCATTCCGAAAGTCCACCGCACAGCAGTGCAACGTGCATGTTCACATTTTTAGTAACAACCGCCAAACTTGCTTGCTTGCCTTACACATCTAAGCTTTCCGACAATTTTCCTTACCTTCTTTTTTCCGCTGTGGATGTTACTGAGCTTGTAGAAGTTTTAGCTCTTACGTTCTGAACATCTCGCACTGCCATTGCCCGATGTCAGTTCTGAGTCATATCACTCCATAATCTGTCTCCCTTTTACATGCCTATTCCCTGAATGGTAGGCTACAATGACTATGTGTTTTATATATAATATCGAAACAAAATAACCCAGTCAGTCTCTTCTACGAGATGTTTAGGCCTCCTCCAATAGCCTACTGGCAGCTGGGCATAAGTTGCAGATTTGCTTAGTGGCCTACCAAGGCTCTGCAACGAGACGCGACATGGGAGATGAATAATCGGTCAACTTGCACTGTAGCCTATTCTACTTTCTTATTGCACACTGGAGAGGAAAACATGCTGGTAGGCTACGATAGGCTACTTAATTTAAACTTTGTTACCTTTAGTGTGTGTGTGTGTGTGTGTGAGGGGTTGCTCAGTGAAACATCAGAATACACCAATTCCGCAACACCGTCTCTGATAGATAAACAGAGCAGCATGCATAGAAGCAACTAGGCTAAACTGCCTGATGAAAATTTGACTATTTCAAAGTGTGCTCGTTTTTTTCGGATGTAGGTAACACAATTTAACAATGTATAGGCTATATTTTTTTCATTTGATTGGTTCAACCGCCACCCGCCCGAATTTAATTAAAATATTATATTTCTTCACGTCATCCGCCCGATCCGCGGTTTAACCGTGGAGTCCGCGGCTGTAACCGCGAACCACGCATCTCTAGTTCAGATAGGTTGGGTATGAACTTCCCCATGTAGTTGATCATCCCATTAAATCTCTGTATGTCCTTCTTGCATTGTGGCCTTGGCATATTTTCAATGGAAGACACTTTTCTGGGATCTGGCCTGATGCCCTCACTGCTAAGGATATCTCCCACAAATGTCAGTTTGCTTACCCCAAGCTGGCATTTCTCTTTATTCAGTTTCAAATTCACCTTTCTTGTTGCTTCCAAAACATTCTTCAGTCTTACATCATGTTCGGCTTTCGTACTTCCCCATACAATGATGTCATCCATGGATGTGTCCACTCCTTCCAAGTGTTCGTAGATCATGTGAATATCATGTGAATTGTCTTATGATATACTTCAGGCGCTGAAGCTATCCCAAATGTTAAACGAAGAAACCTATATCTTCCAAATGGACTGTTGAACGTGCACAACTTTGAGCTTGCATCGTCCAGCTTCAGTTGCCAAAATCCAGATGAAGCATCTAGCTTGCTGAAGTACTTTGCATTTGCAAACTGTGACATAATCTCTTCTCTAGTGGGGAGCTTGAAATGTTCTCTCTTTATTGCTCTGTTCAGATTTCTTGGATCCATACAGACTCTAGGCTTTCCATTCCTTTTGTCCACGATGACCAGTGAACTCACCCAGTCGGTTGGCTCGTCAATCTTTTCAATCACCATTAGGCTTTCCATCCTGTCCAACTCAGCTTTCAATGGCTTTTGAAGAGCAAACGGCACTTTTCGACATGGATTAATGACTGGTGGCACATTTTTATCCACTCTGATTGTGTGCTCACCAGGAAGACAGCCTAGACCCTGGAATAGGTCGCTGTATTCTTTCATCAGGTCATCATAATCTGTCTTCTTCACTTTCTATCACTAGCACTCTCTTTACTAGGTTCAGTCTCTCACAAGCAGATAAACCTAGTATGGCCTGTACATCTCTGGGTACTACAATGAATGCAAGTGTATGCTCTCTGTCCTTGTGTGTCACTTTCACAATGCATTTTCCTTTAACAGGTATAGCAGCTCCTGAGTATCCTTTTACTTTCACTGTCGTTGCATGTAATTTAGGTCTGGGTCTAATTTTGTTGTACACAGCCTCTGACATCACATTTGCTTGAGCTCCAGTGTCTAATTTCATTGCAATGTGCGTATTATTTAATTTCAATGTGAGCATCCAGTCTTTTTTCTCTGTGTTCTGTTCTGTCACTACATCCACATAGAATTCCTCAGTCACTCTCATTCACCGTATGAACTTTGCTCTGTTGTGTTTGATCCTTACAATGCCGTGCATAATGATTCTTTTTGTTGCAGTTGTGACATATTTTACCAAATGCTGGACATCTTTTGGGAGGATGCTGCGTGCCACATCGACCACATGTCTTTCCTAGCTTGTCTCTGTTCACCGGTGTCGTTTCACTTCTCACGTCTTTTTGACTGCTCTGTGTGCATCTCTTCTTACGGCATCTACGTTGCAGCTTTCACTGAACAGCTCTTTTGCTTGTGTTTTCACCATCTCTGCAGCCCTGCACATTCTAACTGCTTTTTCTAGATCCAAATCTTGTTCCCTCAACAGCCTTTCTCTTAGACTACTATCTGGAATCCCGCACACAAGTCTGTCCTTTATCAACGAGTCCGTCAGCTCTCTGAATTTGCACGTCTTGCTTCTGTTCCTTAGCTCAGTCACATAATGATCAACAGTCTCTCCCGTTTTCTGCACACACATGAAAAATCGATGTCTCTCGAACGCCACGTTTCTTTTAGGAATACAGTAGGCCTCGAACTTCTCTAGTATTTTATCCAACTTCATTTGATCCCCTTCTGCATGGAACTGAAAGTTGTTATAAACTTCTAGCGCTTCGTCACCCACGACATGCAAGAATACTGACGCTTTCATTTTAGCACTCTTCTCGTCAGCACCAATTGCTGCTAAATACAACTGGAAACGTTGCTTAAATCTTCTCCAATTTTCACCTACATTACCTGTCAGCTGTAGGTTGGGTGGTGGTTGTAAAGCTTGCATTTTCAATTCGTTATGTCCGGTTTTTTTTTCTCTCTTTCGGAAAACAGGCTAACAATGTTCACTCAATGGGTTGACGTTAATTCGCTGTGGCTTCTCACCATGCTAGCTTCCCGAAGTTGTGGCTACACCGTAATATTCCTCTCAAACTCGCCCTTTCTCTTCAAGTCCATCTTCTGACACCATGTTTTGTTATGAATGTGTGGGTCCTCGAATAAACACACTTGTAACGTACTTGAAAGAGAATGGTCTTCATCTACTAGGTTTCAGTATGAACACCTCATGACGCACTCTACTCAGCGATACTTCAAGCAGCCTACTGCGCATGCTCTATTAAGCTCCTAGCTATACAGCTGAACTAGTAATAACTAAATAATTACTTGTTCATATCATTACAAATGTATTTCGTTACTTTCCACCTCTGGTCAGTATACATACCAGTATACTGGTCCGTCTTACTGGTGACCGAGTCTTGGTCCGTCTGATCACAAAATGTAAAGTTTGACTACCTCTTTTTTACCACTACACCCCTGGTCATAACAAGGGGTCTGAATACTTATGTAAGGTACTGTTCGTTATTTATAAACGGGGCCACCGGAGGAAAATAGTCTTTTTATTCTTTGTTGAAGGGAGGGTCACCTAACTTTTTTTGTCTAGGAGGGAGGGTCACCCATCTTTTGTATTAATGAAAACAGCAAAAAATCAAAGTGGCTTGTTTGATTGTTGATTTCTGTCGCCATATAACGTTCTCTTTCGTTCCATAGTCAACATTGAACAATGAAAGTAAGGGAGATTTCCCGGGTTTCTCACGCAAAATACGGAAAATGTCAACATTCGTCCCATTAACGTTGGAAGGGTTGAAGCAGCAAAGTAGCCTACTTTATTCACGCCTATAACAGCCTATATCCATTTTGTCAACTTTATCCAGCCCTAAAAAATCTAAATTTAACTTTGGTTTACTTGTAGTTTACCATGTAGCCTAACTTTAAACAGTGTGCATGCTTAACATAAAGCATACTTGTGCTTCATTCATCCACACATCCAGCTCCTAACATTTTGACAAGCATTTCTACCAACTGACCTTGTTCCAGCCCATCTATAGCTTTGCTGTCTCCATCCTTTCTGTTTTTGTTGTTTGCAAAAAAATATATAGTAGGCCCTATTTATTGGTAACCAGCAACAAGTGCAATTTGTTAATCGCTGTCATTCTCTCTCCTGCCAACAAAAATGTGTTGCGTTGCAAGTAGCAGTGCGTAATTCTGCTTCATAAAGTTGAACTAATACGTTGGTCATATAAATAGCCAGTTTATGGTCTACAGTGTAGAGTTGGTAAGTTATGGTAGGCCAACTTGGAGTGAATATACAGGGGGAATTCTTTGTCTACTCGTAGCTGAGTAGCCTGGCAGGTGCGCACGTAGACATAGCCTACGGCCGAACACTGCAAGCGCCAATGAATCGTGCTCTCACGACAACCACGTTGTTAACTTAAATAGGCCTAGGTTAACATCACTCTGAGTTTGCATTCAAGCAAGCAAAACGATGATTTGAATACATCTGTTTCACTGGAAGGGCAAGGGGTAACAACAGGACAACACAGAGACAGGCCAGAATGCAGGACTAATGTTATGAGAGTATTACAGTAATATGGGATATTCTACGGGAAAATATTAAAACGGCAAGACAGCGGGGAAAAGTTAAAATGATGCCAAAAAAAGTTGGCATGTTAGGTATTTTTCGGTCCCTGTGATTATTTGTGAAATTGTGCAAACGGCCTTTTTTGAGAAGGAAGGAGTGTAGCAAGCTCCCAAAGTGACGCTCGTCTAAGAAATTGAGTTTTGGATAATGTTCAGCTTCGGCAGCTTTACAATGACTGAGGAAGCCTAGAGACGAGTCCATAGCAACAAGTTCATGTGTTGAATTTGTTATTACCCAGTGTGCTTTGTTGAATGGTCTCAATGTTTTATTGTTTAATTTCATGTGAATACTTACTAGAGGAGTAACTTATTTCAAGTAGGCTAATGCAGTTGCAGGAAGTGTGCATTTAGTTTCCATGCTTATTCTGTTTCCACAACAATGTTAGTGAGTAAATCTACTGAAATGGCCACCATCTTGGTGAAGTGTGATGTGTAAGATCAGAAAGCAGAGGTTGACTTTAGAACGGAAGCCGAAGTCGATGTGTTTTCATAGCGTTTAAAAGCGTGGGCGGAAGGTATCGACAAATTTGGCCGGGGAGGGTCATGTCTTTTTTGAAAATGCTGCTGGAGGGTAGTTGAACATTTTCTAGCAGGCAGGGGAGGGTCATGCAACTTTTGATTGAAGCACTCAAAATTCCTCTGGTGGCCCCGTTTATAAATAACGAACAGTCCCTAAATAAAATATTTCAGTCTTTTATTTTTTATAAATTTACAAAACACTCCAAACACCTTCTTTCTTGTGGAGTGTTGGAGTATTTTGTGTAGTCTTATGAGGGGGAAAAATGAATTGAATCAATTTTAAGATGAGTCTGAAACAAAACAAAATGTGGAAAACTTGAAAGGGTCTGAAAACTTTCCGGTTGTACTGTAGGTGTATTACACTCTACACCCGGCGCCAAGCACAGTTAATAGTGAAAGTAAATGTGGAACTGTTCTGTTGTTGACCACTATGAAGTTAGTTTCACTTTGCCTATAATTGGCGAGTGCAGATGCATGTAGGCTATACTCTGCTAGTCACTCACCAGGTTTAGTAAAGGAAGGTTAAGAGAAATCCCTTTTGAACAATGCGCCTGGTCTCTGATCACTAAATCACACCGTTTAATTAGTGAATGTGGACTGGACACGCTTTAAACCTTGCATTTCTCACTAGTTTCAGATCGCTAAAAAAGACCCCTCAGTGTCTTACATTGAGTCTCAGGCCACTATCTTAACAATCTGAAATGCAAGTATCAAACGCAAAGCGCAAGTAGCTTTGTGTGTGGATCTTGGGTGCAGTTGCTATTTTACCAGCGGGATAAATGACTGTTGCGCCCAATGCAAATCTAAAATGGAGTGATCTGAAGTAGCTACATTACTCATGGGTGTGGTTTGGGCATAACATGCAATAAAACAATCAGAGCGCGTCATCTCACATTCCCTTTAACAACAGGCACTCTTGTTCCATAGCAGATTATGATGGCGGATTTGCCAGGCGCAGCCAGGAGTGGTTCACAGGGCTAGCCTTTAGTTTTTAGGCTTATGAGTATTGACGTTGCCAAGCTTGTTCGTTGTTACACTATCGGTGTTTTAAAATAAATGTTCTATGAGTGAAATTTCCGTTGCTCTTAGTTCTTTGGGATTTAAGTTTTCTTAGGTGACAATTCGGCTTGTAGATTATTTCTCCCTCTTTTAAATTGGAGTGAGCGTGGAGCGATTTCACTGGAGTGTGAGGATTTTTAAGTGGAGCGGGGAGCGAAATTGAGCGGAGCGGCTGGACGTGAATTTCAGCGGAGGAGCGGCCAAGTGAACAGCCACCTGAGCAAGGAGCGGGAAATTCGCACCATTCAGCTCCGTTCACTAGCTCTGATGCACGCACAACTTTTGTTTGAGCAGGAGAGAGAATAAGAATGCACGGACGCAGCAACTACAGAAATTGTAGCCAAGGCTACTTGCTGCTTTCTTTTACTATCTATGGTTGCTGGTTATCAGCACATAATAAACTGATTTAAGCTAATTCACTAAAGACTTCGAAGCCATCATGGATATAAAAAAAATTTTGAAAACAAGAAAGGAGGGAACAAAGCAAAGCTGGGAGTTATTTCAGATGGGCAACAACAATGTAGGCAAAATAGTGGTGCTTGTCAAAACCTTAGCACACCTGGAATAATGCTTAGGCTGATGTTACTGTAAAGCGCACACAATGTTTAAAGCCATAAACAACGGCAAATTGGAACAAAACTAAAGGTAACTTTAGCCTTTATAGGGCTGTATAAAGTTGTCCAAATGAATAGGTCGTAATTACAGTGCATGAAAATGCACTGTTCTGTTATCCGAAGTCTTTTTCTTCTTATTCGAGTGCATGAAAATGCATTGTACTGTTCTTCCTAGGCAACTTCTTCTTATTATTCCGCTTACCACTTTTTCCGTACGCAATTTCTCTTGAACAGTTTAACTTAGAAACTTCATTCAAACTTTGTAACGTAGGTCTTCAAACGGACCAGGTTGCTATGTATTTTCAACTTTATAACTTTTATACTTTTTAAACTATTAAAGAAAAACTTTTTAAAAATCCCCATAGACTTAACATTGTGATTGTGACATCACAATACGGCCATTAAGCAATTAGAATCCTATGCCAGGTGGGCAGGCCACCTGCAGCAACTGCCAGTTCAGGCTTTAAGCATACAATCTGGCTCTCTTAAGACTACACATACTGTTCAACTGTTTCAAGATAAGAAGCCCTGTTACATCCAACTGGAAAAAAACAGAATCAGACACTTTTGCATATAATTTTATGCAGTGTTTCCCATACATTGACATTGGCGGCCCACCACAATATCAACATTGACCACCACACAATGATTTTCCAGGTTGTACTAAATTGTGATTAAATCTAAGTAACATCATAACCACGCTGCGCTTATTTGTTAAAAACTGTTGCATTCCAGTTAATTCTGCAAGCTTACCAACACAAACAGAATTCAATTCTGTGGGAAACACTGTTATGCATGATGAGACAATGGGTTCCACCAATATTCGTAACCCTGGTGGATGCTGATAGGCGAACAGGTGTCTTTCGAGGGTGGCGAGAGGGCCCAACTCTAAGGTTAAGGAGTATAAAAGATAGGCCACAGCCATTTTGATCTCAGATCTCATCGGGGGCCGCCAGCTGATGACATCTCACCTCACCCTATTGCTTGACACCTGGTCTGAACATTGTTTAGGCTGGACTATCACTGCAATACGGTGAATAAAGATTCAACAGTCTTCAGAGATCTCCTGTCTGCATTGTGTCCTTCGGACGCCTTGTCCCAGAGAGCTAATTAGTAAATAGTCAAGTGATAAATTGCTAATTGGATTCGGAAGTGGACCAGTTTTTCCACGACACAACCACCACAACTAACCTAGCAACAGCCTAGCAAGCACCTCAAGTACCCTAGCAACAACCTAGCAACCATGTCAAATACCTTAGCAACAGCCTAGCAACCAATATAGCAATCAATGAGTTTAACCTAGCAACTAGCATAGCAACCACCACAACTAACCTAGCAACAGCCTAGCAACCACCTCAAGTACCCTAGCAACAGCCTAGCAACCATATCAAATACCCTAGCAACAGCCTAGCAACCACTTTCCACAGTTACAACCTAGCAACCAGTATAGCAACCAATGAGTTTAACCTAGCCAACCAGCATAGCACCACCTCAAGTACCCTAGCAACAGCATAGCAACCAACATAACTACCCTAGCAACAGCCTAGCAACCACCTCAGCAACCATGTCAAATACCCCAGCAACAGCCTAGCAACCATGTCAAATACCCAGGCAACAGCCTAGCAACCACCACAATGTCAACCTAGCAACCACTATATCAACTAACAGGATTACCCAAGCAACCTGCATAGTAACCACTTAATTTGGCATAACAACCACCCCAGCAACACTATTGCAACTATATCTGCATTATTTGTTTTTACTCTCTATGATATTTTACATCATATTTTTGCATTTTCATGCACTGTATGTCCTTCAGGAAATGCTTTTCTAGTTATTATTCTTCCCACCAAATGTCTGCGTCTAATTTAGCTTCAACTGTTTAACGTAGAAACTTCGTTCAAACTTTGTAACAAAAGGACACTTGAGGAATGTATTTTTAATTTTTGTTTATACTTTTTGAGACAAAAAACAAGCTTATTTTTCCCCATAGACTTTGCATTGGCACTATGACATCACAATGGGCTAATTAACTTGATTTGCACCTGTATCAACTTCCAGCTGCTCATATAGGCCCCATCAAAGAGCCAGTTAAACTGATTGCACCTGTATCAACTGCTTTCTGCTCAACTATGCCAACTCTCTCTGTGTCTCTACATTTTACAAGGATATAACCCACATTCCATCCTACTTTCTATCCATTCATCCTCTTCAAACCATTCACTCATCCAGCCATTAACCTATCCATCAACATCCATTAAATAATCTGTCAATCAACATCCATTCAACTTTCTGTCTATCAACATCCATTACACTATCTACATTTAACTTTTAAACTATATACTCTGTTTCAGGCTTTAAGCATACAATCTGGCTCTCTTAAGACTACAGATCCTGTTCAACTATTTCTTTTGCCCACAACTGTTTCAAAATAAATGTCCTCACTACAATAATTCACTATTAAATAATGTAACTATTTAAACTACTCAACTATTTAACTGTTCAGCCATTTCAACTGTCAGTTGTTATCAACTATGACTTCTGCCAACTGTTTCCAAATAAAAGTTTGTTTTGCATTTTATGTTAATATACAGTATCTTTATACTTTCATGCACTGGTAATTTCATCGAAATTACATTTTCTAGTTAGGGGTTGTTGTTGTAAAGATATTGCATGTGGATGTTGTACTATATAGGCTTCTTTTTAGGTGACCAATGCACAAACAAAACTGGGAAACAGACAAATATTATCAAGGCTTTGAATGTTGGGGGTGTCTGTAGATCGGTGTGCATAGCATTCATTCCTGCAGACGCCCCTGTGGCCATGCATGCGCAATTAAAATAGCATCTGTATTTGCGCCACTGATTTTAGACCAGGATTTTCCTGGTCTGTGGTGGAATTGTTTTCTGAAACTGCAAAATATCAACAGGGAACATTTGCACCGGAACACGCCTTCTCTTTTTCGCTGAATCGTCCCCGTGGGCGCAATTGCATTCCCTAATTTACCAACGTGTGTCTGTCGAGGGAAAATTCCAATATGTGCTGAATGCAAAATAGGAAAGACACAAGCGTCAGTATACAAAGTCAATTGTGCTTGAGTGCACGATAGGGCCCTTAGTCTCAAAATAGATTTATTAACATTGAATAGTGACTAAACAAGACTTCAACAAGTCAAGTGTTTTTTGTCCTAGTTGAGCATTGAAATTGTGAACTTACCCTTTATCTTAGTAGTATTTCTCTCATTCTTTTGCGGAATCTCATCACCATTGTCTGATCTGGGTCTTTGGATCACAGCTGCCATTTCTCCAGGTCCACTCTTCTCTGTTGAGACCCCTGTGCCATAGCCATCACTCTGAGTGGAGGCAGCTACAGTAAAAATCTCAACGAGATCAGACACATTTCCAGATCTGCTCCCAGAGTGTTCATCAAGTGTGTTTTCTCCCACTGCACATATGCAAATAAACCAAATGCATTTTATGAATGCAGCAATCAGTGACCATTCAACAATGGCTTTCTCTTACAGTTTTTGCCTATTGCTTACACACTTTCTGCAGAATTTGGCTCATTACGTCAAAGCTGTACACACAGCCAAATAAGACATAGCACTTGGAGATAAACAACTTACATCTATGCCAAAATGAAACACTGCAATCAAAACTCAACAATCCTTTCTAAAAAATATAATTATTGCAACAAAATCATACACACATGCACCATTTGAATTACTCTTTCAAATCAACAGCAACAGACTGATGTGCTTTATATACAACAATACAGTCTTTGTGTTATTTGTATTGTCATTTTCACAGACTGTCAACAGTAGCAAAAGAAGTTTGCAGTAATCAGCTGACATTTTTTGCAACAAAAGTTTGTACAAAAAACAAATCTTTTTACAGAAATAAGGAAAAAAAGAATCACAGTTATCAATGCAATAATATAAGTGAATGTAGTGAAATGTAGCAACAAAACAAAAGTAACAAGAAAAAAAAATACTGGAGAAATTGCTATTGAAAAAAAAAATACAATATTGTCTTGTATGTGTGTGTGTGTGTGTGTGTGTGTGTGTGTGTTTCTGGTTATGGTTCAGATCTGGCCACAAGTCCTCTTTGACATCACAGGTGATGTCCTCTCGGGCTAGGCAACGGGGTAAATATCACCATGTGTGCCATATCCACCCTTGAACTGACCCTACCTCAATGTCTCTGCATGCCCCTTCAATTGCTTGCAAAACAGGCATGCAGGTATGTGGTTGGTGGCCATATACTTTTTATTGGCACACTGAAATTCTTCGATAGGTTTTAGAAATAAAGTAAGTAATAAAGTAAAGGGGCAAATACAGAACTGTACATGGGTACTTAATGTAAAAGTACATACTTGAACAGGTACACAATAACATACCTGAAGTCTATTTGTAGTGCTAAGCCTCAGACTGATTGGGGTTAGTTTTTTTTCGCAATAAGTGTATTGCAGAATAGCAAACAATGTACAAAGCAGAAAATGTGTTTAAGCTATGGTTACACATTATTTAACCCATTTACTCCTAAAATGCCTGCTAAAAACGCCTATAGAATCCTATGGCATTCTAGACTAAATAACCTTATTTCCTGAGGGTTTTCTGAAAACATACTAAAAATTGTCAACGTCTACCAAAATGTAATATCTAAGCCTCTGTAGCACCTAAAAACATGAAATAAAAAGCATGCTGCGCTACGCAGCATCCAGCGGGAGGGTCAATGTTGCGCTACGCAGCATCCAGCGGGAGGGTCAATGTTGCGTCATGCTACAAGAAGTTTAGGCATTGAGGCTTTAATCAAAGCACTCATTTTTAGTGTGTAAGCAATGGGCAAAAATTATAAAATGGATTGTGTTTTCCTTTAAAAGTAAAACGAAAACAAATGGGAAAAACTTTTATACTCACTCTCTGGAGGAAACTCCATACTCTCCTGGAACTGGAAGCACTCCCTGTTCTTTGCCACCATCTCTTCTATCTTCTCCAGCAGCTCTGTCACCTGGCCATCATCACTTTTCTTATTATTCAAAACATGATACCTGTTCCCACATTTCTCTACAACCCACTGCAGAGCCTCTCCTCCACTCTCAATGTGCTGCTCAATACTTGTGTCTCCCAGCCAGTCCCCTCTAGTGAACAGCACTATAGTGTGACTCCAGACTCTCTCACCCAGCAGCTCCATGTGTTCCTGCACTGCTCTTCTGTGTGTCTCTGTGAATGAGTCACTCACATTAATGTTCAGGAGTAGAGCATGGGGTCCTGGAGGACACAGAGACACACTGCGGACAATCTCTTGTTTCTCAAATTCAGAAGTTTGCTCAATAGCGCAGTTCTTCAACCATCCTGGTGCCTTCACTACAGTGATTTGTCTTGCTGCTGTTTCTCTTTCTCTTTTCACACAGTCAACTGTTTTTTCTGAGCTCCCAAACTCCTTTCTGCCCAGGATGGTGTTTCCTGATGACCTCTTCCCAGTAGTTCTGTTTCCCAGCAGCACAATCCTTATATCAGAAATATATGGAACTCCACCTGGAAGCAAATAATGAAATTATGTGAAACACACTGAAAATTCTCTGTATGCTTTTGCTGTCATAGAATTATCATCTAAATGAACTTTGAAATTGTGTGTATGTTTTTAGGTGTGTGTGTGTGTGTGTGTGTGTGTGTGTGTGTGTGTGTGTGTGCGCGTATTAGTGTGTTTTATGAGTATGACAGAGTTCTGGTAGTAGATGTCTTGCATATAACAGAATACTTTGTGTGTGGTTGTGTGTGCTTGTGTGTGTGTATGCGTGAGAAAGAGAGAGTCTGTGTGTGTGTGTATGTGTGCGTGTGTTTGTTTGTGTGTGTGTGTGTATGTGTTAAAGAAGAAAACAGAGGGTATAGGACAGAAAGATAATGAATGAAGTAGACATAAGCCATGATACATGTATCAAAATGTTTTATGTGTAGGTTTGAAAATGTCACTCACCTGCTGATGATCTGAGAGTTTGTCTCTGCCTCTGCACCTCCATCTTCCTCTCCTCTGCTCTTCTCTCTTCTTCCTTCTTCTTCTCATGTAGTCTATTAGAAATATTTCTGTCAAAGTCATACTGATGGCCCTTGTTTCCTGCCACAATTTCCTCTATCTTGTCCAGCAGCTTTGTCACCTGGGCACCATCACTCTTCTTATTAGTCATAACATGATATCTATTCCCACATTTCTCTACAACCCACTGAAGAGCCTCTCCTCCACTCTCAATGTGCTGCTCAATGGTTGTGTCTCCCAGCCGGTCCCCATAGGTGAACAGCACTATAGTGTGACTCCAGACTTTCTCACCCAGCAGCTCCATGTGTTCCTGCACTGTTTGTCTGTGTGTCTCTGTGAATGAGTCCCTCACTCTAATGAGCAGGAGTAGAGCATGGGGTCCTGGAGGACACAGAGACACACTGAGGACAATCTCTCGTTTATCACGTTCAGGAGTTTGCTCTACAGTGTAGTTCCTCCACCATCCTGGTGCCTCCACTACAGTGATGCGTCTCCCTGCAATTTCTCCTTCATTCTTCACACACTCAGCTGTTCTTCCTGATGTGCTAAATTCCTTTTTACCCAGGATGGTGTTTCCTGATGAACTCTTCCCAACAGTTCTGCTTCCCAACAGCACAATCCTCATATCTGAGATTGGAAATGAAAAAAAAAAAAAAACATATAAAGCGCCTTCAAATATTCATAATCTTAAATGCATGTTAAATACATGCTCAATATAAAGATACACAATATAGTACAGACAAATATTTAGCATAGACACATATTTAGAATTAGCACCATGGTAGACTACAGTGCCTATACAAAGTATTCACACCATTGGATATTTTCCCCTTTTATTAGCTTTATAAATGGATTTTTGATTTTTGTTTACAAGAAAATCACAAAAAAACTCTCTTTGATGTCAAAGTGAAAGAAGATTTCTACAAGGTAATGTTAATGAATTAATATGTCCCCCCAGTTCAAAAAATATGGGACGATAAGTTCATATGTTAGATGTATGCATTTTTGTACAGTTGTTACAGGAGTCTCAATTTTGTAATAGATGCACTGTATTGCCATTCAACAGTGACTACTAGCAACAAAAATAAAGGATTTCTGTTTTGTTTTTTGTATCTTGTTCTTTCTCATAAAAATGGTATTCTTACCTTTCTCCTTAGTTCCATGTATTTTTCCATGTTCTGGTGTGAAGTTTACATTCTCTTGCGGAATTTCATTACCTACATGTGCTCTGGTTCTTTGGATCCCAGCTGCCATTTCTCCAGATCCACTCTTCTCTGTTGAGTCCCCTGTGCCAGAGCCAGAACTCTGAGTGGAGGCAGCTACAGGAAGAAGCATAACGGGACTCGTGAGATCAGACCCATTTCCAGATCTGCTCCCAGAGTGCTCATCAGGTGTGTGTTCTCCCACTGCACATATGCAAATAAACACAATGCATTTGATGAATGCGCAATCAGTGGCTTTATCTTAAAATGAGATTTAGTATGGATTGTGTTTGCATTTAAAAGTAAAACAAAAACAAATGGGAAAAAATGTTATACTCACTCTCTGGAGGAAACTCCATACTCTCCTGGAACTGGAAGCAGTCCCTGTTCTTTGCCACCATCTCTTCTATCTTCTCCAGCAGCTCTGTCACCTGGCCACCATCACTCTTCTGATTGTCTACAACGTGATACCTGTTCCCACATTTCTCTACAACCCACTGCAGAGCCTCTCCTCCACTCTCAATGTGCTGCTGAATACTTGTGTCTCCCAGCCGGTCCCCATAGGTGAACAGCACTATAGTGTGACTCCAGACTTTCTCACCCAGCAGCTCCATGTGTTCCTGCACTGCTGTTCTGTGTGTCTTTGTGAATGAGTCAATCACTCTAATGTTCAGGAGTAGAGCATGGGGTCCTGGAGGACACAGAGACACACTGTGGACAATCTCTTTTCTATCACGTTCAGGAGTTATCTTAACAGTGCAGTTCCGCCATCCTGGTGCCTCCACTGCAGTGATGCGTCTCCCTGCTGTTTCTCCTTTTCTCTCCACACAGTCAGATGTTCTTCCTGAGGTGCTAAATTCTTTTTTTCCCAGGATGGTGTTTCCTGATGAACTCTTCCCAACACTTCTGTTTCCTAGCAGCACAATCCTCATATCTGAGATGGGAAATGAAAAACCATAATGATCACACTTAAAATATTAATCATGTCAAATGTGTTTACATGCTCAATATAATGATACACAATAAAGTACACATATTTAGCACCATGGTAGACTACAGTACCTATATAAAGTATTCCCCGCCTTGGATATTTCCCCTTCTATTGCCTTTATAAATGGAATCATGGTCAATATAATATTTATAATATTTATTTATTTATTTTTATTTTTTTACAAAAGAATAAAAATAACTATTTGATATCAAAGTGAAAGCAGATTTAGACCCTCAGCCAAAACATAAATATACTGTAAACATTGATTAGTGACTTAAAGGCAAAGTAATATTTCTATATCTTGTCCTAAATAAAGTTGAACATTAAATTGTAAACTCACCTTTTATCTCAGAAGTAAATCTTTTTCCATGTTCTGGTGTCAAGTTGACATGCTCTTGCGGAATCTTCTCTCCCGGAATCTCATCACCTACATGTGCTCTGGTTCTTTGGATCCCACCTGCCATTTCTCCAGGTCCACTCTTCTCTGTTGAGTCCCCTGTGCCAGAGCCAGAACTCTGAGTGGAGGCAGCTACAGGAAGAAGCATAACGGGACTCGTGAGATCAGACCCATTTCCAGATCTGCTCCCAGAGTGCTCATCAGGTGTGTGTTCTCCCACTGCACATAATGCAAATAAACACAATGCATTTGATGAATGCAGCAATCAGTGGCCATTCTAAAATGGCTTTCTCTTAAAATGAGATTTAGTATGGATTGTGTTTGGCACAATCCTCATATCTGAGATGGGAAATGAAAGACAATATGAACACACTTAAAATATGAATCATGTTAAGTGCATGTTAAATATGTTTACATGTTCAATACCATATAGTACACATATTTAGCACCATGGTAGACTACAGTGCCTATAATATCAAATGTATTCACCCCTTGGATATTTTCCCCTTTGATTGCCTTTATAAATTGAATCATTGTCAATATATTTTTTGTTTGTTTGGTTTTTTTTTACAAAAAATCACACAAAACTATTTCATATTAAGTGAAAGCAGATTTAGACTTTCAGTCTAAAAATAATAAAAATTGATTAGTGACCAAAAGACAAAGCAACATTTCTGTATCTTGTCCTAATTAAAGTTGAACATTAAAATTGTACACCCACCTTTTATCTCAGTAGTAAATCTTTTTCCATGTTCTGGTGTCAAGTTTACATTCTCTTGTGGAATTTCATTACCTACATCTGATCTGGTTCTTTGGATCACAGCTGCCATTTCTCCAGGTCCACTCTTCTCTGTTGAGTTCCCTGTGCCAGAGCCAGAACTCTGAGTAGAGGCAGCTACGGAATTTTGCCTGAAGTGCCTTATGAGATCAGACACACTTCCAGATCTCCTCACAGTGCGTTCATCAGGTGTGTGTTCTTCTAGGATTAGAGTTAGGGTTAGGATTAGGGTTAGACGTTAGGATTAGGGTTAGGGTGCATGTGTCATGACAGTGTCATGTCACTCTTATGTCGATTCTGTCAAGTAAAGTTTTACCATATAGGGTATATGAATGGAAGAATATTAGACTGAAATGTTTTGTACGTGTGTATCACATTTTGAAACTGTAGCAATTATTTGTAACTGTAAAAATGATACAAGTAATTGTCAATATCACAAATATGCCCTACACTTACAAATCTATTCTACGGGTACAGATCGGTTTTACAGCTACAAATCATCCTACAGTTAAAAATATTTTACCATTACAATTATATTCTATTACAAATCAATATTCTACGTTCAAAAAGCTGTCCTACAGACTTTTCACCACCTTAGGGATAAGAAGCGTCTCATATGTATTGTGTATGTGTATCAGGATTTGTAACTGTAAAAATGATTTTTGATTTTACAAAAAAATAACACAAACGATTTTAAGTATTACTCATATGTCCTTCACTTACAAATATATTCCACATGTACTAAACCTTCTACAGTTGCTGTCTTTCAATTACGAGACTGTTCTGGCACTTCCTGTTGAATAGCCAATTGCGATGTTCAGGTTTGGCTAGCCAATCAGGAATCTAAGTTCACTAAGCAATCACAGTCAGGAGGTAGCGCACCCCACCCCACGTGGGTTGAAGAGGATCTACTGTCAGAAGAACGAGGATGTTATGCTCACAACAATAGACTTCTCCAGAATAAGTCCCGCCTCCGTAACTTCCGTATCCATCCAACTTCCGGTCGTCAAATGTCTATGGGAAATAACATGGCGTTTTGAAAGATCGTACCTGTCAAACTCTGTAGGTGACAAAGTAGAAAAAGTTGGTGGGCCGATTGGCCTACACACTTCTGCCATCTAGTTTCCACTGGATTTTTTGATTGTCTGTGCCGTTTAAGTAGTAAACGATTATTAATGCTAACCGGGAGCTAATTCCGATGTACGCGGGCGGAGGAGGGCGTTAGATCTTGCTCACAACCAACCAGTCACAACCTAACGTGATGGTCATTTTCACGTGTGATTCATGCGTGGTTTCAGTGGTCTATAAATGTAAATCGTTTGCAAGGTTCAGTCTCTTTTCAACATGACTTAACTTTGGTTTGACTGTGCGAGTTTGTTGGCTGTTATTGAGATATTTGAAAAAGAAAGAAATTGCCGACGAAGACACTAAAGACATGACGAGATGAGATTTTTTTTCACGAATAACAGATATTGATAAGCAGACTAGGAATCAGAGGCTAAATCGTATTGTCGATAGCTTTATTTTGCATGACCTTGATCAGAACAGTAAAGTTTTCAGAATGTATTAACAACCTATCAAACATGATGATTTCACACAGGGTTAGTGCCACCTCCGTAGACAGGCTCTGGTGTCACAAACTCCATTTTGGTGAAGACAAACTATGAAACATTGCCGTTGCTATGGGGGAGTCGCGGCATCTGAAGCGTGCGTTAGCTTAGTGCTTCTTACTGATATATATATTCTACTTTAACGGCACCGACAATCAAAAAACCCAGTGGAAACTAGATGGCAGAAGTGTGTATGCCAATCGGCCCACCATTTTTTTCTACTTCGCTAACTACAGATGTTTTACCGGTATGATATTTCGAAACGCCATGTTATTTCCCATAGACATTCGACGCCCGGAAGTTGGATGGATACGGAAGTTACGGAGGCGGGACTTATTCTGGAGAGGTCTATGGTGCACACGGGAGAAACGCTGGCAAAACGATATAGCTTACATGGGATTAATTCAACACCGATACAAAGAATTTGCTTTAAGTCTTGTGATCTATCTGAAAATTACGTTAATTAAAATTAGTCTACTTCCTTCTGTGCACTGTCCCATATTCTAAGCAGATTCATGAGCCACACAGTGAATGTAGGCTAATAAAGAAGATAATGACCGACTATACTTGTCACTGCCTTTCTTCCGGGGCAAAAGTATGTGTCAAAAACTAGCATAGTTAGCTAATTATAAGGTAAGTATATATTAGTCTATGCGAGTGGGCAGCTGTTGCAAGAGAAAATTAAGACCATAGGCCTACGTTTGCTCCGGAAAAAATTAATTGTGCTGTGGATTGTCATGACAGCCCAGCGGGCACCGTGATGTCAATTTGATGTCAAGAATTAGTCAAGGTTTTGACCACCATGTTGAGCATCTATAATTTCATACTATTTTAGCATTACAAGCTATGACTTGCTTGTGGTTGTAAAGACGTCCAACAAGGGATCAATCTAACATGTAGTCACTGGTCTATAAACTTGGGTCAATATGATTGATGTTAAATCAACGTTGATTTGATATCAAGAAAAAAGGCATAGGAAAAAGGGCGTCAAAATGATATGGAATTGACGTCATTGAATTGACCACCATATGAGAACCAATAATGTTAATAATCTTAATAGTAGTAATAATAGCCCACTAGGCTAATGTTACTGTTGTTTTGACACTTCTACCAACCAGTCTGGTAATATAACAGACTAAAATGCCAACAGTAATCATTTTCACGATTGTTTTTAACGGATGCTTATCACCGCTTGATAAGCGCATGCGCACACACAGCAATTCCCATCCCCCACCCCTGATCAAATTCAAATTCGCGCAGCACTCTAGAATCTTCGCCGAGTTTGCTCCTTTTCAACTGCAGTCACCAGTGACTTCAATATTACTTCAACAATCAACCGTCACTTTTCTGTCATGCCTCTGACTGAATGTGTAAGCTGTACAAACTCCGCCATCATCATATCCCAGGTAAGAATTACAGTACTTTTGTATGCCAATTGAAAACGTGAATTTATTCGAAATATATTGTTTTCATAATGGAATGTTAATCAAAGCCGTTAGTCATGTTTAGAATTAGCTAGTGAGCTAACGCTAGCGATGTTAACGTTAGCTGTTAATGTTAACTTTTCCAGTAGCAGACTAACTTCACTATTATGTGGAATATCTGTTTGTTTGCCTGTTTGTCTGTTTGTTAGTTTTATAATGAAATAGCAGGCGCAAGTAAGTTAGCTAATAGCTATAGCTACATTTAAAGTAAAGTTAGCTACATTTAAAATGGCTGTTACCATGCAGGCTAGCAGACACAGATGAAAGTTGTTAACGTTAGAATTAATAATGGTTAACGTTAGCTCTACCTTGCGAACTTCCATGGGACATAGGTAACGTTAGGTCACTGTATTTAAACTTAATACATGTAGTGCTAGTGTTGATACATAATATAGTGTTGCTATAACTGCAAAGAGGTCCTGTATGAATTAAGTAATATATATATATATATCAGTTATCTACCCACTGATTTAAGGAACTGCAGTTTAATATAGCCATGTTTATTAACAGACCTGTCATTTAATGGATGTGATGGGTGGGTGGCACCTCAATATCATGCCTACAAGTAAAGGGATCTTTAGTTTGTGAAGGGTAGTGTTAGGCTACATGTTCTTCATTTCATAGCCCTTATTTGCCCCTTGTTTGATGTACCTGACTTGCTCTGAGGCATGTGTTAAGAAGCATGTGAGTGTAGTAGTGCTTCAGTGATGGTCTTTTCATGTTCTGTGTGTTTTGCAACATATTAATCTTAGTCTCCCTCTGTTTGCAGGTGGTGTGTTGTGAGGATTGCTGCAGTAAGAACACTGAGTGCATTCTGGAATATTCCAAATGTGTGCCACGTCCAAGCTCGCAAGAGAGTTCACTCACCAGGTAAAGACACACACACACACACACAATGTTATTTTGAAGTATTAAAAAACATTGTTGTTTTAGAATTTTCGAACGAAATGGTTGGTAATTAGCACGTTTACGAGTATAGTTTACATTCCGGTATGATGGCAGAAGTGTCTTTGTGTACTGTGTGCCAAAACTATACTATTTAGCATGGTTGTGCAGCTACTTCAAATACTGTAAGTATTGTAATTTATCTACATATAACACTACCGTTAAGCGTGGGAAAAAAGTGGAGGTGGGGCGGGGATTGCATGGAAGGAGATGCATGCTATTTCAAGAGTTGAACACCCATTCACTTTACTTTTTTAGCACAGTTAATTTGGACTAAATGCATCAGTTTTTCGTTTTTTTTTTTTTTTTACATGGGTTCCTCTGAATTCCCCATCAAAAACTTTACAATAAACTCATATTTTTGTTCAGTCTCTCTCAAATTTGAAGGGTTTGTTACATAAACCATATATTTTTTGCATAAAACGTAAAAACTACTGCTAACGTAACGTTAATTTACCCACTGCATTACAGATATTGGTTTGTACCATCACTGTATTCAAGAGTTCGATGATGGAGAAAGTGAACTTTCTTTTGAGATTACACCTATCAAAGATTGTAGCCTTTACCAAAATAGTCACGCTGCCCCTCCATTTCAATTGTTGATGCGCCAAAAGTAGACCTATCATGCTTATCAAGTGTAACTCTCTGAAGACATCCTTAACTTGTGAGTGTTGGAATTGTTGCTAGGTAGTTCATTTAAGTTCACTCAAAATGTCAGGTCAATTGTATGGTGTGTGCGTCTCGTCACTGCTATGGCGCGTTTACATGTTATCTGTCACTGCCAGCACGTTCTATACTCAGTGTCGTCCATCCTTGCAAATTCAAGTGAGGACATAGAGTTAAGTTGTAAACAATTGTAAAAATGATTGCCATAATCTGATTACACTCAAAAGACGTCTGGTTTTGGTAGTCTACAAATTAATGTTTTACTTTTGTTATGCAATGTTAATGGTATACAGATTAAAACATGTTTTCAGTGTCTCTTTAGCTGAAAACTACTTCCAACACGCATGCCTCTTCCATGAATAGGCGCTCTTAGCCTGGCTAACGTCAGACCTCATTGAGATAGGGTCTGGGAATTAGACATTAATTTTCTCGTATTTGAAACATGGTTTACGAATGCCCAGAGCCGTTTATTGGGCGCTACGAATGTCTATCAAATGCGTCTGTACATAGCTCATAACGGCTTCGGCGTGTCGTCATCGTCTTGCTGCCCTCCCTCCGTTCTGTGAATTGTTCCTTCGTTGAGGTGAAAACGAAGTCCATAGAATCCAGGCTGCCTAGCAGCGTGAATAAAATCGCGTGCGTAAGGCAGCATGGGAAAACCCAGGCTAAGGCACTCTAGTCCTTGAGCCACCCCCTAGTCCACCCACCCACCTACCCATCCGCCCCCCGGAAAAAAAAAAAAAACTTGGGGGTGTCACTCCCGGGATTTTAAAAACAATTCAAGTTGCTCAACATCATGTCTGATTAGCAATAACTGCTATGAAACAGAGACATTACATTTTCTGGTCAGTGAGGTTTAAATTAATTAGTTCCTGAATCCTATCCCATTTAATGTGACTTCAGAGGGCTTGAGAGGGATAGGATTTAAACCGTGGCGGACCGCCATGCTTAAATAAATGTAGAGGAAACACTGGATATTCCTTTCCTTGTTCTTCAACAACAACCTAATAACATGATCATGCTGATGGCTGATAGCTTTTGCTCTTCCCAAGTACAAGTAGCCAGGTGAGATGTTTGCAACTACATTACTTTTTATCAATCCAGTTGCAGCAGGCCTAGTTCCAAACCACAATTGTTGAACTGTGATGAACTGCCCTATTTGTGATTGTTTTTAGAGATTCTAGAGGTTTTATACTAGTGTTGCCACTAACAACTAATAACTAATTTTGTTGTATAACTCGCACTCCTCCTTGTCCACAGGTGGCAGCAGTGCGGTGGAGGCAGAGTGGCAGCAGTACGGTGGAGGCAGAGTGGCAGCAGAGCTGGCCTAAACAAAACAGTCTTCAGCCCTTGGAACCACACCTGGCTCTTTGGCCCCAAGAACAAACCTTCCCGTCATAGGTGCCTCTGATAGTGCATCACTCATAAGAATGGTAACAAGAATGCACTTAAAGAATGCCCTGGCAGGAGAATCACATATGAATACTTTCACAGACAGTTGAAGTGCTTTGCCTCCATGAACAATGCCATCTTGCTGTAACTGCTGCAACTCCTGGAGAAAGTCACTTAAGTACTCTTCCTCTGAATTTGGTTTAGCAACTCCACAGTAGATGGCCACAATGAAAGGAGCAAAGTTGTGAAAGTTGCAGAATATGGGCCACATTTGGAAGTTGGAGGATTTAAAAAGTGGCACACCATCAATGTTAAAGCACAAATGTAGGTGCTCAACGATTCCTGGATGCTGAGACAAACGTTTGGTTTTGGAGTAGCATTGTCGAGAATGGTCAGAAAAATCTACCAAAAAGTTTGTAAATTAAAGGATGGAAAAAGTATGGGATTTTAAAATAGAAAATGTGTAGGAACCCTGTTAAAAGAAACCTTTTCTCTGTCTCTCTCCATTCAACTGGATCTCTCAATGTTCTCCAACATTCCATTAGTTGTTACTACATTGTACATGTTGTCATACATTGTTCATATTTAGCCATATTTATTCTGCCCTTATAAGATAACTACTAATACACTGCACATATTTAATTTATATTACTCTAAACCACCTTCTATAAACCAACTGTATACTACTGTCTACACGGCACTGTGTCTTGTCCTGTATATGCACCACCTGTCTATACTTTGTATATCACTTTTCTGCTTTTTTGCACTTCTAGTTAGACACAAACTGCATTTTGTTGTCTTTGTACTTGTATTCTGCACAAATAATCAAAATATGTCAATAAATGCTGATGTAATTTTGACATCAATGTTTGTCGCATTTATGTTTATTTGACATTGAAGCTTGATATTGAATGATATCAAAACAACATCAACATCTTGACATCAAATAGATGTAGAATTGACATCAAATGCCAACAAAGCTTGACATGGAAATGACATCTTGATGTAGAATAAATGTTGAATTGACATCAAAGCTTGACATTGAATGATATCAGAATAGCATCAAAACGACATCAACATCATGACATCTTGATGTCAAATAAATGTCGAATTGACATCAAAGCTTGACATTGAATGATCTCAGAATAGCATCAAAACGACATCAACATCTTGACGTCAAATAAATGTTGAATTGACATCAAATGCCAACAAAGTATGACATCAAAATAACATCAAAACGACATCGCGGAGGTCAAAATCTTGACGTCAAATTGACATCAGTACATTGACGTCGATACAACTTTCATTCTAGACCTGTTTCTAGACGTAATTTTGACGTCGATGTTTGATGTCATATTGATGTTGAATTGACATCAAATGCCCACTGGGAGAGAAGTCTTAGTATGTTAAACTTAGGTCACTAGCCTATGGCGTTTACGTTTTGATAGCTAGGTTATTTTGCTAGTCAGGTTACCAAGGTCCACATTCATCAATGGACTAAAGAGAGAAGTTTCAGTCATCATGACATCACAGATTCTCCCACTAAACATTGGACGTCGTATGGACGTTGAGATGATGTCTATATTGCGTCTGTCGGTCCATGACCAATTCTGAACTTTAGAACGACGTGCAAACTAGGTCCACTATTTGGACATCTAATAATGACCCCATTTGTACGTCAATATGTAGTTGAACATTTGGACGTCGGTGTAGGTCACTTCTTTGGACGTCTAAAACAGGTGCAGGGAATTAACATGATTTAAGTAATTTATTATTATTAGTAGTAGTAGTAGCCTAGTAGCAGTAGGCTAGTAGTAATACAAAATAAATGTAAAATACCAACATTGTTCTTACCAACATGATGAATGTGATCATTATTATTATTAGTAGTAGTAATAGGCCTTGTACACTCTAAAAAATGCTGGGTTATTTCTGCACCCAATTACTGGGTTGTGGCAATTTGACCATTTATTGGGTTATGTTAGCCCATGCTGGGTTATTTTCCATAATCCAGCCACAGGGTTGGTGATTTGGAACTCAATCTCCAACATGGTATTCTACCCACTGTCTGGGTCACTGGTAGCCTAAGTAATGGGTTAACTTACTGAGTATTTTAAGGTCAACATCTCAAGAGTAGCCTACAAATAAAAATGTCAGGCACATTAAGTCACTTTTTTACTGAAAATTGCGAACTGCAACAAATTCTTTGAGAGTTAAATACCATAAGGAATGAGCATGTGTAGGCTATGCAACTCCTGTGTCTACTAGTTGCAAAGAAATCGTTTTGGCTTTGTCTAGCTTTCATTTGGTGATTGCTGATAAAAAAGACACTTTCAACAAGTTGTTAAAGCTACATTGTGTATTTTTTTGAGTTAATTCTAAGCAAAAACCCTTTTGTTCTTTCAAAAATATGTGCTCATTCATGTGTAATTACTTCCACTTACTAATCAAAGTATTCTCGTAAGTGTAGAATCTGCTATTCCAAATACATACGCGCGAGTCGCGCGATGGCTGAATCCATGTTGCGCCTCCATCTTTGAAATACATTCGCCAACGAGGGACATTCCTGGAAATTCAAGCTTCGCCTTTCGCGCTTTTAGGCTTCACTCAGCTGCACCGTGACGTATGGCAGGGGGAGATTAGTCTACTCCTGACTGCCGGCAGATTTGAAAGGTTGTTGAAGATGGAGGATCACACATATTCTCGAGGTCATGAAAAGGAGTCACCAAGGAAGCGAAAACGAGAATTAAAAAGACAACGCGACAGGAAAAACAACAAGACCAAAGTAAATATTGGAGTGGCTTTTCCAAGATGGAAAGAGCTCATGAGGAGCAAGGATTTCAAAAGGGACGCCGAAGTTGCCTGCTTTCTTCTCGACAGGTAATTCGGCCTATTCGTGTAAACCTATACAGTCTATGGTGTAAATTCGAAGTTTTACAGTTGCTTGGCTAACTATAGCATAACGCTAGAATGACGTCTAGGATACTTTTCGCGTTGATGAAAAAGGATTGTCTAGGCTATAACATAAATCTGTGTGCTGTGACGGATCAAAGGGAAAGGGCACTGTAAATTGTAGCCTAGTTATTTTTCATTGCTTTTGCTTTGTAGCCTACACAATGTATCCTAATCTGATAATGCTGGAGTAGCCAATTCCAAGGGTGACGTTTACCTCCTGAGGCCTGTCCTGTAGTCTTATTAATTTTAGACGTAGCCTACTAATTACTAGATTGTCTGAAGGGAAAGTTTTTCACCTGTAGCCTACACCTGGGAATGGGGGAAGGGTAGACTAGTCCATTACACTTATGAATGGAGGAAGGGTAGGTCATTACACCTAATGGGGGAAGGGTAGACCAGCCAGCCCAGAGACTGATCAGACTGAGGGTCAAAGTCATTATCATGCAGAACAATACAAAACTGAACTGACAGAACTGTTTTGATTGAACTTTAGTCAATTTACTATATGTATATGAGGTGCATCTACCAAAATACATTTTCTTCACTGTCATAAAATGAATGCACTTTGTTTGTGGTTTAGTGAGACATTCAAACATACTGCTCTTTTTTGTCCAGCTATGAGAGAGAACTTCGAGCAGTCACATCAACACCACTGAAAGGAAAGCCCTCTAAAGTATTAACTCCAGCAGTGTCCAGCATCTCTAGTGGGACAGACAGGTCAGTCACTGCATGAAAATTATATTTTTAATAATTTGGTGTTTACCATTTTATGTACTGTCATATGTTGTGAAACACTCTGCTTATTCATTTCAGAGATGAGCATCTTGGCGCAATTGCAGAAGCCCCTGAAATTGAGAGCCTTGAACAGAGGTAACCCATCAATGCTCATAATGTCTATATCCTAACCCTACATGTGTTCTCTATTGTATATTTTCATGATATAAGCATTTATATATATTTTTTACAAAGCCTACATGACATGAGCATCGCGGAGGAGGATGTGGATGAAAATGTGTTCAATGACCCCATGAACAGTGTGTAAGTAGTACACCCTATAGACATACCGGTATGTTACTATTTGTACTGTGTGGAAGTTCTTTTTTTCTAAATATGTTATTTCTTACAGAATCGACTGGACAGATGAAGGATCTGCATTCCATCAAAGAGATGATGGAGAGAGGGATGACGGCTCCGACGAAGAGTATCTTCCACCAATTTCTATACGGTGTGTGCTCATCTGTTGTTACTTGGCCATATTTTGTGTTGTGTTTTGTCATACATTTTTACATGGTGCCCGTGTGTTCTGCCTCCACAGAATGGGTGGAGCATTAAAGGCAGTGCAGACTGTTGACCATCTTCCTGTAATTGGGCTTGATGAAACTGTGCATGACCTTTCTGCTCATGAAGACCCTACTGACGAGCCCTTGCCCAGTGTTGAGTTGCCCAGTTACCCAGACCCTTTGAAGGTCCAATGTGTAGATGATATCATCTGTGTCCGAGCGGCAGTGTTGTATGAGACCTGCTTGAGGCAGCTTGTCACACTAATGAAGCTGCCGGTGGACAGATGTACAGGTGTTCTCAGGACTGGTCTGGTGTGTGATAGTGTTGCCCCCTTTCACATCAACATCACTTATAAGGGCACGGCAATGATTGCGGAATGGGTAAGTCCAGGCAGTAACAACATAATACAACTGGTACTGGTAGCAATACCAAGCACATTTCTTGTGACAGCCAGTGTTGTATAATTCAAATCCATTTATCAATCTTCTCTGACTTTTAGATATGTCCCAATGGACATAGCCTGTGGAGATGGAATTCGCAGCCTGTGATGAAGTTTGGGATGCAAGCTGGGGATTTCCTTCTATCCACCAACATTTTGTTGTCGGGGAACAACTATGGGAAGGTTTCCCTATTGTTTAAATTCATGAACATGGGCATGGTGAACCCAAACACATTTTGCACAATCCAAGACACATACTGTGTTGACGCAGTCAAGGAATACTGGGAAGAAAGGAATACCGAGGCCATCCGTCGCCTTCAAGGGAAAGACGTTGTGGTGCTAGGTATGTTGAAATGGTGCATGTATAAATTACTTGCAGCAATGACATATGTTTATTATATAACCTTACTACGAAATATGCCTGGGTTTTTACAGGGGATGGCAGAAATGATTCACCAGGGCATTGTGCCCAGTACTGCAGCTACACCACGATGGAGCTTGACACCAAGGAAATCATTCATGTAGCAACAATAGACAAGCGGCATACATCGTGGAACTCCAACATCATGGAGAAGGAGGGATTTATCCAGACTGTGGACAAGCTTTCCAGAGAGATAAAGCTGGTGGAGATCTGCACAGATGCTCATATCCAGATTGGAGCCCTTATGAGTAAGTGCTCCTCTGATAACATATATGAATACAAATATTGCAAAAAGAGATGTTGTGAAATGCTATGATTTCCCACTTCACAGACCCAGACAAAGGCAAATACAAGGACCTTGGAATTCATCACAGTCTGGACATGTGGCACGGTGCCAAGAATCTGGCCAAGAAACTTGCTGCTGTAAGTTTCAAGACTCATGGGAATCATTGGCTGTAGTTTACTGTTGGGATGAAATATGCATTTTCTTAGCTCTCCATGGACAATTTCTGAAATACCTCAGTATTTTGTTTTTATTTCCCAAAGGCAGGGAAGGTGAAAGGACAGTCCATTCTCCTCCACTGGTTGAAGGACATCGTCAACCATTTTTGGTGGTGTTGCAAGACTGCTGACACCAAAGAGCAGTTCCTTGTAAGCAGGATTGTTATTGTACTGATTGTAGCTGGTAGCTCCCACTATATCTATATATATATTTGTACTATGGGGACCCTTTTCTGTATAACAATTTGTTTTATATATTATGTATTATATTTGTATTTTTTGCACAGGCACTTTGGATTGGCATTTGTCACCATGTCTGCAACATCCACACGTGGCAAATGGGAAGCTGCCAACACAGCGATCTGGGAGAAGGGAAGGAGTGGATCGAGAGAGATTCTAAGTCTCACAAAGCCTTAGTGGACATTGTTTTCAACAAGCGTTGGCTGAAGGATGTCCACAAATATCTGCGTTTCAGGTAAAGCATGTAACATTGTACACAAATTGTGTGTGTGTATGTATGTATGCACACACTAATGTGGATGTGTGTGTGATTTCTTTTCTATTCGAACAGATCAACAGCAGACCTGGAGTCATTCCAGAACCATGTTCTGATGTATGCCAGTAAGCGCTTTGCTTTCACTCCCCCGGTTTATGAGGCAAGAGTTCTGCTGGCAGCTCTTGACTACAATTTCCACTGCAACAGACCAACAAGAACTACATCTGAGGGCAAACAAATGTAAGTTTAATACATGCAGTATTGTCTTGTAAAGTAAACCCACAGGCACACAGTGGTTTGGGATTGGTATGTGCTCTCCAGTTTGTCAGTTGTTGTAATGAGTAATTGACCTGTAATAGTTTACCTTTGTGCCATTACAGTTTCCGAAGACTGTACAACAAACATGCAAGACGATACAGCTTGTACGCCCTGAAATCTGAGAAAACATATGAATACATCTCAGAACTGCAGGGGAAAATTATAAACAAGAGACTCACGAGTGGAGTTGGGATGCCTCGAAGGAGGAGCCTTCGGCCCAATGACCCAAGAAGACTTCGTGTCGTCCCCCCTATACCTCCACCCCCTATATCAGAGCTGATGCGGACACAAGTCAGCAGAGGTCTTGGTATGTGATGCACTTGCCTTTGCCTGTAACTCAGTCTAGGCGAAATAGCACTGTACAGATTAATAACAATATGTTGAACTATAAAATGGTGTGTATGTCTAATGGCACCTCATGTCTTCCACAGGAGCAGCTTTCCAGGAGGCTGCGCATTTAGAATGATCCCTATTGCTGGTCCATGTTGCTTCAAAGGCACCATGAAAAAGGAAGGGTGGTGTAAATGGGTGTAAATACCATAATTTGTTACTTTCTGTAAATAAATATATATTGCAAATAACATTATTGACCATGTTACTGTCATTTGGTGTTTCAAAAGGTAAATTACTACAGCTCCTTTTTTATTATAAGTTTGTGGATGTAATGTATAAGAAATACAGCATGAATGGTCTCATAACAAAAATATTTTATTTTCATAAAAGCAAAATACACAGCAACTTGGGATCACTTTTTTTATATTACCCTGTCCTAGAGACCCATGCAGCCAGAAAATGAAATGTCTGTAGGCAGCATATCTGAACACTCTTGTCATCTGGCTCTCTTACATAGCCTAATACTGTGATGTCCTCCCTGTGAATCCGGAGAAAACCTTCATCTAGGCAGTACTGTGTGAAGTGAGGCAGAAGGCTCACACAGGTTTTCTCTCGATCGGTTGGCATGTCTCTGCAGTGTGTACAGGTACACCAAGGCATCCCTGGCACAGGTTGGGGGATGACATGTCTGCGCTGATGCATCATCAATGCATCAAACACCAGACCAGGCTGCCTCGCTAGCAACTGTGTGGTGAGGTCCCTGTGCTCTTGCAGGCTCATTCCATCCACAAATCTCTAAAGAAATAAGACACAAAAAATAAGATCAGATAGGCTTGTTTAGGTAGCAAAGTTAGATGGTTAGCAAAGTAGTAACAGTACTCTTGTCATTTTTCAAGTGTTTACACAAAATGAAGAATACTATGTGTATGGACAATGAAAAGGTGAAAACATTTTCTATAGACCATAACGTAATCATATGTGTCATGATTTCACTGGCAGACAACACATCATGCAGTTGACTGGCAACAGCTAGAAATTGCTACATATAAACAATGGAGATACAAACAGGGAAGCTACACCAAGCGCGTAACTGAAGCGTTCCGTTCGCAACGCGTAAAATCAATTTTAGAAGAATGGTCTATTTTTTTCTGGTGTATGCTAGTTGCAGCAGACGCAACGAAAACGAACGTGCCTGGTGCAGCTTCCGAGCTAATTTCGGTGTCATTGAATTGATACTGTTCAGAGAAATATATTAAAAACACAAACCTCCGTTGCTTCTCTCCTTTGTCTTTGAAGTTCTTCCACTCTCTCCTCGTCATCTTTGGAGAGTCTTCTTCTTTGCCTAGGAGGTCTCACCGATCCTCTGCCACCGGCTCTGTCTTTTGGCTTCTCTTTACCTTTCCCTCTTCCTTTTACCTTTCCCTCGCACCTCCGTAGCATCGACTGATCTCTGACTCTGCTCACTGAGAAAAATAGTAGGCTACGCTGTAAACATTGCCTTACACTATTAATCTCGTACATACAGAATAAAGATAGCACTGATACTGTACTAACATTAGCATGCATTCGTTTGGGAATAGCTGATGCTAGCAATGAAATAGTAGCCTACCAAAATAACGATAACGTAAAACTATTATTCACTTTACATAGAGGTCATAACCAACATGTTTACTGGCTATATAATTAAATGCAATGTGTATTGTTTTCTAAAGTAACCTCATCGCTGGAAGGAACACTGGACGAAGTCGTAGTAGGCTACTGGAAGCCATGTTAACCTTGGCATGAAACGGCCACCGTAGGAGTTAAAATGCGCTCGGAATGGGAGGGGCTAGAAAGTAATATTCAGTTGGTTGTCATATAGAATTTCACCGCTAGATGGGAGAAGTTCTTACACAAGGTAGCTTTAAACGTTTGCCTCTCAGTCTTGCTCTGCTTTTAACCCTCTGACAGCAATTTGAATTGCACTTGAACCGCACAGCATTGTGGGGCGATTTCTAACGTTCATCCCCTGCCTCCCACCCCTGACAAAGTTTTCAAATCCAGTAACTTCAACTATTACTTTTCTGCTTGTGTGAGCTGTCCAAACTCTGCCATCATCATATCCAAGGTAAGAATTACAGTACTTCTGCATATGCCAATTGAAAACGCGAATTTATTATAAATATATTGGTTTCAAAGTGTAATGTTAACCAAAACCGAACTAAGTCATGTTAGAACTAGCTAGCAATTAGCTAACGTTAGCGAGCTAAGAATCGCTAACGTTGACGGAGTTAATGTTAACTTTTCCAATAGCTAACTTCACCATTATGTTGGATATCTGGAATGGTAGTTAATATCATATCCAAAAATACATCTGTGTAAGATGTCATTGTGAATGTAGTTTTAGTTTGAATGAAATATCAGGCGCAAGTAAGTTAACTGTTATTTAAAGTGTCTCCATGCAGGCTAATATCAACTTAGCTTCTACAGACACAGATGAGAGTTGTTAACGTTAACGTTAGATCATTTCCATGAGACATAGGCCTAGGTAGACAACATTATTTACATTTAATATGCATGTAGTGTTGATATTTAAATACAAAAGAGGACCAGTAAAACAAATGAATGTAGTGGATGCGAATGGGGGCAATTATACATTTGGGGAATTGGGGGTATGATACACTTTAGGTTGTTAAGTAGTGTTTGGCTTCATGTTCTTCATTTCATAGCCCTTATTTGCCCCTTGTTTGATGTGCCTGACTTGCGCCTCAGTAGTAGTGCTTCAGTGATGGTCTTTTTGTGTTCTGTGTGTTTTGCAACTTATTAATTTTAGTCTCCCTCTGTTCCCTCTGTTTGCAGGCGTTATGATGTGAGGACTGCTGCCCTGAGAACGCTGAGTGCATATGTGTAAAAAAAAAAGCCCAGAATTAGTTTTTTTCATTAGGTGAATCTGGTCATGTTTGCAATAATCTGGTCATGTTTGCAGTAAAGATGGGGGAAACAACAGTCGGGATTGGATTGTGATTTATTGTTAATCTGACTGTAAGGTGTCCAGAAGGTAGGAACCTGTTCCAGTTAATTTTACTGAAGCTTCATTTGGCTCGGCAGCAGATTTGAAGTGGAAATGTATGTCTTGGTATGCATTTCCAGTTACCATCTGCTGGTGAGAAAGTCAAATAAAGCTATAGGAAAATTAACTGGAACAGCATGCCACCTTCTCAAATGGGACTGTCGTGTATGCATGGTGTATGTGCAGCTTATTGCTATGCATGTTACACTGTTTTTGCTGTTACTTGCTATATATTTTAACATTTGGGTTAATAGACTCCTTGAGTGGCTGTGTATTGGACTGACTAGGGACACCTGGAGAGGACTGATGGGGATGTAATAGACTGGTTTTGTGCACCTGTGAGGGGGGAGGGGTTCATTCACATTGGTTGATGTAGTAAGTTGGTAGACAAAGTGGCTAGTGGCTCATAAATGTTTGTTGTCCGTTGCAGCTCAGGCTTACATCAGCCGAGCAACAACGCGATCTGGGGGAATGCTGGAAGTGCCAATGAACACCGCCGGATGTAACGTTGACTGTGTCTGCTGAACAACCGAAGTACATTCAGGGAAGGATCCGCCCTGATTTGGACTTGTGGATGACCTGGCGCCGACAGTGCAGTACCGGCTACATCGGAGCGCGTCCTGTGAACTATTCTTTTAAAACTCTGGTCAGCGGACATTCCTTTATGTGTTGTGTCTGTTGTCTTTGTGACTCGTCAGCCCTGCTGTAAGAGCAGAGTGGACAGAAGACGTTGGGTGAGCGGAACTGAATTTAAGGTGTAGCGTAATCAGATCATTGTGTGTGGGTTTAATTATGAATTGCTGTGCCCTCTCAGTATTTTGAATGTATATTCACTAAGGGTGTCACGATTTCGATTTTATTTCGAAATCGATCGAAATTACATCTCAATCTCAAACTTCGAACTTAAAAGTAGAATCGACGATGCAGCCACACCCGCAATGTCACGTCCAGCATGTATGCCAAGATGCACAAACACACATGCACGTGCTGAACTGCAGCGTCAACACTCCTCTAATTTTAGGCTGCAGCCAGTTAAAATATAGGCCTACACATCAACCTACCAAAATCAAAGCCCCTCTTGCTACTTTGAAATCACCGGTGTGGAAGTATTCGTTCATTCACGTCAATTAAAACTAACTTAGCCTACTCAACTTAGCAAGTGAAAAGATGGTCTAATTACAGTCCAAAGTTACTTTAAGGCTTAAAATGCACATTTATAAGTACATATTCCATGAACACTAACCTTGGGTCTCTTCGGAGTGTGCTGAAACAATCAAATTAACGTTCTGTGTTTCATTTTACTATGTTCACGTCTCTGTTTTAGCCTAAAGTTAGTTCTGTTTACATTACAACCTCGCGGTTGGAACGGTTTCAAAGCGGTTTCAAAAGCCCCCCAAAAAAGAAAAGGAAAAGGCCAGAGTAAAGAGTAAATAACATATAAGGAATGCATTAATAGTAATATTTAAAAAAGATCGAAAATCGAATCGAATCGTGACTTTAAAATCGAAAATTACATCGAATCGAGGATTTGGAGAATCGTGACACCCCTAATATTCACCTAGATAACTTATTTACCTGCATTATTAATCTGTTTCTGCTTGCCAGTTGGGGGTGCTTGCGACGGGACTGCAATGTTAGGCTGGGCTGCTGTGAGTCCTCTATGTAAATTTTAGTAACTGTGCAATAAAAGCGTAAACTGTTCTTGAGCCTCATGTGTTTGTGAGTCTGGGGAATTACCGTTTACCTGCAGTAGTAAAAGGGCAATGACAGGACTACAGTTATGCATAGAAACTATAAGCAGTACAGTATAAAATCAATGTCTAAAATGAGTCTGAATTTGACGTCGAAAAGACGTCCAGAAAGATGACGTCAAAAACCGTCCACAAAATGACGTCGAAAAAATGTCTATGAAGACCACATTTGGACTAGAAATAGCTCCTATACGGACGTACTGTGGACGTCATAAATGGACGTTCAATAGACGTCGAAAAAAGACGTCGCCTGGAGTAACAGTCTGCACGTCCAGGTGACTTACATTTGACGTCCAAAAATGACTTAGAAAAGACGTCGTATCAACGTCTCTGCTCAGTGGGTAGAGATTCCTAGCGTTCATGGGCTTTGGAAAAACCTTTTTCCCAGTGAAAACATCATCATTCCGCTATTCACCAGTTTCCGACCTCTGACTTACACATTACGTGACGTGAATGACGCAGAATGATGATGTTTTCACTGGGAAAAAAGTTTTTCCGAAGCCCATGAACGCTAGGTTTGCTAACAGAGTTGCCCAGTTAGGGGCTTGTCATCACTTTTGTCGTCACGTTGTAGTTCGTTTGTAGTCCATGTGGCCTTTCATGTCCATAGATATATATACTGACTAGATGTTGCCTTGACTACTGCTGTTCATTGGAACGAATGCGTCAATCGAGACACCATCTTGCCGCAGTGATCCACTCTTCTAAAATGCATTAGCGTCAATCTAGGCAAAGATCTAACGAAAATAAAATCACCATAAATCATCAAAATCTCCAGCAATTATCTAGTTTTTTGGGTTGTTCCATCTGACAGGCATGTATTTATGGTAGAGTCTAGAGAAAACTAAGCTTTTGGTGGGGGGCACAAAGGTCGCAAACTACAAAAATCAATTTTTGTTATTGGAATTATATATATATATGAGCAAGGTACTTTGGTAAATAATTGGAAAAATGGCAATGCCTTTGTCAGAGGACTGATCTTTAAAAGTGTTCTGTGGATGACAGCATTTTTATCAAATACTTTAGACTGTTGAAGTAGCAAAAACCATAGGCCTAGGTCATAAAATGATAGTAAAGATACATTTTTCCCCATCTAGCCCCTTAGACTCCCATTCATTCTGCACTAGCTAGCGACAGCCCCTAGAGGAACAATGAGTGAACTGCAACTATGTTCGATACAATGAAAGTAAACAGGCTCTGGTTGAGGCCACATATCTCTCATCTCGTTGACTCATGTAAGTTGTAATCTCACCAGAAGTTGCTGTAGATCTGTAGAACATTTACTTCTAGTATACTACTACATACGCCAGTCGTTACTTTTATAATCATGGGTCAATGCTTTGGGCGAACGAGATGTAGCTTAATTCACAAATGAAAAAGCCATGAGAGGTGATTTTCTGACGTTTCAACAACAAAACCGAGTTTGCCATCATTGTGAGAAGTTCCCAAATTTGCCGCTAATCGCTAAAGGTTTTCTATCGCTGGGGATGGCCAAACGTCGCTAAATAGGTAACACTGACAATACGGGAGAACTAGTTTAGAGCTTCAGATCCCCGCTTCAAGATGGCGGCGGTTCGCATGCTGAGAAGCAGAAGGCGACATCTAGTCAGTATATTTATCTATGTTTCATGTCCAACAGTTTTAATGTGACCTTGGGAATTTGCCGTTTTTGTCACTTGAAAGCTCTTCAACCCACATGGGGTGGGGTGCGCTACCTCCTGACTCTGTGATTGGTTAGTGAACTTAGACTCCTGATTGGCTAGCCAAACCTGAACATCGCAATTGGCTATTCAACAGGAAGTGCCAGAACAGTCTCAAAAGTAATTTCTACAGTTTCAAAACATGATACACACATACAAAACCACTCATGATTCTAATGAAGAATCTAATCAGAATGCTTTTGCAGTCAAAATACAGAACTTTTACTGTGCAAATTTCACAAACATCTTGTTGCCTATAAAACCAATACAAAAAGTAGTGCAACTTTATACTTTTTTGAAAATTATACAATTTAAAATGAAACCTCTCTGCTAATATGCTTACTCTGTCAAATAGGCCTATCAGAAACATGCCTTGTTATTGTGTGGTTTACATAACGTTAGTGGTAGGCTAACGTTAACTTCATGTGGATGTGGATGTCTTGTTAGCCTGCCATGAGCTTTGGTTTGGTTCGCTAGGCAAAACATTAACAAAAAAGTTCGTTTTGGTGCACTGATGACAGTCAGGATAATTTCTAACTAGCCAGCTAGTATTGCTCAGTGCATGTCTATAACATGCTTTACTTGCTACCTGGATAATTTCAGCGAATATTCTTAAGGTGAGATGAATGATAAGCTCATTAAACTTCACTGTGTTCGGTGGGTTGCTAACTAACGACATCACCTACTAGCCAGCTAGCTACAGCTGTTGAACAATCTCAATAGAATTTCCGTGACGGTAAATCCCTTTCAATGCAGTATCCCTTAACGTTTTTCCTTAACTAAAGAAACAATTTAAGGTATTCTGTGCAACACCCTTAAATAAACCTCTTATCTAAGGAGAAATTAAGCCTTAAGGGTCATACTTCAGGGGAAAAACTTCAGGTGTTTTGTGTTTACCCCTTATTAGACATTCTCTGGTTTACCCTCACTATGCCTCGCAGTGGCATCATGCGTGCTTGTGAAAAAAGTCCCGTCTGAAACACTGTCGCGCGGCGCAGCGTTCCAAACGTTGTGTAATCAAATACACCGGTATGGCGGTATATTAAAAATCCATATCATAACGAAAATATACACCGGTATACCGCCCAGCACTAATCTAGATTTAAGAATGCTGTGCCTGCTCCCCTTACATTAAGTGGAAGGCCATTCCAAAGGTATGGCACACGGAAGGCAAATGCCTTTTGACCGGCTGAATTTTTATATGTAATGAGCAACAGACCAGCATTAGAAGAGTGAAGAAGAGCTTGTGCCAATGTATCAGGGCTAATAAGCTCAGTTAAATAAAGTGATTCAAGTCCATGTAAAGCCTTAAAAGTTAGCAGCTCTGGCTTGAACTGGTAAACAGTGTAGAGATCTTAATATGGGTGTTATGTGGCTACATTTTTTGTTTTTGTCAATTTTCTTGCTGCAGCATTTTGAACAAATTGAAGACTTCTAGTGGCACCAGGCCTGGAATTGAACCATTTTAGGGCCTTCGGTTGGACTTATTTGGTGGGGGGCACAAAGGTCGCAAACTACAACATTACTAAAATCAATAGACACATTTGTTATTGGAATTAATTATATATATATATATATATATATATATATATATATATATATATATATATAGATAGATAGATAGATAGATAGATAGATATGAGCAAGGTACTGTAGAATTCTGGGGTATTCTTACTGTATTCTGATGTGTTCATATGTTACATCTGTGTATAGTATACAACGGGGAGAGGTTCATATTATTGTACATAACTGTGCCTTAGGCCTGTGTACCAGCAGGAAGGTCATACAGCCCGATGTTTAGGAACATCCGAGGAACATCAGTGATAACATGGGCCGAGGGAGACAGCATGTCTGCCTATTCGGGCTAGTATCTCCATCTTTTTTTTTGTACACTGGTTGGCACCTACCACGTTGGCATGATTGACGTTTGTATGTTTTAGTATAACAGACTTTGTCTTAGCTTTTGACACGGAGACGGACCGAGGAAGCAACCCGAGGAGCATCTTCTGTCGGAAGGCTCAGCTGCCGCTTCTAATAACAACCACAACTGTTAGACTCTGCACAGTTTTACTGTTTGAGACATTTGAGCCTGTGTTCTGTTGATTTATTGTAGATGGTACAACAATGAATCATCATCTAATCGCCGATCCTGATCCCGCGTCAAGTTTTATTGACCATCTTCAATACAGACATTAGAACTAAAACCACAACGCAACAACCAGAGAATCCAACATTTGGTGCCGTGACCCGGATCGGGAGTGAGGTTTAGGGGGGTGAGTGTAACGGATGCAAGCTAGCTTAGCTGTGCTTGTGGAACGTTGGTAAACCTCACTCCCCGACACCTCAAGAGTGCTGCTGGCATGCGAGCCAGTATTGGCTCAATTGTTAGTGTGCTCGCCTCCCGATCTGAGGTGCTGCTGTTCGCGAGTTCGAGTCCGGGCGTGTGCAGGGCTGAATCGCGCAGGTTCAAAACAACGCAGGTTACTTTGGTGCCGTGACCCTTCTCGCAAAAGGAGAAGAAAGACGACAACATTTGGTTATCGTGACCCGACTCCAAGAGGGGAGGAAAGACGAGAACATCCAACAGATGTCAAAGAGACATCTGAAAGAAGAGTCCATCTTGGCACCCTGATTGACGTGACTGAATCCCAGCTGGAAGCCTGCCAAGAGGGGAAACACTGCTGCACTGCGCACCCTGCATGCAGTGAAGACATTCTGACCAGGTGAAAGTCTTTACTCCTTTATGTGGAAAAAAGAACCAAAGTAAAGCTAATTTATTAGATAAATTAGAAATTAAAAGCTGCACTTTAATGAGAGTATTGAAGTTTGTGTCATTAAGTGTTTTGACAAGTAACATACCTATATACCTATGTCAATGATTGATGAGCTCTAGATGTCATTTGATATAAGAAGTTTTCTGATAAAAAAGTAAAAGGTCAAAGTGTACACATATGTACAAAAGGTCAAAGTGTACACACAGTCCCTTAGTTTTACGAGTCATTGATTTAAGCACGATGTGGTTCAGCAAAACGAATGATAAAAGGCCTAGGCTATTCTAAATGTGTCTGCCATGCACTGTTTCGTCTAATACTTTCTTCGTTTCGATGAAGCACACCGTAATATTATTATTACGGCAATAGGCTACAGCCCCCATCTTCGTTTCGATGAAGCACA
The DNA here is from genome assembly GCF_046254945.1 of Alosa pseudoharengus. NCBI lineage: Eukaryota > Metazoa > Chordata > Actinopteri > Clupeiformes > Clupeidae > Alosa > Alosa pseudoharengus. Next base: position 35,233,051 of record NW_027468848.1, read on the forward strand.
CCGTAGGCTAATATTATTACGGTGTGCTTCATCTAAACGAAGGTAAAAGTAGGCTATATTAGACGAAACAGTGCATGGCAGACACATTTAGAATGACAGCAAAGTGCATACAGGGGGTAGTTTTTAGGCTACCCAAACAAAATCCATGGCAAACTACATAAAAGTTAGTAAACTTTGCAGCATGCACACAAATACGGCGTACAAATTGGCGTAATGAATGCACACAACGGCGTATTATACGGCACTCTTGAATAGCTTCAGAACGGCGTAAAAAGCGGCGCATTTTCACGCATTTTACGGCGCATTTCATGGCGTCACCTCTAATCGCGCCGTAAAAAGCGGCGTAAAAGCTATAAAAACGCCGTTATTAGCGCCGTTTGTGTCTTAAAACGTGCAAGAACCAGACGTAATTGTGGCACTCTTGGCTTGCCATATGCCACTTCTTTCAAGCTGTCACAGACTTAGGTGCTACTTTTAGGGCTAAAGTGCTTCGTGAAGTAAAAAAAATAGCAGTCCTAAAGTTACAAGTGACGAAGTTACGAGTGCAAGCATCTCATATTAAATGACCATGACATTACGCTAGCCACACAAGAAATTAATGATACTTAATCTCTGCTTAGCATGCTTCTCCGCTTAGCATTCTAATAACAGAAGGGGCACATGTATGTTGACCACTACAACATGACTCATGTCTGTAACTCTATAAAACACTTACTTAAAGGACGCACACCATCCAGCACAGTTCTACACATGGAAACCGATTTTTGGGCACTTGTTTGGCCACAAACTCGTCACTCTGAAACTGGACTACTGTAGGCTGCACCCACCAGGGTTGCTAGGGGCAACATCAAATAAACTAAATTAGGGTCTTTCAGTATTAAATGTGTACGTGTGATTACAAATGGATGTGTGTGGTTTGCAATTAGAATAAACAAGAAATAACATTTCCAATTATAAATTACATAATATTTGCAACTTCCTTAATTGTGAAGCTCACATAATTCTAATGATGTCACCGTATGTATGTGAAATGTAATACAACGTTGCCACCTAGCGTTCGGATGTATTTAACATTAACGTGACATGTCCGGCTTGTACTGTCGTCAAATCCATGCTTTGAGGAAAACAATGTTTTTATCATAGTTTCCTCTTCAGTGAGCGATTACCTGGTCGTTTTTGTAACAGAGGTGGCTGTATTGTCCCTAGGTTTACAGAAACACCTATTCATATTAATACGTATGGAAATCAAGTTAACGCTGCCGACCACTGTTTGTCTATTACATGGCCCAGAATGCCTTGCATGTCTTTACAACAAAACAACCCAGTAAAACCTAATTTCCCGTAAACATATGAATTTGCATACTTGTAACATTTTTAATAATACTCTCCCATCATGATATTTAACAATAAGGAAAAATTTAATTTGAATACCGTCAATGTGAAAACAACTCTATTATGTAAGCTATATATAGCTACTGTTCTCCTTGCTATTTCAGTTCGTAAGTCCATACTATCCCATGGCAGAGCAAGGATTTCATGATTGGGCAAGGTTGCCCGGAGACATTATGGCTACCCAGAGGCATTGAGCATACTTGGAAGGCATTGTGATAGAAGGTGAATGGTGAGAGTTACGAAATACCTGTGGGTGGTTTGCAAAATGATGGAAACTTTTGGAATATTTCTCTTTTTTTTAGCTTATGCACCCTCACATTGGAGTCCCCAGTTCATATACAAAATTTGGTATCGATATGTGACAGTGTTCCTGAGATATGGACGACTTCCTGTTTCGGAGCTTCACCGCCGATTTCGTTTGGCTGTGACGGGCAAACGCTTTTGAAAATCAAAAATCCTTCCAGTAACTTTTGTGAGGCTTGGTCCAAGGATAATGTACGTCAAGTTTCGTGGCGTTCGGATCAAATTTGTGACCTGTGAAAATTTAGTTTTGCTTTCTGTTCAATCCAATATGGCGGACGAACGGCACGCCCACCTGACGTCATCTTCGTGACCAACTTACACCGGTACTGACCGGACGTTTTAAAGTTGGAACGGTGTCTCTGTCTCAAAGGGCCTAGGCGCTAGGGCTGACAAAAAATTAGGGAGACGGGAAAAATAAGTACTAATTTGTGGCCACGAAATATTAATTTGTTCCCACGAAATAGTAATTTGTGGCCACGAAATATTAATTCGTTCCCACGAAATAGTAATTTGTGGCCACGAAATAGGTAGGCCTATAGGCTGTGCACTGGACAGCTGAATGAGCAAATTAAGCGCAACTCCTCAAACAGGAACAGTCGCTGTTACACAATGGACAGGGATAGTATGGTAGAGTGCTATTTTAGGCTGGGAATGAAATACAAAGACATTTTGAAAAGCCTGGCATTGGAGGGATTCATTATTAGCGAGAGGCATCTCCACAGACTAGAGCCAGGTTGCTGCACTGGCGTAGGTACGACTTGAACGTGTCTATCTCGTTTGCGTTTTTTTATAAGGCGGCCGTTAACATTTCCATTAAAACATGCATCAGATAGCTGGAGGTGAATCTTCATTCCCGCCCCTCCTCACTCTCACTTTTTCCCCATCCTCGTCTCATCTCACGCCTTCTACCCACACACCCATCACTGTTCCATTTCTTTGTTATTATTTGCATACGCCGCGCGCTGATGAAATCATATCTCGGGCACTTCTATCTTTTGTAAAACGTCGCGTCGCAGAGGTGCGCTGACCCGAGGACCTGTGCCGAGATAGATGGACGGTCAGGAGCAACGCCGAGGCTGATGGAGAACCGGGACAAATGAAACACTTTTTAATTAAACGTAATTTACAAAGACATTGTAAAACACTGAAAGTTAATATTTTGTCACTAGCAACCTACATCTGTCCTCTGTCAAATACAGTTGCATTTACAGCTCTGAACAAAACTGTTCAAGAGTTATTTAAGGAGAAGTCGAACGTGCGTTATGTTTCAACATGGGGGACGAATGAAACATACAGCTTAAATTATGTAAACTTCCCACAACTTCAATATTTTACAACATACCATGAATGGTACTTCAAGTATGTGTTATTTTAGATAGATTGCTGCTGGGCTATATGTCTTGGTTCATGTCTGTTAACAACTCATTGCCGTCATGGTGATGCGCGTATTTCGCGGTTATGGAAATAGCATGCACTATGCCATTAATATAGCTAGAATAATGCATGTTTCGAATTATATAATGTTTCTATAGTACAAAATGTTATTTCACTCTGTTTTTATGTGGTTAAAGCCACCACACATCCAAATAAGTGCCCTTCATGACCCACAGGCCGTCAGTCTCCATAGGTTAACATGGCAAAACTCGACCCCCTACCTGATAGCCCCAAATATATTTGCATCTTTCTAAAACTGCTTTTCCATGTCTCACCTGCATAAAATATAGTATAAACACAGATACGTGAGCATTGACTTAGAATAAATGGGGTTTACTGCCTGGTGGGGACAGATGAAATAGGTGTTTCAATCGTCCCCCCATAGACATTTAGCATTATAGGCTGTTTTGCATCCATTACAAACAAACATGCAATGTGAACGTCTGGGATTGGGGAGAGCACTAAATGCTCTACTGAATAAGCATGAAGTCAAACCTTTAAATGAAAACACTCTTTAATAATCAAAAAAAATAAACCGCTAATGAAGTAAACTTGTGACCATCAGAAATCGTTTATCGCCTGTAACTCCGTGATAACAGGATGTAACAGGATGGCATTTGGCTGAGCAAAGGAGGTTAATATGCTCTATGTTTTGTCCAAATGATGTCTGTCTATCATCGTTGCACTCAGAGAAAAACGGAATGTTTCATTCGTCCCGGTTGTATATGTATATATGTATATGTAATGTGTAAAGTATGAATATTTTCACCAACCAGTTCATCTACATCTCATTCCCACATTCTTACTAGTCAAAAGTACAACTGAAATGTATAATGTAGATCATTTTAGCACCTGTGATGCAATTACCGTAATTTCCCAACTATTAGCTGCAGCTTACACATTGTTTTTGCTAAATTTCTTCAGCTATGGGGTTAATACACGGGGGCAGTTATGGTATATGGTTTTGTTTCTTTTAACTTGCATAAAACACTGTCCTGCGGCTTATACACAATACGGCTAATACACAGGAAATTACTGTATGTATTTAATGTGTCCTGGACATTATGAAATTATAATATTTATGCTAAGCTGGGTACATGTGGTGATGTCAACGATTTTCATATGGTATTCCTTGAATGTAAAGGTAACATGTGATTGGTTATCATGATGTTTTGATCACTTGGAATATCTCTTATGGGTAGTTTCAATAAAATACTAATTTACTGATTTCTTTTTTTTTTTTTTTTTGGGGGGGGGGGGGGGGGGGGGTTCCGAATAGTACATTTACAAATAGTAAATAGCATAGCCAGGGCCTGAAGTTAACTTTTTTGGCCACCAGCCACTGTGGCAGGTGAATTTTGAAATCCACCTGCCACAGTGTTTTTTTACCAGCCAAAATTATTTTGTGCCCAAAATAAAGGTGAACGACTCAGAAAATGCATAAGAATGGTTCTTGAACTTGTACAGAATACACATTACAGTACTCAAGTAAAAGTAAAAAAGTACTTTGTTAATAAATTACTCAAGTAGGCCTAACAAGTTACTTTTTTGTAGGCCTTCATTTTTATATTTTTGATGGACCTTTAAAGGGATACAAAAGTATCCTTTATGCCAATTTGCTTTTCTCCTCCTCTGTAGGCTAATCATATAGTCAAACATATTTTAAAAGCCCAATTCAAATATATTTAATTTAATATACTTTGTCATAGCCAGAATAAGCATTATGTGGCTATGGATTGAAAAGCAGTCTTCCAATACATTGCAGCTGATTCTTCTGCTTTGCATTGCTAGAAGTCTGTTTATAACTTAACCATACAGACAATGTAACCTAAAAACAATGGCTATATTATGGGTAGACCTATATTTAGGCCAGGGCTGGGCAACTAATTTCCCCAAGGGGCCACATGACAAACTGGGACTGTTGAGGAGGGCCGGAGTCTGAACTCAATTCTGTCCAATTCTATTCTGTTCTTGTATAACATTAATTAAATCATATGGTTTTGTTTACTACTACTCGTAAGAACAGATGAAAATGTGAGGGAGACAAAGGAAAAACAGCAATAGGCTATTTAATCTATGTCCAGTATTTAATCCTCATTCTCGAAAATGATTTTTTGACATTGACATTTTTTTTTTCAGTTTTCAAAGACTGATATAAAAAAGTACTACAATATCTATATAATTAGGCTAGGCCATGAAAATGTGAAGGAGTCAGTACAACCATAGGCCTGTGCCACCATTTCATCAACACTCACCAATATTTCATCATTAAATCATTACCATCATTAAATTAACTCTATGCAGAATTAGACTATGAAAATGTGGAGCAGACGTAGGCTGTCATTAGTTAATCAACATGCACAAAGAAAACTATTTTAAAAATGTAGGCTATGTTTTTGCTTTAACTTTATGCACAAAACTGTGATTGGTCAACTCGCCCTGTGTGTTGAGCCGGCTGCTTCAAGCAACCTGTGGTTCATACTAGTTCGCTAACATAAGCTTTGCAAATAAACTCTGCCAGTAACGTTTTGAAATTAACACTTCGTATCGCCAACAAACAGCAGGAGTTCGTTCTGACAACCTTTGCGGTGGTGAGCGACGCAGACATAAGACACACAAAACTTTGAAAGGTTTACGCCGACTTAAAGGCAACTGCATTGTGTCGACGCAGAAGCATAAATTCTATTCACCAGCACAATTCAGTGAGGGTGTTTAGGCCTACATCGTATGCATCCACGCACAAATGTATGGGCGTACAAATAGCAGTCGCTTTCAAAATAAAAGCAACGATATTGATTTGCGTGCATTATCTCTATGCTAGGCTCTTGACTATTTGTTCTTTCACGGACCTTACGCGGGCCGGTCAGGGAAAGCCCACGGGCCGGATGTGGCCCGCGGGCCGTATGTTGCCCATGTATGATTTAGGCTATAATAGCCTAGGCATATCCACTCGGGCAGAGCAGGCTATCTGTTTTCTCATCCGACCGTCTCATGTCATGTCCTGCAACATTGAGGCTACATAAATGAATGCTAGGCTTTTTCTAACTTGTATGCTCGATTTCCAGTGCATTTGCTTTGCTTGTAAATTAAGTTGTAGGCCTACTTTCCTTGTCCAATGTGCTTGTTGAACGATGCTGGCCAGAAATGAATATAGGTGGAAGTTTCCGTGTCATGTCATACCTCTAGTCTCGTTGGCACTCTGGCAGCCTCACCAGAAGATGCAGCAACTGGCAGGACGTCATTGCGTTAACTGAGTTGTTAGCTATATAGAACATCTACTTCTGTGTAGTAGGCATAGGCCAGCCATTACTTTTATAATCGCGGGGAAACGTAGCAATGCTTTCTGAAGCCCTGTTTCTTTTCTACCACGCCGTTGTGTACCGGCGAGAGGTGCTCTTTTCTCCCTTGAGATACTTTCTCCAATAATAAACTTGTTTTCGTAACGAAAGGCAATTCAAAATGTAGCGGAGTAAAGAGTACATTTCCTACGGCAATCCCGACAGTGCATCTCCTTGCTCAGTGTTGTGTTGTCTTATTGGCTACCCGCCAACGTGGCAGGTAGATTGACAGTTTCACCCGCCAATCACAAAAGTTACCCGCATTTGGCGTGTGGGCGGGTGCCAATTTCATGCCCTGAGCATAGCAATGCAGACCTATGTAATCATTTGTATTTCAAGTCTCTGCTGGGAGGTAGGAAGGTAAAAATACATTGATTAATGAGGTAGTGGGCATTTCAATTAGTGCTGCAACACATTGTGTCTCTGAAAACATAGATTTGCACATTATTACACATAAATCTTGAATTTTATCAACCAAAATGAAGGGCAAAATCACATGATGATTCAAAATATGTATGCCAACATCAAACACCACATATGCATCAGTAATAATAAGGTTTGGATTATTTTCTGGGCTCTTGTGAGTGGTTTAACAAAAAAAAGCCAAAAGGCGGAATTTCCTTTTTTCAAATCAGAGGTCAACTTTGAAGGCCTGTACAGCCACAAAGCTACAAGATCCAACTTGCTATCATACCATTTTATACTCCAGAGATATGTAGTTTTCAGAAAAATATAGTGAGAATTTGCCCCCCCAAGTGGTAGTGACACGCCCCTTTTTGGGCCTGTGGCTCATGGACTACTAGGGGAATTGCCATTATATAGGGGATGCCCCGCCCCTAGAGGGGGGGTGGATGCGCAAAGACTTCAGGCGGGCTGCACAGCAGCAAGGGGATGGCACTAGCGGAGCTGTTAGAGGGCGGAGCCCATACAAAGTAGCACTTTCCCCTGGATACCAATACACTTCTCTGAAAAGCTTAGCTAAGTAAAAAGTACAATATGATCAAATGCTGAACCTAAGTCAAGAAGAATCAACACTGATGACTGATCAGAATCAACAGTGAGAAGTAGATCATTTGTAACTCTTGTCAAAGCAGTTTCAGTGCAGTGACGGGTCTGGAAACCAGATTTTTCAAAAAGACTGTTGTGAGATAGGTAGAAAGTTAGGCATGAAAGCAGGTTAGATATTGGTCTAATTGAGATCGAACAAAATATTGAGACAAATGCCACTTCTGCAGACACCAGAGAACGCTCTATAACTTGTTCGTTCCTCTGCCGTTTTGATGTCAATAAATAGAATAAAATGATTGATCTGGGGGGTATTCCAAGTACTTGGTTTAGTGACAAACCTGGTCATAACAAATAGCGCTTTCAGATATACGTGTAAGACCGGAGGTTCTGCCGATGTTAAACGGTGGGGCCGTATATCTGAACGACATAACCGGTCATGTGGAAGTCCGAATTCACCCGGTGTTTATACTACTCCCCCCTAGTATTTCCTCCGGACATTATGTAAATGTGCTGTGTCTGAATGAAGCGTAGAACATGTGGTTAAGATCACACCTAGTGAGAGGGCGTGTTGGTGACGTTTCTTTCGTGCGTCCATGTGGTTAGATCTGACTTAAATTCCAGTGTTATGATGGAGTGGCATAATGCTGTCCAGAAAATCTCCGACCTGGAAAGATGCAGACATTACGGAGCTACTGTCCATGAGGGCATACAACATTTTGATAGAACACATGAAGGGAACGGCAAGAGACGTTGTAGCCTACAACTGCATGGCAAGGCCAAACGAATTCAAAAGACTGAATCACCATAAGCAGAAGGCGCTGAAAAGGCAGTAGCCTACAGCAACGTCGTTGACGACAATAACAGGAGTATTTAATAAATTGTTAGCCAACACAGTTTTCTGTTCATTGATACCTCGCTGAGCTCGCTGATATTTGTTGATATGCCTAGAGAAAATGAAAACGAAGAAAAGCCAACTTTGTTACAAGCTCCTTACGTAAAAGCAATAGACACATGGGGAGAGGATGCTTTTGGAAAAAATAAACCATGAACAACTTCACTGTTATGTTAGTATTTTGTTTATTGCTTAAAAACGTTGTATGATGGCCTTGCAGTCTTGAGTTAGCCTACTAAATTGGCTGGTAGCCTACTATAAAGTTTGTGCATGCTCTCTCTCCAACGCAAACCAGATGTGGGGTTCTATAGCCAAGTAATTCTGGTACATAACGTTGAAAACAGGTAAATGTGTTTATTCGAAGCACACATACAAATACTGTTTGCTTACTTGACTAGCCTACTTCAAGTATTAGCCTACGCACAATAGATTTGTCTTCTTTAGCCTACATAATGCATAGGCTACACTTTACAAAAGCAGCTGTGACAGGCAGCGGCCGCATATATTCTGCGTCATATCTCGCATCTTGTGAACTCTACAAGCCCCCTAGCCTAGAAATCTAGACGCGCCCCTAGCGGCAGCAAATTACTGCCACGGCTAGTCTAGCAACTCTCCGTTGACTTGTGAGCTCTAGAAATCGAAACTAAATCTGGCATTGAAATCGTGTATAGAGTCGTTTGTTGGGCTTACCATAATGATTGATGGCAGAGTTGCAACGGTTTGGCTTGAATTCCCTGCTACTTGAAAACAAATATCCCATTGCGTCCTATTGCGTGCAGAGGGAATTTGAAAGACAACTGATTATCCCGACCCTCGGACTGAGCACTGCAAACGGTGAGTACCCAGACCCTACATTATAATGTGGGTCTGGCTCGCCAGGCTACAAGCCCCCACCCCTCACTCGACAACCACACGGAGATTCTGTAATGTGCGTGTATGTCGTTCACACATACGTCAGTATAAGGTCAGTATTAGGTCCGCAGGTTAGCATCATATCTGAATCATCCGAAGGGTAGGACCTCCGTTTGACAAACCTCCTCATATACTCCGGAGGTTATATCTGAAAGCGCTTAAAGTTAACTCAGAGTAAGTGGTAAACCTCCTAATAGAAGAGCTGCATGGCTTCAACAAAAAAATGGCATAGGGCTAGAGGTTTACCACTTACTCTGTGTTAACTTACCTTGAACTTCCCCTGGGATCTTGAATTTCCCCTGGGATCAATAAAGTATCTATCTATCTATCTAGGTTTGATACTAAACCACGTAGACGGAAAATGAAACGTGGCGATTTTCTAGGCTGATTTGACATGGAACTATACTCTCATTCCAGCGTAATAATCAAGGAACACCATGGGCGCAGCAGCACAATGATATCATGCAGTACCTGAAAATAGTCCCCATAGGCTAATTTCCAGCTACAAGGTTAAGATGCAGCAGACAAATTGGTTAGTGGCTGGATTATTACGCCTGAATGAGTGTAGTTCCGTGGAAAATCAGCCTAGAAAATCGTCACGTTTCATTTTCTCTTGGTCTTATTACACTTTCTTACTTGAGAAGAGACAAGTTTTAAATAGGAAAATTACCAGAAATATTAATCACTTTTAAACGTGATGCTAGCAGCCGAGATGCTAATGGTCTAATCCGATTCAATGAACTATGCTAGGCTGGAGCTAAAAGTGGTATCGCCAGACTCAGAGAACGGCTGGATGAAGTGGAGAAAGGTAAAAATCAATTGTTTAACTCAAGGTGAGGTGGAAAATGAGTGTAATTCCCCAAATGGTGGAATATATATATCCCTTTAACTCTTTCTTGCAACAAACATGGTACAAAATCATCTAAGTTTAATTTGTTTTAAGTGTACTTTAACAGTTACAGGTTACAAGTCTGGGTTGAGGACAAGTAGCCTGGTGTTACCATCCTACGTACTTCCGGCCAAAATTTGATTTCAGCCTCGCACGTAGTCTGGCCCAACAGACAGTATGCGGTTCGCGTACAACCGCGCCAATCAGCGAACAGTTGAGTGATGACGCGGAACTTGCCTGCCGAGTTGCTTGTTGTAGTCCAGCGAAGCTTGTAGTTCAACATTATAGCAACAATGGCGACGGAGGAAGAGACGCTAGAAGCTATCCGCGAAGTTGTCTCAACTCTCGAGGGCATCACGCAATTAAAGCAGGAACAAGAGGCTTGTCTTGTCAATTTTATAAATGGCAAGGACGTCGTAAAACTCTGCTTCCAACTGGCTTTGGAAAAAAAGTTTGATTTATCAGATGGTGATTACTAAACCTAAACGCACAACTGTACTACATGCATCACTACTTTTCATGTTTTCAAATAAACATTTGCTGCTCGTTATTCTCCCCCCTACTCTCAAATTACCTTTACAAAATCAATGCGGCCTACTTAAGGAATGGAATGTTAGCTACTAGCCTACCGAGCGGGGCTCAAGGCGAGGCTGTGTGTCTTGACTCGAGCTAGCTGGTTACCAAGCGGGGCTCAAGGAAAGGCTGCTGTGATTGTGCTTGACTGGGACTAGCGGTTACCGAGCTGGGCTCAAGGTAAACCACTCCGTGTTTGTGTTTGACAGAGGCCTGTGGCTGAGCTGGGCTCCAGACGAGGCTACCGTGCTTGTGGACAGTAACGTTAGCCAGTCACGGAGCATGGCTCAAGGTGAGGCTGCGTTGTTTTATGCCGAACAACTGTTAGTTTAACTGAGCAAGCTCCAGGTTAAATAACACGTAGGTCATCAGTACAATCCAACTTATCCAAGAGTGTAGTCTGAACAGCCCGTGTAGGACTAAGTAAAAGCTCCGTAGCTCCGACGAAGTCACCGGGCTGCGTAGAACAACAATCGTCTGATAAGCGGCGAGAAGAGATAAGAGGAAAACTGGCGTGTGACAAGAGCTGATATAATCTCGGTGACATGACACTTTTGGTATACAACTCTCGGTCTGTGGCTAGCGCAAGTTAGGGATATATCCACTACGAAGAGACTGCCCTGGCGGTCAGGTAGCCTACATACTAGCCAGCGGTCTGTTTACTACTGAGAGCAGAAGTGGGAAGCGTAAGAGCCTGAAGCGGAAGTGGTAAGCGTAATAGCCTAACCTCCGGCGCACAGCATACGTCATTACCAAACGTTGCTGATTGGTTAAGGGAACTCCAATGATTTTAAACCTCGAAATAAGCATCCGCCCATTACGGAGACGGATTCTTATTACTTTGTTCCAGACTGTATGACGAAGAGAATTCGTAGTCACAGGCGGTAAGGGCCAGGCTAGAGGACAAGCACAAAACAGCCAAATCCACTGATAAATGCCCCTCTAAGAGCAGTAAATCTGAATATATGGCATGATTATTTTTTTATAGGATGCTGGTGATCTGGCCTTTACAAATGGTTGAAACAAAAATATTATATTTTTCCACAAAAACAACCACAAGGACATAAAAGTGCCTGGAGTTGGAGGAACTCGAAAAAGTCTGAAATAAAGGGCAGTTGGGCAGCCGTGGCCCACTGGTTAGCACTCTGGACTTGTAACCGGAGGGTTGCCGGTTCGAGCCCCGACCAGTGGGCCGCGGCTGAAGTGCCCTTGAGCAAGGCACCTATACCTTCACTGCTCCCCGAGCGCCGCCATTGTAGCAGGCAGCTCACTGCACCGGGATTAGTGTGTGCTTCACCTCACTGTGTGTTCACTGTGTGCTGTTTGTGTTTCACTAATTCACCGATTGGGTTAAATGCAGAGACCAAATTTCCCTCACGGGATCAAAAAAGTATATATACTTATACTATATAAAGACGTCTTCCTGCAAAACTTTTGTCCTCTGCCTTCGAGTGGACACTGTGATCTCCGGTACGTTAAAGCGACACACTTTTTTCTACCTCAAAGCTAATTTGGTAACTAACTTAATGGCAGTTTGCTTTGCAAGTTAGCTCTCTAGAAAACAAGAACATATGAAAGATATGTAGACTACAGTGCCTATACAAAGCATTCACCCCCTTGTATATTTTCCCCTTTGATCTCCGGTACGTTAAAGCGACACACTTTTTTCTACCTCAGAGCTCATTTGGTCACTAACTTAATGGCAGTTTGCTTTGCAAGTTAGCTCTCTAGAAAACAAGAACATATGAAAGATATGTAGACTACAGTGCCTATACAAAGCATTCACCCCCTTGTATATTTTCCCCTTTTATTGACTTAAATGGAATCATGGTCAATATATTTTTTTTACAAAGAATCACAAAAAACTCTTTGGGCCCTATTATCGTGATCTAAAATGCATGGTCACTAGTCAAAAGCTTATTTAAATTGAATAGGATATCCAGTCCACATTGGAAGTATTTTCGTTATCAAACATCGGGCAGATGGCGCAACAAAGCGTTTCATAGATTTCTTAATCAGTCATGGGTGTGTTTTGGGCGCAACATCATTTAAACCAATGGGAATTGGTCATTCCCTTTAACAGCAAGCAGCGCAACTTCAACAGCGCTTTGGTATAGTGATAGTCAACGGCACATTTGAAGGAATTTGCTCGCACACGAGACCACATGGAACAGTTATTCCACTAAGCTTATTATATAACTCTCTTTGATGTCAAAGTGAAAGCAGATTTCTACAAAGTAATGTTAATTACAAGTAATTACAATAACGCAAACCAAACCATGGTTGCATAAATAATAACGCAAACCAAAACTTCAAATGGTAGTGTTATATTTTTCGATTCTCAATAAATGTATTAACATTGATTAATGACTAAACGACAATGCAATATTTCTGTATATTGTCCTCTGTATCTTTTCCTAAGTTGAACATTCAAATTTTACACTCACCTTTTATCTCAGTAGTAAATGTCTTTCCATGTTTTCGCGGAATCTCATCACCTATATGTGCTCTGGTTCTTTGGATCCCAGCTGCCATTTCTCCAGGTCCACTCTTCTCTGTTGACTCCCCTGTGCCAGAGTCAGAACTCTGAGTGGAGGCAGTTACGGAATTTTGCCTGAAGTGCTCCCAAAGCATTCATCAGGTGTGTGTTCTTCCACTGCACACATGCAAATAAACACAATACATTTGATGAATGCAGCAATCAGTGAACATTCTAATATAGCTTTCTCTTAAAATGATATTTAGTATGGATAGTGTTTGCCTTTAAAAGTAAAACAAAAACAAAGGGAAAATGTTATACTCACTCTCTGGAGGAAACTCCATACTCTCATTCAACTGGAAGCAGCCCCTGTTCCCTGCCACCATCTTCTGTATCTTTTCCAACAGCTCTGTCACCTGGCCACCATCACTCTTCTTATTGTCTACAACATGATACCTGTTCCCACATTTCTGTACAATCCACTGCAGAGCCTCTCCTCCACTCTCAATGTGCTGCTGAATACTTGTGTCTCCCAGCTGGTCCCCATAGGTGAACAGCACTGTAGTGTGACTCCAGACTTTCTCACCCAGCAGCTCCACGTGTTCCTGCACTGCTTTTCTGTGTGTCTCTGTGAATGAGTCAATCACTCTAATGTTCAGGAGTAGAGCATGGGGTCCTGGAGGACACAGAGACACACTGAGGACAATCTCTTGTTTATCACGTTCAGGAGTTTGCTCTACAGTGTAGTTCCTCCACCATCCTGGTGCCTCCACTACAGTGATGTGTCTCCCTGCTGTTTTTCCTTCTCTCTTAACACACTCAGCTGTTATTCCTGAGGTCCCAAACTCCTTGCTAAATTCTTTTGTGTCCAGGATGGTGTTTCCTGATGAAGTCTTCCCAGCAGCTTTGTTTCCCAGCAGCACAATCCTCATGTCTGAGATTGGAAAATCACCACCTGGATGAACGAAATAATCATATAAATTCACTTAAAATATTCATCATGTTAAATGTATGTGTTTATTTGCTCAATACAACAATGCACAATATAGCACACAACCTACACACATATCTAGCATCATGGTAGACTATGCAACAGGGGTCCTACAGGGCAGTGAACAACAGTGCTTCTTCACTTCTAAATTCTGCACATGATAGTTCCATGGCCCCTCGTCATGGACATGTTTTTGCCATTGCTTACACACTAACAACAAATGCTTAGACCTAATACCTCAATACCTAAACTTCTTGTAGCATACCTTAAACACTGTGTAACTATAGCTACAAACACATTTTTCATTTTTGTCCACATTGTTTTCAATTCTGCAACACACTTATTGTGAAACACACGGTTTCCTACATTATACACTTTGTTCAAAACTGAAATCTCCTGTTATTATTGGAAAAACACCTCCGTTCAAAATGCAAGCACATCTGGTAATTGGTAATACCCAAAGAGATACCTGAAAACACTACAGAGAAAACTGAACACCAATCAGTCTGAGGCTTAGCAGTACAAATACACTTCCGGTAAGTTATTGTGTACCTGTTCAAGTGTGTACTAGGGATGTAACGGTATGAAAACTTAACCTCACGGTTATAGTGACCAAAATTATCACGGTTTTCGGTATTATCACTGTATTTCTAAAAGTGTGTTCAACATGTTCAGAAAGCACTCATAGGCCTACACAAGCTGAAATAGTTAAAAAAAAAGTGTCCCATTCTAGCCCGGTTGAAACCAGACCCTCAGTAACTGAGAGTGGGTCTGGGGAAGGTTCGTTCACAGCCCATTTCCAAAGGGCGTTCCCAAACGGACGCCAAATGCCTCGGACGCAATAGGAGAGGCCAAAAACCAATCAGAGCAACGAAAGAGACAGAGTGATGGAAACACACAATTTACAACACTGTCTGGTTGTAGGGAGAAGCAGGAAGAATTAACCACTTTTTAATTATATATAAGGCATCGTGCCACACTGAAAGCTAATATTTTGTCACTAGCAATCTGCCCTCGGTCAAACATAATTGCATTTTCAGCTCTGAACAAAACCGTTCACGTTGAAATAAGCATTTTGTTTCATTCGTCCTTTCTGGCTGACCGGGACATATAAAGCAGGAATGGGGGACGCGAGACTGAAACGTTCAAGGCAATTATGTCGGAATTGTTTCAAGGCAAACAAGTGTAGCATTCGAGTTATGCTCGCATAGCACACCAATTCAAAAGTAGCCTATGTGTTTTCTTTCGGCTACGTCAAAGTCCTTTTAGGCAAGTCCGTCCACTCGGCGGCCATATACCAACGTTTTATGGGCACTCATCGGGCACAGTCTTTGGGTCGAACTGCGCGTGCGCAAGGCTTCACGACACCAATCTTGCTCCAGCGGCGAGATCACAACACATGATTGGCACAATGTCTTCACAACACACCATATGATTGGCTCAATGTATTCACATCACACCACATGATTGGCTCAATGTATTCACATGTCGACGTTTTGCCGAGGAAGGGGTGGGATATGTGTAGACAACGGCCATATTGGCGTGACAAACTAGCCCCATGCATTTCTATGGAGTATTTTCTGAGTGCTGTGTCTCCACATTAGAAAGTCTCTGCTCCAGAGGCCGGCTCGTTTTTGGTTCCTCGCTGAACGCTACCGCTGCCACGCTACGCTTCGTGCTCCGCTTCCGCTCTCACCCACACTACGTCCAGGTCTCCAGTCCCTCTCAGAGTGAGAGTCTGGGAGAGAGGCCTGGAAATTGGGCAGCTTCGTTTTTGGCCTTCTGGTTTCGTTTTTGCGGCCTTCTGGCCGTGGCTTGATATTGTTTTGAATGTTCATTTTTGCCTAGTTTAATTATAATAAATTATTGATTATTTTCACATTTATCCACCGTTGTCTGCCGTGCTTTATTTGCTTTATTTAGTTTTGTTATAGTTTCCTGACCCCTAGCAGGGGACATAACAGTAAACAATATTGTAAACAATATAAAATTCTATATAAAAGCATCACACACAAAACCTGAGTAGAAAATAGTCAAATTACCACACACACACACTGAATTGGCTATAACAACTCAAATAACTGTCACGCCTTCTACAGTATTGCTATCTCCTCCACACTTTACTGCTCCATCTCCATACTCCCTTCAATTTCTACTGTTTGCCCTGGCTGTAGTCTGAGCATGATGGGGAGATTCTTCTTCACAAAGGTGATCATTTCAACATGCTCAGGTGTCAGCCTGCTCCTGTGCTCATCAATGATAAGTGAGACTGCGCTAAAAAGCCTCTAACTGTTGCGTTTTAAAAGCAAAACTGATGCCACAACTGGTCTGGGTTTGCTGAAGTAACCTAGGCTACAGGCTGCATTTATTACAGAAAATCAAGCAACATAGCAAGTCGGCCTATCTACACTATTTAGAGACAGGAGCTTAAGTTTACCGCGACAACAGCTGTCACTAATTCACATCGTCGTAGGCTGCGCCGATGCACAGACTAAACGGTAAAGAAAGTTATGATAGCCTACTGGAAGCTTCTACCCTTTTGGATGTGTAGAATTGTAGGCCTAGGTGCACTTAGTTGTTAACGACTGACCAGGTTGCTTTTTGAAATGAAATGCGTTTGTTATGCTAGCCGATTGTGAAAATAGGGAAATTAAAGTGCGTGCCGTGCCTATACATTACACAATCTTAAATTGCGGAGATAACATTCGTTAGACAGGCAAAGCTGTCAGCAGCAACATGCATAAGAGACTTAATAAGAAGGTCTCGCGGACACTCGCGGTCGCGGTTAACATTAGGCTATATTAATTCAACTGTGACATGAAATGTTTGGTCGATAACTTTAAATTCTTAATGGGACATGCACAGACAAGTGGGATGCTGGACAGGTCGCTAGGTGTGCTGAAAAATGCTGACCGGATTTGGGGGGGAAAGCTGAAAAAAACTGGAATGGATTACCTACATCGGTGCGCTGGAAAACACGGACCGGAGTTTTGAAAACAAACTGGATCGGGAGTCCGGATCGGGATTTTCCCGTGCAGGTCGATTCCATATTTATATGCATTTTTTTGCTAATATCGGCGGCCGATCCGATCCAAATATCGGATCGGGACATCCCTAGTCTAAACCCCCAGGACATACAAGCCCAAAGGGAACTGGTCCTCAGGCAGACCCCGGAAGGCGAGGTGAAGGTCGATGTCTGTGCGGTGAGTGCCAGCCCAAACCATAACATATTGTTGTCGTCGCAGGGAGAGGGACTCACTATGCAGCAACAAGCCAGAGTCACAGGTCTACTGCAGAAGTGGCGGGAGTATTCGCGGAGCACGATGAAGATTACGGCCTAACCACAACCGTTCTTCACCAGATCCCCACGGGGAGCGCCCCTCCAATACGTGAGCGGTATCGGCCGGTGCCCCCACCTTAAATCCAGAGCTCCGGGCCCTCCTGCAAGGTATGCTGGATGGTGGAATTGTTACAGAAAGCTCCAGCCCCTGGGCAGCACCGGTGGTCCTTGTCCGGTAGAAAGATGGAGCATGGCGGTTTTGTGTGAATTACCGCAAACTGAACGTAGTGACACACAAAGACTCGTTCCCCCTCCCACGGATCGAGGAGTCATTGACCATTCTGCGTCAGGCGGCCTGGTATTCCACTCTGGATTTGGCCAGTGGGTATTGGCAGGTCAAGGTGGATCCGCGGGATAAGGAGAAGACTGCCTTTACAACACCAATGGGCCTCTTCGAGTTCGAGCGGATGCCATTTGGCCTGTGCAATGCCCCGGCCACCTTCCAGCGCCTGATGCAGCGGTGCCTGGGCGGTCAAGTCCATGACCACCATCTACTTAGACGAAGTGATCGTTTACTCTGCGGACTTTGACCTCCATATCAAACACTTGGAGCAAGTCTTTGAAAAATTACAAGGGCATGGGCTGAAACTCCATCCCCAAAAATGTTGGCTGTTCCAGAGGTCGGTCCGGTACCTGGGGCATGTGGTTAGCCAGCAGGGGGTGGCGACCGATCCCGAGAAAGTAGCAGCAGTACGGAACTGGCCCACCCCTACTACTGTAAAAGAGGTACGCTCTTTCTTGGGGTTTGTCGGTTATTACCGACGGTTCATCCCAAAGTTTTCCAAAATTGCTGCCCCTCTGCATGGGCTGCTGCAGGGAACAGGGGGAGCGAAGACTGCACGGGTGGTATGGACCCCGGAATGTGAGGCATCAATGCAGGTGCTGAAGCAGGAACTGCTACAAGTGCCTATCTTGGCTTTTGCTGATTTTAGTCTTGTACACGGATGCCAGTTTGCTTGGGCTTGGAGCGGTGCTGGCCCAAGTGCAAGGGGACAAGGAACGCGTAATCGGTTATGCCAGCAGGAGCTTACACCTGGGAGAACGGAATGACCGGAACTACAGCTCCTTCAAGTTGGAACTTTTGGGCCTTAAATGAGCCATCACTGACAAATTTAAGGACTACTTGTGGGGAGCGAAGTTTCAGGTCTTCACGGACAACAGGCCCCTTGTACACCTCCAGACCGCTAAGCTTGGTGCCACGGAGCAAAGATGGGCGGCCCAGCTGGCTAACTATGAGTTTACCATCTGTTATAGGCCAGGCACAACCAACCAGAATGCCCTCTCTAGAATGCAAGAACAGGTGGCAGTGGCGACGGTGGAGGCCACAACTGAGCCGGAAGCCCAAGGAAGCCCTGGCGACCTGAGCAACCAAGACGGGGTGAATTGGAGTGAGCGTCAAAGCCAGGACCGGGATCTCGAACTGCTGCGGGGCTGGAAGCTGCGAGGAGACCGGCCCTCTGCTGACGAGAGGCAAGCACTATCAGCCAAGGGGAGAGTCGTATTAAAGGATTGGGAATGGCTGGTTGTGGAAGAGGGCAAGCTCATGCGGCGTGGGTCTACAGAAGCTTCAGGGGCAGCCCCAGCACCTATTGTGGTCCCCATCCCCTATCAGAAGGAGGTCTGGGCAGAATACCATCGTGCCTTGGGCCATGCGTGGGGACCGAGACTCATGGATGCCATGAAAGAGCGGATTTACTGGCCTGGAAAGGGCCAAGACGCCCAAATCTGGTCCCTGGAATGCCAAGAGTGCATCCTGGGTCGCTCCGGTCCAGATGTGCGGGCACCCCTCCAGCCAATTCACCTGTCGCTAAGTGCCACCCTTAGAACGCTGATGAGCCAATGACAGTCCAGCCTCAACGGGACTCGGACATCAGCTCGGACAACTCCATTAGAAACAACAGGGAGGAGGCATAAAATGACAAATTAATGGTTATTTATGGAGTTTATTAACTCAAAAAACCCTGACGAATAACCATGGTCAAACGTTTTGCAGGGGGATGTGTAATACTGATAGCCGGTACCCCGAGAGGCTAGAAAACGGGGTATATTTTCATCAACAGTAGCCTACAGGACGTCTCTCGCATTTGCAACAGCTCGACGTAATGTAGGCTACTAAGCCAACAACGTGGGCACAGGTTCCCTGTTAAATCCCAAGATGAAAATGCTCATTAACCCTCTATACCCCGTAGCGGCCGTCGACGGCCGTTCTATATTCTCCTGTAACGGCGCGGCCGGCCGCAATTCTTAAAGAGACATCTGTTACAGTATAACCTTCATACATGAACTAATACATCGTTAGTGGATACATAAACACCAGACTTTTATTTTGACACACTTAAATGGCTAGGTCGCTATTGACATTTCTCCGGTATTTTTGAGTTTAGCCTGCTGACTGACTGGCTGAGGACTTACGGTGCCTCTGGAGTTATGGCTTCTAACAAGCGTCCGCGTCTTTTCTCATTAGATGAGATAGTATTGATGTGCATCCACCATGTTTTGATGTAAGTGACGATCATATTGATGTAAGAAAATGACAAAATAAAAACATGAAAGTGTAATATATTTAACGTTAGCATCCTCCCGTTTGTCATGACTGACTTAGCTGCCTCTCTGGCACAAAAAAAATCGTATGGCTGTCACTGTGAAAGTCAGTTTGAGTTTAGCTAGCACCAGCAAAATATAGGCATAATTCAGTGATGGGTCATGGCCTAATTAACAATAAAGTTTATGATAAACCCATGCCAGGTTTATTTGCAGTTATATCTTAACACATAACATTAACATTACCCCTTTCTGGCATGTACAGTAAAGCTAACATTATCGTTATCCCACTTCAGATAGTTATTGCAAACTACTACTTATGTATGTCTCTCTAAATTAGTTTTTGTTGACTAATAATCAAAGCGGGAACCGTTGTGTTTTCTGCTTATGGATGTCAGGAAAATGTATTTGTATACAAGTTTTTGTGATTACAAAAAAGCCTGCTAATTTGCTACCTTCACTGATGTAACGTTAGTCTGAGACTCGTAATGTTAGCACAGGATAGGTTGAAGGTTAGTGAACAAGTGCAACAGGTTCATTATCATCAACTGATCAAGTTTAGATAAATTATATAACATGATGTGCATATAAAACAAAACTTAAATCCATGTCAGGTTTAACAGTCCCGATTTCATGCGCTATGCTTCTGGCCTATGTTAGTTCATATCCTCATCATTTTTAGCTCGGCTCTCTGTCCAGCTAAATCCCAAATAAGTGCAAGATATGCCCGTCTATTTCAATGAAATCAGTACTCATATAGTATCTTGTTTCCCAGCTTCTAATACAGAAATATGTGAACCATATTTATAACTTTTTGTTAGTGAAAAACTTTGAGACTGTAAGTGAGTAGGCCTATGGCCGTCTATGGGAAACATGAATATACAATTCTTAATGGATCATATATCATTTGAAAGAGCCATTTCTAATCTTTAAACTGAAAGAAACTTACAATTGACAATTTTCATTAGATTTTTAGTTATTCTTGGTTATTTGAAATGTTTCTCAAATTGCCCTTTTCTCTTAGAATTCCCAGGAATCTGGGGCATTGTTGTAGAATTCCACTGGGGTATAGAGGGTTAACCAACTACTATATTCTTACTACATCAAATATTAACGTAACCTAACATATCTTAGTATCAATCTTCCGCTAGCTAGCTAGCATTAACGTCAGTGGTTTTTGCACAGTGATTTGCACGGCTACTCGCCACAACTGCTTGTCACCTTGTATGTATTCTGTATGTTGGCTTTGGCTTTGGCTAAAAATGCGTCAGCCAAATGTAATGTAATGTATTCTAAAGTTTTGAATATACCCCTTCATAGCATAATTAAGTCCCTTTTGATAGTTTCTGGAGGAAAGTAAATCCTTTTTCGACCAAAAGGTCCTCAAAGCCTGCTTTCATATAGTGTCAGCTGCCATTGTCCACAATGTATTTCTAATCAAGTCTGGTTTGTTTTTGAGTTTTCACACGGTAACAATGGGGGCGGGGCTTAGGCACAGGTCAATTGTTTGCCAGTACCTCTTTGAGGTGGTAGCCTTGGATTATCGGTCACTGGGTAGGGAGCATGATACTTACCCATGTATACTTGTGATGACCGACTTGTTTTCCAGGTATGCAGTGGCAGTTCCTACTTGTGACCAGACGGCCAGAACAACTGTGAAAACCTTGTGGTCCCACTGGATCCAGTCCCTGGGCTGCCCTGAGCGCATCCTGACTGATCGGGGAGCAGCCTTCGAATATGAAATGGTGAGACAATTGTGTTGTCTGTATGGCTGTACTAAAAGCAGGACAACCCCTCCACAGGGAAATGGTGCCTGCGAGAGAGTCAATCAAACTCTCCTATCCCTGCTGAACACCTTGGGACACCGTGACCAGGATCGTTGGAGTGAATGGCTGCCAGCCCTAGTACAGGCCTATAATAATACCCCCCATAGCAGCACAGACCTCGCCCGGTTCTATGTGGTATTCGGGAGGCACGCCTGGACATGGCTTTGCCCCAAGACCGAGGGACAGTAGACGACTGGGTTCAACGACATCACCGACGGTTGACCGAAGCTTACAAGCAGGTGCGACAAAGGACACATCAAAGACAGAAGTGGGACCGAGGCCGCTACAACTGCCGTGCAGGGGCCCTCCCACTACTGCTTGGGGAACGGGTGCTCCAACGCAACTTCCGTAGGAGGAACCTGGCCCCAAGGTAAGCTGGCCCCATATTGGGTGCCTCAGCCTTTTGTTGTCATGTCCCAGGTGGCCCCGCACCAACCCGTCTACATGATCCGACCCGAGGGACGAGAAGGACCCACCCGGACCATTCATCGGAACAATGTGCGCCCCTGCCCTGATGGGTGGATGATGGATTCAGGAGCTCGGGAGACGGAGAGTGGAGGCCCCTGGCGGTGTTCCCCTGAAGCAGGTAATGCAGGTTATTGGCCACTTACTATGAATCAGGTTCCTGTGCACCCAGGTACACCCCGAGAGCTGGAACCACAGGGACTGGACCCAGGTGGAGCAGTGGGCATTGACCCTTGGCCTCAGAGCCAGGGGAATGGAGGTGTGGCATGCCCCCTGGATCCTGGCCCACGTCGGTCCCAGAGGAGCAACTTGGGCTGCCCTCCAGTAAGGTATAGGAATGAGGGGTGATCGTCGGGACGACCATAGTCAAAGGGGGGGGGGGGAGAGAAATGTTGTGTGTACCATGTGAATAGACTGTTTTTATGGAATTATGTTATGAATTATGAAAACTGTAATATTTGCAAAGACTGGTGTATTTGACATGTGTGCTGTTTGAGGCATTTACTGGAAACGAACAATGTGCATGCCTGTGGGACAATGGCTGGGGTGATTTGTGTAATGGACAGAGATTGTGGACACCTGTGGGAAATGGGAAGCTATCAGGCATTGGTTGATTAACCGATTGCTTCCACCAGAGCAATGGGGATATTAGGTGAACGTGTGTGAGGTGAGGGGAGACCCACGGAAGGGGGGGATGACGAGCTGACAGAGTCCACCGGCAACGCACGCTAAGTATCCCATTAGGGAAGTTTATTCTTCTGTAGCCTTGTGCAGGGGTGTAGCGATTGGGGAGACGATTGAGGCTGCTCAGCTGATGAGCGTTGTTGGCTGTTTACAGTGCAGGAGTGGAGAAGCGCAGTTACGAGTTGGAGGGAGGAAGAGAGAGAGAGAATGCATCTACGTTTGCAAATAAAACTGCATGTACACGAGACCGTTTTTTTTTTAAATGTGTTTACACGAACCCGTGTACATACATGCTGTCATGAGCACGCCAAACCACAGTGGCAGTCTAACGATAGCCTCAAGCTCACATTAACCAATCAGAACCCTGAAAAGTCGCACGTGAGAACATGTAAATGTAAACATTGGTCGTACATTTGGTGTACTTCTGTTGCATACTGTGACGTTGGCTGCCCAAAACTCTGTTTACCACAGTTTAGAACCAAACGCATAAACGGAGTTTTCCCAAAAAAACACTTTGGCCGGAGTTTTTTTGGATAACCGTTTTACGGGGCGAATTCTCCGTTTGCGTCTAAATGAAAGGCTCAAACGTAGGGAAATGTCTTCGTTTATAAAAATACACATGCTCGTGTAAACGGGGTCTTAACCTACAGCTTCCGTATTTATCTGCCTGGGAGGCAACGAGCATCTGAGACTCACGGCAGCTGGGAGCGAGGCGATTGGTCAAGGGGAGGGACTTGTATTGGACTGGAGCAGGATCCACTCTGGCATTGGCCTTAGCTGGATTTTCATGACCTCCCGATAGGATTATTAGTATTTGTTTTTTTCTTTCTTTTTTTCTGGTCGGCAGGGGAAGCCGACAAGTGGACATTTCTTCTCTGTTATCTGTATGTCTGTCTGTCCGTCCGGATACTGCTGCTACCTAATGCTGGACAGGAAGCACTGTGGGTGAGCTGAATAAGGAGTGTGTCATAGTGTAACCTGAGTGGTATGAGGTTTGTGCTTGTGTCACTTTTATTGGCTCATGAGTGTGTTGGATTATGTGTGATACATTTAGTGTGCAACTTGAACTATTTATTCACTTGGCGGCTAATCTTTTAAAATATTTTCTTGCTATTTGTGTAACTTAGTTACCGTTGTCCATGCCTGTCCCACCGCCCTATGTAGTATTCCTTGTTAGAGCATTTTAAGATAGGTGGCAGAGAACTCTGTTGTTTGTCTATGAATTTAGTGCCTGTTAACAATAAAAGTATTGCCTTTTCAAATTTCTGTGGTTTGTCAGGGATGCAAACAGAGGTATGGTCAAAAA
Source organism: Alosa pseudoharengus (assembly GCF_046254945.1). Lineage (NCBI taxonomy): Eukaryota > Metazoa > Chordata > Actinopteri > Clupeiformes > Clupeidae > Alosa > Alosa pseudoharengus. The sequence continues at coordinate 35,257,424 of NW_027468848.1, forward strand.
GGAGTGAGATTATCGAAGCCCATGCCCCCGCAGGAAATATCATATAATTACATTTTGCCACCACCTCTGCCATCCAGGGCTCACCCTATTCACACAAAAATGTTCTTTATATGAAAATACACTGTCTCAGTTCCTTGGAAATTCTTAAAAGTAAAGAATACTGAGACAACGCTGGAAAATTTGGCATGTCACTTTTTTTCAATTTTTTTTTTTTAAAAGTCTGACATTTTGAATTTGTGTTTGGCTGTCTTGACCTCAATCTCCGTTTCAACCTGTAACTCATGGGCGGATTATGAACTTTCGGGCCCAGATGTATTAAGGGCCCCCCACTTATTGCCATATATGTGGGAGGGGGGGTTTGGGGGTCCTCCCCCAGAACATTTTTTATTTTTCTGATGTGATTTCCTGTATTCTGGTGCATTTTGGGGATGGCCAATACTAAATTCAATCAGATTCATAGCCTACATCCTGATTTGTTGATATTGAGGCAATGATTCCATGCAAAGGCTTGGGCTTCAGGGCCCCCTGGCCCCGGTAGGCCCGTGCAGTAATCCATCCCTGCTGTAACCAAGACCAGTTCCACTTTGCTTTACAACCCTCATTCACTTTCTTAACTGTTAGTGCCTCACTCATCAAATTCTCTCATTCTGCAAATGAAAAGTTGCATATATTAGCCATAGTGTTACCCTAGACCTGACAGTATCATAACAGATTGCAAAATAGTTCACTTCACTCTGCCCCCTTTCTCAATGCGCCCCAAAATAACGTTCTTCTGCACGAAAATGTACAGTTAAAATGTATCAACAGTAGTGCGGTCTGTCTGTTAGGATAAGCCCACACATCAGTTTCTCGCCCTTATGTGGTAGGCAGGGCTCTACACTAACATTTTTTTCCAGGAGCACTTGTGCGCCCAAGTTAAAAAATGTAGGAGTACAGACAAAAATTTGGGCGCACAGTCAGTTCTGTACTTAACTTACACATAATCTAACATTACACTCCAGCTAACAGTTAATCATGCCAGTGCACCAATTGCAAATATTAAGAATGACTGACAACATTTAGGCTACAGCAAACAGGATTTTAAAGATCAGTGCCTACTTTATTTTCAGTCTGTTCTATTTTCCTACATTTTGTTAATGTAAAATAATATAATACATTGCCATATTTGCATTTAGCCTGTATCAAGTATCCTGCCAAATGTAGGCTAATTTATTTATTTGTGAATCCATCTGTAGCTAATCCAAATATGCCCATGGTGACCTATCTGACTGCATACTGCCTAATACTACTACTAAAACAGTCCATTTTCTCTTCCACAAAACCCAACATAGGCTATCAAGGATGTATATTTTTTTATCCTTTTATTTTTTATTTGAAATATCTGCATCGATGGGGGCAGTAGGCAAACGTTAGGCCTACTTTCATTTTGCACTTCAGCTTGTATTCGGTGTAAACAAACAAGCATGCGTGGAAGCCTGGAGTTGTCAGTAGCGTTCTACCTTTGAATAAAATGGGAGGGAGTATTATGGGAGGCTACTTTTGTGCCTGTTCGCTACAGCTATATTTTGCATATTGCAGCAAATACGTCAACTGGGCTAAAAGGCATGTTAGGTTACCTTTCCATCTCTCACTGTATTCTCAGACTCTTATCCTGTTCCTATATCCGATGAATTCGGTGGATAGAAGCACTAATTTCTTCAATCTTTGCATCTTGGCTGTCTAGTCTAACTTTCCGCTTTTTCTGCACGCTCTTGGATTTGATAGAAGCGACTACTAGCGAGTCACAACGCGAAACTGCTAACGTGGATGGGAGGTGTAGTTTTTATGCTGCATTCGCGACCAGGCACGTGCAGAGAAGGGGGGCTACAGGGGCTCTAGCACCTGCCCGTTTGCCCCTTTGATGTCCAAGTGCCCTTTTTTACTTTTTAAAATTTGTAATACTTCCGCTAGTTCCAACGTGATTATTCGCTAAAATGTCTCATTAATAGTTTGAGAAATTAGAAATTTACAAAAATAAAAAAATTTCTGTGTTAATTGAAATGCCTTGCGGCCGCCAATCCGTGACGTCATACATTCAGTTAACTCTCAGAAGGTGCACGCAGGCACAGTGCTGCAGGAGACGTTTGGGAGTCACTTGGCAGTTAGCCTATCTGAACATGCAATAGTATTATTCAGATTAGAGATAGAGAATAAAATGTTTAAAGTTGTTTCATGTTTAATGAAGTAGGCTGTCAAACCCGTTTTAACCATGTCATGGTCCATCCAATAACCTCATTTCACTCAGTGGCCACACGCACAGCACGTGAATCTGCAAGACACCAGCTTGCTAATGGTGGTAGTTCACTGTGATAAACATTAAAATTATATCCTGACAAGCCAGACTAGGCAATAACATATTTTCTGCCGCTAGGGTGCGTCTAGATTTCTAGGCTATTAAAATTAGCTTTGAATTTAATCAATAAGATGTAGCCTTATAGCCTATGATCTCTGTGTAGACAATAGCCTAATGAAAACTGAAAAGACATATCTGTCTGTGCCCTGGCTAGGCCTACTGTACATGCACTCCTATTGAATTTTCAGAACCAAGAAGACTGTATTCTCTATTGGGTTGTAATCAAAATTACTAGGTTTTAAATAAAGTTAACACGTTTTCTGAAAATTTTGTTCCATGTGCCCTTTTTTTAAATTTGAGCCCCTGCCCCTTCAAAGGTCTCTGCACGCCCCTGTTCGCGACGTGATTCTATGGTTTGCACCAGTAATGTTTCTCGATGTTGCGGTGTATTTTGTAGACAAACACTGACATGGTTAGAAGTCATTCGCACCAGTGCGCCTATATATTTTTTTTGCTAGTCATGTAAAATGTAGCGCTAGTGTGCTACCTAACCTGGCATTAGGGGTGGGCGATATGGCCTAAAATTCATATTGCGGTATAATTTGGGACACAGACGGTAAACGGTATACATTGCGGTATAATTTGGTGTGTGAATGGGCGATATGGCCTAAAATTCATATTGCGGTATAATTTGGGACACAGACGGTAAACGGTATACATTGCGGTATAATTTCCTGCAGGAAATTCACACACCAAATTATACCGCAATGTATACCGTTTACCGTCTGTGTCCCAAATTATACCGCAATATGAATTTTAGGCCATATCGCCCATTCACACACCAAATTATACCGCAATGTATACCGTTTACCGTCTGTGTCCCAAATTATACCGCAATATGAATTTTATATAGGTCTAGCAGGTTCTTGCATAAAATAGTCAAGATTGTTAATTATTTAAAAATGTATTGGCTATAAAAATTATCAAAGTTTTATTTAGCCTTTTCACTGCAGTAGACCGGCATCACTGTATGAAACATTACAAAAACATGAAACATGACATATTACATAGAACTGTAAATCATCTGATCATCTAATATTTACAGATATCTAGGCTATATATAACATTTATTTTATATTTGGCCTGTTATAAAATCATGTATTGAACAATTTAACCACAGCTCAGCTTTAAGAAACTCAAATAGCCTAGATGCATGCTTAGCATTTTGTGATCATTAGGCTAAGGCTACTTTCACAAACTCAGTCAGCTGTCCTCTAATTTACCAATATCTAGGCGATATTTGTAACATTTATTTTGTATTTGGCCCGTTATGAAATCATGTGGAACAATTTAAACACATTGTAAAACTTAAAGCCCAAATTTGGAGACATCCATGCATGTCGAAATTTACTGCAAATTCTTGCAGTATTTCTCCTAAGTTATAAGTCTAAAGTTAGCGTCTTTATCGTGATATGTTTCCCGTTTAGTTCTCCCTCGTGTGTGATCCTTTTTGTGTGGGGGGCTGCGTCCCTGCTCTCGTTCTCAGCTAATAAACCTTGTGATTGGACAACTGTCTGTGTCGCTATCAAATCGTTACAATACCTTCACCGCTCGCAGCCATTTTTCCACACCTGTGGCCTCCTCGTGGTTGCTGCCGGTCCCGGCAGGCCAAGCGTGTTGCAATTTGATGACATAATGACCTATCGCAATATGCCGGTATAACAAAAATCTCTATCGTTGGCCAAATTTTTATCGCATACCGCTTATACCGTTTATATCGCCCAGCCCTACCTGGCATTAGGACAACCTAACCATTACACAATGCAAATGGTAGAAATTATCTGATTAGAAGACATCAAATATGGTTAACCTTACTTTTCTTGCAAAAAAGACCAGGCGCGACACAAAATTACTGGATCCCGGACTGATGGATGTAACGTTAAATCCTTGCAGTAAAGTGCAGCCCCTAGCAGTCAGATAATGGTGCGCAGCCAATGGGATTTTTACGTGCGCAGCTTTTTGATTTAGTGTTGTCTTACATTTCCTATGTTTCATGGACTGTAACGGTAGGCTATGTGTTTATTTAGTCATTTTAATACAGAATTAACTTTGATGAAATTATAATCAGACACTTCAACCCCCCCCCCCCCCCCCCAAAAAAAAAAAAAGACAAAAAACTCATCGGATCTGCACGATTCACACAAGTCCCCCAGACAGCCGTGAAAAAGGCGGCATCCGCCAAAAGGCGCGCCGTTTGCTTCCCTGTTTGTGAGTCTGGGGGGAGTTCATTGGTCTGTAGTCCTGTTAAAGGGCCGCGACACAAACAAGCATCTCAGTGCAACGCATGCCATAGGCAAAACTGTATCAGACATAACATTGGTAAATCATCCATCGCACAGAATGATTTTTGTAGCACGTGCAACAGCCCTGCCCTGGATACATTTCTCAATGTGCGCTCTAAAACATTTGGTTTAAATGGAGATGTAGATCATCACTGGTGCGCGTTAATAAATCTACATTGTGACAAGTTGACACAAATGATTCACTTTGCCGAATTTATGTACTCTAGTCAATTACGTCGTCTCAGCCCTCTTTACTTTGAGCCATGCTCTTCCTTACTTGAAACACCTTTGAAAATATAGGATTGAAGTAGTGTGTTTGGGAATGAACGTTAGCTCAGATGCTTTTTGAGAGTTTTTGTGGTCTTAATGCAACATTTTACAAAGCACTGATAGAGCCACCAATGACTGTGAGCGAATCAACAGCAGAAAAACCTATTTAGCAAGCAGAAATGTCCCAGCCTGTTTAGGATGCTTCATAGACAGGTTATCTTTCAGGTATATTTTCCATTAGAAAACCATTGCGTTAGCGAACGCGTTGTGGCTAATTCACTTAGCTCTTGTTAGTAGACTATTGTCAAAAAGAATGAGATGACAGTCGAAAGATACAATTTGGCTTGCTGATATCAATTTGCTTGGTAACAGCATTTATGGTTTTCTACAACCAATAATCAAATTGGCCTCCATCACTCAACCAATGCTAACGGTAGGAGGCCTAACATTATTTTACCTAGGTCCTGGGCTAGGCTATTGGTATATGATTAATGTACCTGCAGTAAAAACCAAGCATGTCCAATAAACATTCTCAGATTTATTTCGGCTTCAAGAAGAAATTGGAATTAGCCTACATTTCTCATGTGAAAATCATCCCCTTATGATTCTACGTTCTCTGCGGTAAACTAGTGTTGTCCTTTTAGGGAGTGTCTATTGTCTTTCCAACCCACTTTAGATTAAAGGACAATTCCGGCGAAAAATTAACCTAGAGGTTAATAACACATGTGTACCGAGTTCATCTGGTTCACATATACAGGCAGGCGATGTGAACTAAAATCAAACGTAATTTGCTCAATATAGGCTAGGCCTATCAGAAATAATAGCTCCGATGTAACATAACTTGTCTAGTGTACTTACTTAGTGGATGTCCATCTGGTATGGATCGCCGCCTCCAATTTCTTTTCGGGACATGGAAAAAAGTTTCAACTACAGCCCTGTTTATCAATGAGGGGAAATCTTCAGACTCTACAAAACACTGCGTCTCTTGGGTGTCGCGACGCAACAGGTCCCATGCAACACAGGCACTCCTCTTCGGTGGCCACCATAGCTTCACAATGTCCGCAGGTACACCACCAGTTTCCAGAAGTGCAGGGCTGTGTACGGCATTGACTACAAGTAGCTCTCTCTCTCATAACTCTTTCACGGAGCTCCCGCAGCTCTTCGTTGGTATATTAATTTTCCGGCTGGAAAAGATAAGGACGTCCATCAAACCGAAAGGGTTCATCCTTGATGTCTTCAAATTCGTTCAAATAATGAATGTCTCCTTTTGCGCTCAGTGCTTTCTTTTGGCAACAACGTTTCACGCGAGATTCACTTCACATCCCAGAGTTCTGTTTTCCCAAGGCGCCTGCCTGTATGTGAACCAGACATGAACGGTAATGTGTTTCTTTTTAATAAACTGCCTGTACACTTAAAAAGTTCTCAATGCTTCGGTTTACATGTAGAGACCCTCATTATGCTACCGTGTAAGTGTGGTGCTATTTTGAGCCTTGTTAGTGGTATAGAAATAGTGATTACTTTTTACTGTAAGTCTGCCCCGAAGGCTAGCGTTTAACGCTAATTAGCGGTTTGCAATAAAACTGGTCACATTCGACTAGCATGAAAACAAATCCCAGCGAACGGTCGAACTCGGTACACATGTGTTATTAACCCCTAGGTTCATTTTGCGCCGGAATTGTCCTTTAACTCATTGAATGCCAAGCTGTTTTTGGAAGCTTTGTCCTAGAGTGCCAGCAATCTAGACCAGGGGTGGGCAACTAATTTCCCCAAGGGGCCACATGACAAACTGGGACTGTTGAGGAGGGCCGGACCCAAAATACCGAACTCAAGTCTGAACTCAATTCTGTCCAATTCTATTCTTTTTTTGTATAACATTAAGTAAATCATATGGTTTTGTTTACTACTCGTAAGAACAGATGAAAATGTGAGGGAGACAAAGGAAAAACAGCAATAGGCTATTTAATCTATGTCCAGTATTTAATCCTCATTCTCGAAAATGATTTTTTGACATTGACATTTTTTTTTCAGTTTTCAAAGACTGATATAAAAAAAGTACTACAATATCTATATAATTAGGCTAGGCCATGAAAATGTGATGGTCAGTACAACCATAGGCCTGTGCCACCATTTCATCAACACTCAGCAATATTTCATCATTAAATCATTACCAGCATTAAATTAACTCTATGCAGAATTAGACTATGAAAATGTGGAGCAGACAATAGTAGGCTGTCTAAAATGTAGGCTATGATTTTGCTTTAACTTTATGCAGAAAACTGCGATTGGTCAACTCGCCCTGTGTGTTGAGCCGGCTGCTTCAAGCAACCTGTAGTAGCATCATACTAGTTCGCTAACATAAGCTTTGCAAATAAACTCAGACATGTTTTGGTTACAATGACGGGGTTATCCGAATGTAAACTATCTATCTGCCAGTAACGTTTTGAAATTAACACTTCGTATCGCCAACAAACAGCAGGAGTTCGTTCTGACAACCTTTGCGGTGGTGAGCGACGCAGACATAAGACACAAAACTTTGAAAGGTTTACGCCGACTGCATTGTGTCGACGCAGAAGCATAAATTCTATTCACCAGCACATCAGTGAGGGTGTTTACATCGTATGCATCCACGCACAAATGTATTGGCGTACAAATAGCAATCGCTTTCAAAATAAAAGCAACGATATTGATTTGCGTGCATTATCTCTATGCTAGGCTCTTGACTATTGTTCTTTCACGGACCTTACGCGGGAAAGGGGTCAGGGAAAGCCCACGGGCCGGATGTGGCCCGCGGGCCGTATGTTGCCCATGTATGATCTAGACCATTGTTGATGATTTTTGTACAGCCACAGCATATTCTGTGTTAGCTATGAACACATACAATGGCTCGTTTGAAAGGTGAGACTTTAAGCTCTCAGTGGGTGCAAACCGTGTATTTCTACACGCCTCTGTTCCTGAGAAATCCCAAGCTAAACAGTGGCTAGTTTTCATCAAAATCCCTGTTTTTTTTTTTCTAGAAATGGAGATATAACGTCTTTCATGAAATATGAAGTGTTGCCTGTAAAGTTTCCGGGAAGTGACCTAGCGAGACCTGGCGAGACTGCCACCTAGTGATTAGACCCATGAAAATGGCCTGGTTTTGAGCTGACGTGCATGCGTCACTGATTCGACCCAAAGCGGATGTAAAATGTCCAGATAAAATGTCCAGATTGTGCGTTTTCATGAGTTTTCGATCGTCATATATTTCATTTCCATTCATCACAGAGTTCCCAAAATCACATATAAGATGTGTTAGAGTGTCTAGTTTTTTTTATATGAGGCATCACTGCATGTCATGCGCCATCTCTAAAGTCTTGCTCTGATAGCAACACATCCAGGTACAGTTAGCTAACATTTGATAAACACTGGATGTATAAACCAGAGGGGTAGGCGAGTGGACAGTGTTTGACAGCTTGCGTGAGCCCAAGTAGCTTACTTTAAAGCGACATGCGAGCTCCTGTCAAAATCCAGCAGTGGGCCTAACTACACACAAGCAAAAGGCTATGAAACAACATCAACAGTAGGCTAGCCTATACACTACACAATATCCTTGCTAAAGCGCTAACTGACATTTATTTGAAATGTTATCAGCAAAGTTGCAGACATCCCAACCTGCAAAAAGCCATTTCAGGGAGGTACCCCCCCCCCCCCACACACACACAAATAAATAAATAAAAAATAAAATAAATATAAAAAAATATTTAGCCTTCTTATAGTGAAATAGTGATGAATAGCCTATGTTTGTTAATTAATTGTCTCTACTCAGCACACCAAAATAAGGAAGGCCTATAGTTAGAAATTGTGATAATAAAATATGTAGATTTTGGTAGTTTGGTCTTTATGTAGCCTTGGCAAATAGCCATCTAGTAGGCTAGTCTGGAATAATATGCACATGAAATGACACTTGTTAAACTCACCTCAGCATGTCTTTTGCAATCACTTAACCCACCATGGGCAATGCTACAGTCACTGTTACAAACAGTGCAGCATGCAAGACTATCGTTATTTTGAACTCTTATGAGCAGGCTTGGAATTTCACCATTCTGGGGGCAAGGCCACTTGGCCTTCAATTGGGCATATTTGGTGGGGGGCACAAAGGCCACATGTCAGGGCACCAAGGCCAAAGTTAACTATACAGTAGTAGACTATAAAAATGATCAAAGTTGTATTTAGCCTATTCACTGCAGTAGACCTGTATCACTGTATGAAACATTACAAAAACATGAAATGAAAACATGACATATTACATAGAACTGTAAATCATCTGACCATCTAATATTTACAGATATCTAGGCAGTGTTGGGCAAGTTACTGAAAATTAGTAATTAGTTACAGTTACTAGTTACTTCTTTCAAAAGTAATTCAATTACGTTACCAATTACTGTATATCAAAAGTAATTAGTTACTAGAGAAAGTAACTTTTGAGTTACTTTTAAGTCTGCTTTTAAAATGTCAATATGAACAGTACTGAACAGTCACACACACAATAAACCTAATTTTTGGACCTATTTATTGTAGTTTCAAACTTTTTCCGACCACAAAACATTCTACAATGCATGAAGGCCTCCCTGACCTTGTTTTGCGCCACCCTCACCATCTAGGTGGTTTGATAGATATGTACAGTACACTGCCTACTGCTTGCCTACTACTTGCCTTCTGCAATATAGTAATAAGTTATTATTATCATTATTATTGCAATCCTTCTGTAGGCTACATGGAATTCGTTCAATGGGATGTAATGTGAAACAATGTTAAATGGCCTATTTTCAAAGCAGTTATTGTCTGCTCACAGTTGTATTATATAGCATTTTAAGCACCACCAGTTTGGGAAAAGCCTGCGCTGCACAAGTGCTGACCTACCGAAATAAGTTCTAATGCATCCGAGAGTTTGGGATTGTCGCGCACTATGCAGAAGGTTACTCTTCAGCTCATAAGGTGTTCCAGAGAGAAGTTGCATGTTCCGTCGCAGACAAATGAATCCATAACACCATGGACGTCAATTCCGATGTAAACATAGCCTACTGTGCAAATAACTGAAGTCGCTGTTACGTACGGTAGGCTATTTGGAGGTTTCTTTATCTGGTAAGTGAAATCTGCATTTTCCTCTCGAGTTAAACGTGTGCTTGCTTGTGCCAAGGCTATAGGCTACCGTAGCCTATTGGTGTTGTGGCGTGGCTATGTTGTAAGAATGAGAAATTGATATAACGAGGCTTTTGCGCAATAGGCGAAAAAGAGCGGAGATAAACAACAATGCGCTTTTACTGTAGTGGAGCTTACGAGATGGAAACGAAAGGGAAAAGGCTTTTAAGATGCCCATTTAAATTGTAGCATAATGCACTCTTGTGTGTTTTAGCATAAATCCGAAATAAGGAGAAATGTGAGGAGGCTCCTATTAACTGTAAAGAATGCATCTGCAATCTAAACATGAAACACAATCGCTGGAAACACAGCTAAGGTCGGGAGACAAAGCAGCAAATGTGCATCTTGTCTGCAGTAGTTCATTCAAGATCAACAGAGTAACGCAAGTAACGAACTCTTTGAAATTTCAGTAATTGTAATTGCGTTACTGGATTTACAAAAATACTTCGTTACATGCTCGTTACCACTAAAAGTAGTGGAATTACAGTAACGCGTTACTTTGTAACGCATTACTCCCAACACTGTATCTAGGCTATATATAACATTTATTTATGTTATGAAATCATGTATTGAACAATTTAAGCACAGCTCAGCTTTAAGAAAATCAAATAGCCTAGATGCATGCTTAGGATTTTGTGATCATTAAGGCTACTTTCACAAACTCTTAGTCAGCTTTCCTCTGATTTACCAATATCTAGGCGATATTTGTAACATTTATTTTGTATTTGGCCCGTTATGAAATCATGTGGAACAATTTAAACAGATTGTAAAACTTAAAGCCCAAATTTGGAGACATCCATGTATGTCGAACTTTACTGCAAATTCAAAACTGGATTACTCTGGAACGGCTAACTGTACAGGGGACAGCTTTACACCTTTGTGTTCGGTAAGGTCTCCTGTTTATTCTGATATATGGTTTGTCATGTGTTAAAAGAAGGGTTCGTAAAGTATTCCACCGAGATGAATGGGTAGGGAGATCATGGGACGCAAAACCTTCAGTAGAATGTATGATTAAATTGAATTATATTATTTACTTTTCTCGCGAACCGTTCAACACAGCAATTATCGGCTAACATCGTTTAAAAGCTGAGAAAAAGCTCTTTCATGTGATACTTGTGATGTCTGTGTGATGAATAGGCTACTTCGCGAGTAGTTCAACTGAGAATGGGTGAATTTGGACGCACTTTATTTCTTGCGCTGTCACTTTCTCCACTGCGTAAAAGACTAAATTAATTTGCGCTGTGAATGCTAAGATTATTTTGACAGGCCACAGGCTAAATAAAAATCGCTATTAGTAGGACGCAAAGCAGAATATTGAAAGAAGGGGGCACCAAGGCCACTGTGGCCTGTAAACCTCTGATTTTCAAAGGGGCCTCACGTCCAACGCAAGGGGCTACGACGGCCATGGCCGTCGTGGCCGCCGTGAAATTCCTACCCTGCTTATGAGACAAGGGTAGGCCTACACTTTTGTGTAGTCTGATGTGAAATGGGTCCTTTTTGGGGGGCACTCTGCCTCTGCCATGACGCTACTGTTCCTATACTGAACTGAACATGAAACAGGCCTATCAGGATGCTCTCTGTCTTGAACAACCACACAAGCACTACCTCTCTCTTTCTCCATCCCGTCGTGTGCGCGCTACACTCAGATGCACACACGATTTGAAGTTTCGGTCTCGTGTGCGCGCTCTTGCTCGCTCGCTCTAGATTCCGGGAGATTTTATCTAATTTGCGGGCATCAGGGAGCCGTTATCAATACGCGGGAGACTCCCGGAACTTCCGGGAGACTTGGGATGTCTGAAGTTGTAAGGTGAAAACTTTATTTCACGGTGTGTTAAACAACATAATGGCATGATATTACTCTTTCATGTGCATGAGGCCCATAGCATCACAATGAATATGAAGATCATGTTAAAAGTTAGCTGGCAAAAACATAGGTTACATACCTGATGTCACTGAGCTGTCAAAGAGGCTACGAAACCATCTCTGTTATCCCTAATTAAACTCAGCTGACTGGTGTTACCGAATAGCCATAGTTGCTGTTAAAATACTAGGCTAGCGCTGGGAATCTAAACACTTCAACACCGACATGTAGCCTAACATGTTCAAAACTACTGCGTGTTATGGGTTAAGACAAGAAATTCCTTGAAGCAAATTTGGGAACACACTGAATTAAGTAAAATAGAGTGCCTACACCGCCACCGCCTACACTGGGTAAACTTGAAAGCAGAGCTCACCATTGTGTGTGCATGCATGGCAAGCTGTTTTAACATTTAAATGTATTATTCGTAGGAGCAATGAGATATTGATAGTAAATTGAATATAACAGTTCAATTTCATGTTCAAATTTGTCTTATCATAAAAAAAGCAATTCATGCTTTAGACCATTTTAATTTAAAACATTTTAAAAACAAAGTACCGGTTCAGGCACCGTTTCGGCACCGGCACAGTTTTAAAAGTATTGATTTAGCACCGGTATCGGATAAAACCCAAATGATACCCAACCCTACCTTTAACCCTACTGAATTTGTAATTATGTATCGGCCGTTTTAATTGCCGATACCGATAGTATGTGCGTGCCTGTGTGTGTGTGTGTATATGTGTGTGTGCGTGTGTGTTTCTGTCTGTGTGTGTATGTGTGCGTGCGTACGTGTGTGTGTGTGTGTGTGTCTGAGTCCAGCGGCCCATTGGCCCAAAGTTGCAAGGGTGTTTTTTTTCGCGCACAGGCGCTAGGGGGAAGCAAGACGTCAACCGTTCAACCCGTACAAAGACATTCCAATGACTGAAGCTGTTTGGTTAAGGTAAATTAAGCTATAAAAACTGCATAGTACCCCTTTAAATCTGTAATTTACGCATAATGGAATAGTTCTAAACATGTATGTACACAAAATGTTATACAAATTAACATTACAGTATCAAATTTGGTGCTTAATATGCTGATACAGCTTCATGCTTTTCCCCATTACATCATGGTGGCATATTTCCCGATATTACCTTATCCGTGAGGCTACATTATTAAATAGTGAAAACACTAGTCATCCACTTTGGATACTGGAGCTTACCGACTGTGCATCTTCAGTTTTAACTTGACCAGTGGCGATTGTAGACATTTTTAACAAGGGTGGCACTTGTGGGGCACTAATTAATTCAAGGGTGGCATGAGGCAAAACATCCAGATAAACAGAAACAGGCTTGAAATGTTAAATTAGCACAAATACATTAGGAAAACCATGCACCAAAACACCATACTCAAAAACTGAAGGACAAAACATCATACTCTCACATCCAATGTCTTTGTATCTGAATAAAATGCAAATACAAATAAACAAACAAGTTGTCTATCACTGGGTTATGCTGTGCTACAACAAATTCCATCATAGGGACATTAAAATATATTATATTATATTGTATTATATTATATTATATTATATTATATTATATTATATTATATTATATTATATTATATTAAGTGAATATATAAAAATATACTCATCCAATACATTTTCCTCCACAACATCTATCCTCCACAACTATTTTTAGCTGTTAAAATCATTTGACCTGCTTTTTTTGTCTGAGCTGCTAAAGAGCTTAACAAAGTCATTCAAAATAAACAAACACTTCTCAACTAAATGCTTAAATGTTTTGTATGAAACAGGAATGAAATAAACACCAATTAAAGACTAACCTTCATCTAAACTATTGCCTGATGTCTGGCTTGCTGGTTAAGCCAGCTATCTACCAATGAGTGTCTATGGAAGCATAATATTACATTCATAATGCTACAGACCCTAATTCCCAAACCCATTTCTCATTCTTCCCCTTCCCCTAGCCTACCCCTTGTCCCTCAAAACAGAGTGGCAAGACATAGGGGTGAGAATTTTCCCCATGGGACGTCCCCACTAGCCTATAGGGGACAGCTGGGACGATTGAAACACTTTTTAGTTCAATGTTATTTACAAAGAGATCGTATCACACAAGTTAATATTGTGTCACTAGCAATAACCTACATCTGTCTTTTGTCAAATACAGTTGCATTTTCAGCTCTGAACAAAATCGGTTCAGGAATTATTTAAGCAAAGGTGGAACGTGCGCATTGTTTAATTTATCCCTCCTGGTCAGCACGAATAAAACAGGTATAGGGAGGGAAAACCAGCGCCCCAAGTGGTTGCGTTCCTATCGAAGAGCAGCTCCAATGTTAAGTCCCATAGTATCATAGACCTATTTTTTTTTTAAATATTGTGAAGCCAAATCAGCGAAGATATCCACCAAAAATATTTTCTGTGTGTATACAGTAATAATCTTCAAACTGTAAATGTCAGGCCCTATTTTAAAAAATCTAAATTGCTCCTTTTGTAGCCTATCATAAATGGACTACCAAAGATGTCACTTGACTTGTGACTTTATCCTTTAACGTTACTCACGGTAGCATGGTTTGTTTATTAGCCTGTTTAGCATTGACACTTAACACTTACTGCCAGCTCTTCATGTGAGTAGAAGCACAACACCAGTTATCCAGACATAAAGGTAATCACCACGCGGTTTACATCACGCTCCGTTATTACAAAAATATGTTAAGCCAGTTAAGCAAATTGCCGTATTGGGATAGTGAGAAACGTAATTTCGATCTCTTTGTATGTCTTGGAATGTGAAGAAATTGACAATAAAGCAGACTTTGACTTTGACTTTTGACTTTGTAATGGTACCAACTTAAATTACCCCACTAATAATGCCCTGAATGGTACGAAACTTCTACAGTAGTATAACTATGTTCTTTACTCATAAAATGAGGCATTGAAAAGTTTGTAAATACACCAGGAGTTTATTTAAATAACATTGGCCTGATGGATGCTACTATATCTGCTACCATAGAGCTGCACAGTCCCGCCCACAGCCGATGCCGGATGTAAAAATTCAATGCAATTTCTCCATTGACAATTGCGGTGTAAGCCATAAAAACTTAACTGCACGTGGTAGACTTAAAACCAGCTACGGTTGTACTAAGCGATTGTATATGCTCCTAGACACCAAGAGTTCGTGGGGCACTAACCTTGTTTTGAGATAAATGCCTTTTATTCGCGATCTCTTGGATAAGTACTTCATTACCCACAATCCTGAACAATCCCACAATCCCACAGTGATGCCTCTGATTGGTGGAAAGGCCGTTATGGTCATAGTTTGAAACTTTCTCAGCGAAAAATATTGACAAAGATGGCGGAGTTTTTTACTGCCTATGGCGAAAATCTTAATGTGATTAAAAACTTTCTTGACGAATATTGGTACTTGTATCAACAAGGATTGGGGTTTATACATCACACGAACTTAGTTAGGGCCAATACACTATCAAATAGACCACTGTAAATGTTAGTTTAAACACTCAAACCTTTCAGGTAGGCTAGCACTAGCCGACAGGCTAACCTTTAGCATTTCCGACATTGTATGTCATTACATAATGACAGCCCAACTTGCTAACTCCTGGTTGATTGAAGGATCTCGCTTTCTAAGCAGTCCACCAGTGTCTGTAAAGCCATCATACATTGCAGCGAACTACTTCACGAACTCACATTTTGATGACAGCCCTACGCTCCGTTGTAGGCGTGTTTTCAACCTTTGCTATTTTGTGGTTGAATCAGATAGATAGATAGATAGATAGATAGATAGATAGATAGATAGATAGATAGATAGATAGATAGATAGATAGATAGATAGATAGATAGACAGACAGACAGACAGACAGACAGACAGATAGATAGATATATAATTGATTCCCAA
Source organism: Alosa pseudoharengus (assembly GCF_046254945.1). Classification (NCBI taxonomy): domain Eukaryota; kingdom Metazoa; phylum Chordata; class Actinopteri; order Clupeiformes; family Clupeidae; genus Alosa; species Alosa pseudoharengus. Next base: position 35,273,309 of record NW_027468848.1, read on the forward strand.
GGGGAAATTCCATTCTGATATTCTTGTACTGTTAGGAATATCAGTAGGCTATGATTTATTCAGATGTCTAGTGCAATAAAATTAAGGATAGGCCTATCAATTAACAAGTAGGCCTAGGCCTGCTCCTAATTGTTGGTTGACTACCCCCTGCCCTTCTTACAATACAAATAAATTAATTTTTCATTTTTTTTCTTTTTGTTTCAGTGCATGTCATTATTCTTAAACACAGTCCTACTTCCTACAGGCTACAGATAGATATGTACATACACACATACATGCATTTAGGATTATTTAAATCTGCCTTTTAATGCTTAATGTTTTGTTTTTGTTTTTCAGCTCTTCTGCGTGATCTGTTGGTAAACCAACAAATTCTGCTGGACCAGCAGAAGACCATGATCCGCATTCTTCAGGACCTCCACAAATCCATCCAGGGAGGTCAGATGTGCACCACCACCAGGCATACTGCTTATTTTCCCCTGGGGGATGAGGGGGCACTGGAGGTCTTGGAGCGCGACCTCGCAAGCAGGGACCTTCACCAGGAATTGGTGAGCTCCTTTTGATTTCTCTTAGAATGGTATGCTGAGTGATTTATCAAACAATAGTACTTTTATTTTGAGTAAATAATACCACTGGTTCTTTTATAGGTCATCACTCTTGGATTGGCAGGGGGAGTGGATGTGAAGGACAGTATCTGGCGCATACTGAAGCAGGCCATTAGGAACAATCGGGCCAAGAAATGTCATGGCGGGGATTGAACGGGAAAAAATCCCGTTTGAGAAACATCTCAAATCAGATGTTATGGGTAAGCATTTAAACTGTTCATCACTGTTCACAAATATCCTGTTCTTGGCTCTGACATTTTTTTTCCCAAAGGCTCCTGTAGCTATAGGGATAGCAGGCTGAAACCATCATTCAACTGTCAGCCAATTCTTAGTAGAATTTAACTGAACTCAAAGCATTTTTGCAATGTGGAAGACAACAGAACCTTCACACCTATCTTCCAGATGATTAGTTTGTTTGACTATGCTTACAGTTCACATAGTGAAGAAGATTGTAGCATACATTATTGCTGTTTAGAATCTGTTAAATCACTGACACTGAAAACTTGTTTTGTGTATGTTCTCATTTACAGATGCAGTGAGGAGAAATCCATCCTGCTTATCTGCTACAAACAAAGAAATTGAGGAGGCTGTGAAGAGGTGGTTTTACTGGGCTGGGGATAGGGAGGGTGGGAGGAAAAACCGCCAGCTGCCTCCCAACCAGGAGCAACAAGCAGAACAGCTTTAATAAAACATATAATTTTAAAATATTTTGCTTCATTTAATTTTTTTTGCATAACACACAGAACCTAGTTTAACCATATAACTTAATATGAGCCTAGAATACTAGGACATAGTAGGTTTAAATAAATAAATAAATAAATAAACAAATAAATAAATAAATAGAAACAATTTGGGTCAGTTATGGCAACACTTTGGGTCAGTTATGGCATCACTTTGGGTCATTTAAGGCCTCTTTTCGGCAAGGTTTTGGGGTTTTGGCAACTCTTTGGGATATGTCTGGCTACATTTTGGTATTCCAAAATTGGTTTTGGCTGGGTTTTGGCCGCCTTTTGTTTTTCTTTTGGCACGCCTAATTTGGCCCAAATTTGGGCCGTACATCATCCCCAAGCTTTGCCAAAATGGCATGCCAGTTTTGGGCCAAAATTATTTTGCTATCTGGGTAGCTAGGCTACTAGCCTTCATACTGTATGATTCATATCAATCATTAACCTAGGAATACTTCGTGCATTTAATGAACATTTTGTGTAATAATTCACGGCAAATTAATAAACTGAATATGGTGGTCCAAGAGCAGACCATGCACCAGTCCATGCATCAGCCCGACTGAGCAGTGATGACCGCATAGGATGAGTCAGGTAACGTTACGAAGCACTGCCGTTAACGTTAACCGCTTTCACACACACGATATAAAATACACGATGATAAATATAAAATTCAATATCAAAACACTATTATTTACACGATTACTCCTGAAATAACTGCTATTAACTGCACATTCACAATATAAAAATTACTGTTTGGAGGAAAGGGTTCGCGTGCTGTCGCCGGTTTTGAAATGATTTTGCGCTGGTTCGTGTATTGCTTATATATTATTCAGTGAGGCGCGGTGGTTTATGGGATGAGTAGTTCCTTCGCTCGGAAATGAAAATATGTACACAGTCTTGTACCTTTGACTTTTTTTGGATTTTCTCTTCGTTTTTTCACTCGAAATGATATGTTGTATGCTTATGAGTTATGCCGTAGCTGGTTAGCCTAAGACATGCTGTAAAACTCTTTAGATACGGATTTTTCCAAACGTCAATGGGACAAATGAATGGGAATCTTACATCCGGCACCTAACCGCTTTTTGGCTGTGGGCGGGACTGTGCAGCTCTATACCGCTGCGTCGACGTTACTTCCATGATTTGGGAAAAGCCCATAAGTCCTGGCAGGAAGCATGCATAAGGATGTAGATCCAGGAATGCACTAATATTTTGTTTGTAGTACCAGTTTGCAACAATTATTAGTTAACACTAAGTTGTAAACACTTCGGAAAAAAAAATATTAAAAACTGGATATACCAAAAAACGATGTAATCGCTATCTGCCAGGACTTTTACGGGCTTTTCCCAAATCACGGAAGTAACGTTGACGCAGCGGTATAGTAGCATCCATCAGGCAAGTGTTATTATGACCGCCGCGCAGCGAAGCGGTCATAATAGGTTTAGTCAGATTTTTTTTTTTTTTTTTTTTTTTTTCTTTTTCGCATGCCCAAATTTCTGTCAATGATTCCCGGGACACTGAAAGACCGGGGTACACGAAACTTGGTGGGCATGTAACCCCACATGGATAGCATGGAACCATCGTTTTTCGTTTTGATCTGTAGCCCCCCCGCTGGACTGGACCCCCCGAAAGGAGGGTAGGGCAGACACAGTTTTCTGTGAATATCTCGAAAACCGTAGGGTTTAGGAGGACCATTTTTTTTTTGTATGTTGATCTCAAGGGGCCATGTCAACCCATTCCATAACGACTCATTTCATGTATAGCGCCACCTAGTTAAACACAAAAAAGTAAAAATGAGGTGTTGTAATTGAAGGTATCTGTGACCTAACAAAGTCAAAACTGTACAAAATTGGAAGTGTAGGATCATTATGACACCCTCTGTATGCACGCCAAGTTTCGTGGAATTCCGTTCATGGGGGGCCACACAATAAATTAATTTATGTTACTATACACCAACTGGCCTGTAGGTGGCCGGAGACAGTTTTCTGTGAATATCTTGATAACCGTAGGGCCTAGGAGGTCCACCTTTTTTATGTATGTTGGTCTTAAGGGGGCATGTCAACCCATCCCATTACCACTTATTTCATGTATAGCGCCACCTAGTTAAAATTTAAAAAGCAAAAAATTAGGTGTTTTCATCACAATATCTCTGGCTGACAAGGTCAAAACTGCACGAAATTAAAAGTGTAGGATCATTATGACACCCTCCGAATGCATGCCAAGTTTTGTGTACTTTCGTTCATGGGGGGCCTTACAATAAAATAATTTATGTGTACATTTAGTGACGTACACCAACAAGGATTCCCGGGACACTGAAAGACCGGGGTACACAAAACTTGGTGGGCATGTACCCCCACATGGATAGCATGGAACCGTAATTTTTCGTTTTGATCTGTAGCCCCCCCGCTGGACTGGACCCCCCGAAAGGAGGGTAGGGCAGACACAGTTCTCTGTGAATATCTTGAGAACTGTAGGGCCTAGGATGACCATTTTTTTCCGTATGTTTGCCTCCAGGGGTCATGTTAACCCATTTCATGTGCACACATGTGCACAAACAGATACACACACACACGCATACATTCACAGTAATCATACGTATGACACATACTCACACAGTAGACATATGTACGCTTGCACAGGCACATACGCAGGCACACACACAAGCGCACACACACACACACACACACACACACACACACACACACACACACACACACACATAACATAAACATGTACATGCACACATGCACACAATTCAAGAATTTCTCAGAATTATGAACAGGCAAGATGGAGGTGGGGTTGTATAAAATGAATTTTACATGTGAAATCTATGAACCAATTATGTTTTGGTACTTGTTGTCTAGCAGATACCAGTGAGAATTGAGTGTGGATAATGCAATTTAGTGAGACAGTTAGAATCATATAGGCCTTTCAGCGTGATTTATTTTTGTGGAAAAAATGTGCTGGACTGGGCGGCGGTCATATTTTGTACCGATCTGCGGTACATCTAGTTTAGCTGTGTGTAGCCTAGAGTTTTGACATAATGAGCCAAATTCTTCAAAAGTGTGTAAGCATTAGGCAAAAACTGTATAGTGATCATTCAAAGTGTATTAGGGTTTAACACATCAGATGAATATGATGTCACACTTGGAACAAGATGAGTGACTACAGCAGACTTGAGCAGTTTAAAACTCATTAAGAGTTTAATTAAAGTGTAAGTTCAGTGTAAATTGACCCATAGCCTGTAAATTGACCCATAGCCTTGTTGTATAAGATCACCACATGCAGCCCAAATTGTCTCATTCTTTTTCCGATGGGCTGCATGTGATGAGCTTGAACAACAGCACTATGGGTCAATTTACACTGAACTACACTTTAAGGGAGTATTGCAATGTTTAAAAGGCTTATACACAGAATTCCATGTTTGAATTAAAATATTTTGATTTGCTTTTATAAGCATGAGTGTGTGAGAGTGCCCTGTCAAAACCCCTATTCTCAGTTTTTATGTTCACCATGTAGGTGGACAGGTGTATTCAGTTCACTCTCTACACATTCAGGTGGCACTCTGTAGCTCAAAAATGTAAACTTAAACATGTGCTGTACACAAATATAAACTTTACATTACAGAAAAAACAAATAAACTACCTTCACAAAATTATAATTACTAAATAATACCATAAAGAAAATATATTTTATCCTCTAGAAACCTGAGGTGAAGAATGTTTTATTGTCCAATGTTTTAGCAATAAAATAAAGGAAACTTTGGACTCTGGAGTCAATTGACTAGCACATGACTTGAGGTTCACAGAGCCAAGCACTCTCCTGGTTAAACCATGATGACCCATCATATTTTGATTTTGTTCCTTTCATGGTGTTTTTTAAACATATAAAATAGATAGAATGTCTTTTGTCACCTCTTTTTGAGCTGTGGACCAGTTGATGAGAATTGCTCATTGTCAGTCTGATGACTTCACGTTAGCCACAAGTTAAGAGGCATCTGAAAGAAAAAAGAAGCTAGCACTGCATGCTAACAAAATATGTACACATTCACTTCTGTAAAATATAATGATCTCGCAATCAATGTATGCCTATATGATATTTCCTCATACTTATAACAATCTATTTTCATATATTCAGCTACAATATACTGTAAATGGGGTCTTCATCTGTTCCATAGAATACAGTTAACCATGCAAGACATGATCTAGGTGAAGACAGCCAGAGAAATGTATGAATTATCTTACTGAACATAATTAACTATATCAACTGAACATAAATAACATAATTTCCCAAACAGTGTGCATTTACCATGGTGTTAACATACCTTTTTAACAGAAATACCAAACAAAGCAGAACAAATCCAGAACTTAAAAATAAATGTTGTAAACAGTTCAGTGAGTGAACTTCCTCACTTTTTCCTGTACACTTGAGAAAATATTTAATTATTCACAAGATACTGGTGTTTAAACGCTTTTGGAGTTAAATCTTTAACATACCTGAAACTTAATTGAAGAATACTTCAGATGTGTCTCATTGAGTATTTCTTCCAGTAATGAAGTTTTTAATCTACCACTCCTAGGTTCATAGTCCAGCGTTATCTCCCAGAGAGAAGAAACACGACTTCTTGGCTGGGAGGGAATTGATAGGGACAAGGAAGTATATCTGGTAAAAAATACCAGATAAAAAATATCTCTCCTGTTTTGTTCATTTTATGTTAACTAGTTTTGTGTTCCTGGTCAAAAATGACAGCTGCATTATAACTTGTTATGAATCCATGGTAACACATATATTATCATCTAATGTTGTTATAGACCTTTTCATCAACATAAGTTCTATTGGATATTACCATCTTTGAACTTCCATTTGCTATTTATGGCCTGTAGGCCTCATTGACCTGAGCATGCAAGTCAGAAAGGGGAAGATACTATTGGGGAAAGGTTCCAGTGGGAGCTGGCAAAGAGGGGGACTGAGGGTGTGTGTGTGTGTGTGTGTGATGTACAGAAGCACAGATACAGTCCATCTGATCAATAGGTATATGCCTGGGCTCAATTTTATACACTGACCATTTTTTCACCCATTAATTTCCAATGCCCAGTCATTTTTGACTGGGATTACACATTGGGTGTTCCAAAGTTGAATAAAACACCCTACAGCAGGGTTGAAGGAAAGTGTTACCAAAACACAAATATACTTGAATGGATAGATTATGTTGCAATATCCTCTACTGTTGGCACTGAAAAAAGGCAGTACCCTCCAGAATTATTGGCACCTCTGCTAAAGTTGACTAAAAACCAGTATTAAAATTAATTTGTTGGTGATTTATTATAATCTCACAATGAAAACAATGAGTCAAAATCCAACCTTGAAGGGAAGCAAATTTATTTTGACAAAAAGTAAAATCTCATAAAGAGATACATATTTTTAACAAAAACATGTCGCCCACAATTATTGACACCCCTACTTGTAATACCTTCATAAGCCTCCCTTTGCCAATACAACAGCTCGTAATATTCTCAGGGATACAAAGCCAGGGATTTAAGACCATTCGTCTTTACAAAATCTCCCCAGATTGTCCAGATTCCTAGGTCCACACTTGTGAATTCTCCTCTTTGACTCACGTCACTGTTTTTGGAGTTTAGATCAGGGGACTGAGATGGCAATGGCCAAAGTTTGATTTTGTGTTCAGTAAACCATATTTATTTTTAATCCGGACATTTTTGTTTGTTTATTGAGCTGATCAATGATCCAACTTTTCGTATCTTGGCAAAGATTTCCTTTGAAAATGTTTCGATTTTTCTTGGGGTTCATCATACCATGCACCGTAATTAGGTTCCTAAGGTCTTTTGAAAAAAAAAACAGCCCCACAATATCACAGCCCCTCCAATTCTCATTAGGCATGGGGTTCTTTTCAGTATAGTCATTCTATGTATGCCAAACACACCTAAAGTGTTTCTAACCAAAGAGCGCAAATTTCCTTTCATCTGATAATAGACCCAACACAGTCTCAACAAATAGACCACACTTCCAGACAAAGTCACTGTACCATTCAGTAACTCCTGCCGTTTACATTGGTAATTAAATGACTGGACAGGCTTTTCCCTGGCATGCCTTCTAAATAATCTATTAGCTGTGAGGTCACTTCTGAAGGTTTTTTGCAGAACTTGGTGACTCCAAGATGATACCTTTTTCTGTAACTCCCCAACAGTCCTTTTGGAATTTATTGCCTATCTTACCATCCTCCATAGATAGATAGATAGACAGATAAATAGATACTTTATTGATCCCCAGGGGAAATTCAAGGCCTCAGCAGCATACAGACAACACAAACACATTCTACAACAGCAGAAAGAGTAATTTAAGTATATAATATAAAAACACAACTAAGCAATAAGGACAGTAGAAGATAAATAATGTGCTAAATATACTAAAATACAAATTATACTAACTAAAACTTAATCTAAATCAAGTCTAAAAACAGTATCCACATAGTGGTGATTAATCAATCAGAGGCGCTTGCAATGACTGAGGCAGGGACTGAGCCTATGATTCTCTGTGCATAGTAAGGTAAAGTAAGGTGCTCTGTGTGAATGAGTGTCGTGGTGATAGTGCAATGGTGATAGTGGTCATGGTGATAGTGCAATGGTGATAGTGGTCCGCGACGCGACGGACCCACAATTCAGTTCGGCAACGGATCACGTGAACCCATGTAAAGTGAATGGGATGCGTCTCCAGCAACGCGAAGCATGCAGCTATGTGTGGGAGCCGTAAAAGTGGCTAGTGGACAGACAGTATCCAAACATGGAGGGGGTGAAGAGGCAGACAGACTATGCAGAGAAGTCTATCTCTCCTCTTCCCTTAAGTGAAGCATTGAACAGTTCAATGGCCCTGGGGACAAATTACTTTCTCAGTCTGTCTGTTGTGCAAGGCAGTGAGCGAAGTCTCCAGCTGATCAGGCTCTTCTGCTTAACAATAGTGCTGTGGAGTGGGTGACACTCATTGTCCAAGATGTTGATCAGTTTGTTCAGGGTCCTTTTGTCAGATAGTGAAGTGATGCACTCCAGTTCAGCTCCCACTACAGAGCCAGCTTTCCTTACCAGCCTGTCAATTCGCCCCTCATCCTTCTTCCTTGTGCTTCCTCCCCAGCATACCACTGCATAGAAGAGGACGCTGGCCACAACAGACTGGTAGAACATCCTGAGGAGCTTGCTGCACACATTGAAGGACCGCAGCCTCCTCAGGAAGTACAGCCTGCTCTGCCCTTTCTTGTAGAGTGCATCAGTGTTGGTCAGTCCAGTTTATTGTCCAGGTGGAGACCCAGATACTTGTAGGTGCTAACCACCTCCACATTGACCCCATCAATGTGGACTGGTAGCAGAGTGGGTTTAGACCTGCGGAAATCCACCACCATCTCCTTGGTCTTTGAAGTGTTGAGTTGAAGATGATTGAGTTTGCACCATTGCACAAAGTCCTCCACCAGGCTCCTGTATTCCTCCTCCTGCCCGTTCCTGATACACCCCACAATTGCAGTATCATCAGAAAACTTCTGCATGTGGCATGACTCGGTGTTGTAGCAGAAGTCAGATGTGTACAGGGTGAACAGGACTGGAGAGAGCACAGTTCCCTGTGGCGCTCCGGTGCTGCTGATCACAGTGTCAGAGAGACAGTTCCAGCTCCATACTGTACATGGGGGCCAGATAACCATGTGTCTTTGAATGTTTGTCACATTTACAGTTGATTAGAATCTTTTAATCATTGTTTTAACTGTAAATAGTCTATAGGCATTTTTAACAAAGTACCTAGTTTGTATAGACATTCCCTGACTTCGAAACACTTTTTTAATTTAAATTTAGTGTATTCTCTTGTCTTTCCAATGTTGAAAAAATACTAAAGGATTTAGCCTCTGTGACGATATTATCATAGTGATAAAGTAAGGAACTGCTTCTGAAAGTTCAAAGAAACTCTGATTAGCTGAAATAAGTTGAAATAGGAAAAGATAGGAAAATGCTTCTGATATGTTTTGTATTTAACATTTTTCTAGGGGTGCCAATAATTGTGTGCAATGTGGTTTTGTTAAAAATATTTATTTCTATATGAGATTTTCCTTTTTTTTCAGAATAAATTTGCTTCCCTTCAAGGGTCGATTTTTTCCTCATTGTTTTCACTGTGAGAGTGCAATAAATCGGCAAAAGATAATTTTTTATATCTATATTTAGTCAACTTTACCAAAGGTGCCACTAATTCTGGAGGGTACAGTACTGTATGAGGCAATAAAATGTACTAAGTGCAAAGTTTGAGAGGTTATACTGGCCCTGCTCTGCATAATATGATTAACTAATCCTGAAGCTAGCTGCATTCATCTGCCTGCTGAAAATGTGTGAAATTTGAACTCTGAAAAAGTACTGCTACAGTATGTCAAAAGTATCTTTTTACAGAAAAAGAGACCTTGCTATGAACTTTTCACCCCACCAATTCTTGTGCATCCCATTGCAGAGATTAATTAAGTCTAGTTGTCTATGGGGTGTAATACCCCCCCCCCGACACACACACATATAAACACACCAAAGTGATATGTGATATATAACCGTTTAACGTAGAAACTTCATTCAAACTGTTGCGTAGGTCTTACTTAGGACATGTGGGCTTTGTATTTTTCAGCTTTGTAACTTTTATACTTTTTAAACTATTAATTAAAAACTACTCAAAATTTCCCCATAGACTTTACATGGGCTGATGACATCACAATGGACTAATTAACTTGATTTGCACCTGTATCATCTTCCAGCTGCTCATCTAGGCCCCATCAAAGAATCAGTTCAACTGATTGCACCTGTATCAACTGCTTTCTACTGAACTAGACCAACTCTCTCTGTGTTTCTCCATTCTACAAGGATATAAGACACATTTCATCCAACTTTCTATCCATTCATCCTCTTCAAACCATTCACTCATCCACCTATTAAACTATCCATCAACATCCATTCAACTTTCTGTCTATCAACATCCATTACACTATCTACATTTAACTTTTAAACTATATACTCTGTCTCAGGCTTTAAGCATACAATATGGCTCTATTAAGACTACCGTTAAGCAATTAGAATCCTAGGCCAGGTGGCCAGGCCACCTGCACCCTATCAGTTTCTCAGGCTAACCTTTTAAACTATCCACCTATTTGACTGTTCAGTCAGTCCAACTATATTAAACCTCATCTACCTATTTCAGTCATTCCAACTATATTAAACCTCATCTACCTAGCAAATAATTGAACCTTTTACACTATCCACCTATTTAACCGTTCAGTCATTCCAACTATATTAAACCTCATCTACCTAGTTCAGTCATTCCAACTATATTAAACCTCATCTACCTAGCAAATAATTTAACCATTTAAACTATCCACCTATTTAACTGTCCAGTCATTCCAACTATATTAAACTTTGTCTACCTAGCAAATAATTTAACCTTTTAAACTATCCACCTATTTAACTGTTCAGTCATTCCAACTATATTAAACCTCATCTACCTAGTTCAGTCATTCCAACTATATTAAACCTCATCTACCTAGTTCAGTCATTTGAACTATATTAAACCTCATCATGTTGGTTGCCAATTAGCACATCATCTGTTTTAACAATATATTTCACACCATATGTTTTGCATTTTCCTTCGACCTATTCCAGGGTGCCTCTGTCTTCTCGAAGTTGGACTTGACAGTCATGGGAATGTTAATGCTAGTGATCACTCAGAGTGAGCATTAGGGTTTAACACAGCAGATGAAGTCACACATGCACAAGATGAGGAGAGTTGATTGGACTTGCGAAACGCCTACCACCTTGTTCGCATTAGGCAAGGTGATGAATGGAAGACTGCCTTTAACACTCCATCTGGGCACTATGAATACCAGGTCATGCCTCGGATTAACCAACGCTCCAGCTGTCTTCCAGGCCCTCATAAATGATGTTCTCAGGGACATGATCAACCGTTTTGTTTTTGTCTATTTAGACGACATTTTAATTTTTTCAAAGTCCTTGCAAGAGCATCAACACCACGTGCGAAGAGTCCTACAGAGGTTACTGAAAAAACATCTGTACGTGAAAAATGTGAGTTCCATGTCTCCGAGACCTCTTTCCTGGGCTTCATCCTAAGACACGGTCAGGTCCAGATGGATCCCAGCAAAACAAAAGCTGTGCGGGATTGGCCAACACCAACATCCGTAAAAGGAGTTCAACAGTTCCTTGGTTTTGCAAACTTTTATCGCAAATTCATTCGTAACTTTAGCTCAGTGGCCGCGCCGATCTCAGCTCTCACTAAGAAGACCGGTGCGCCATTCTTTTGGACGCCCAAGGCGGACGAAACATTCCAGGATCTCAAGCATCGCTTTCCTCTGCTCCTGTGCTGGTCCTCCCTGACCTGTCCCAGCCTTTTATTGTGGAGGTGGATGCGTCCAATGTCGGGGTCGGCGCTGTCCTCTCCCAACGATCCAACGGGAGACTGCATCCTTGTTCATTCTTCTCTCGTCGCCTCAATCCTGCCGAGTCCCGTTATGACGTTGGGGATCGTGAACTGCTGGCAGTGAAGATGGCATTGGGTGAATGGAGGCACTGGCTGGAGGGAGCGCAGCACCCGTTTCTTGTGTGGACGGACCACAAGAACCTTGAATACCTCCAGCAAGCCAAACGTCTGAAACCTCGCCAGGCCCGTTGGGCATTGTTCTTCAGCCGGTTTGATTTTACGCTGTCCTATCGCCCAGGCTCAAAGAACACCAAGCCAGATGCATTGTCCAGGCAATTCTCCACACATGACAACGAGGTAGAGGTCAGTACTGTTGTCCCAGCCTCCCGCATAGTTGCCCCGGTTCGTTGGGGTATTGAGACTACTGTCAAGCAGGCCCAACGTCAAGAACCAGATCCTGGAACGGGCCCTCCAAATCTCCTGTTCGTGCTCAGCCAGGTGCGAGCCAAGGTCCTCCAGTGGGGCCACTCGTCCAGCCTCACTGCACACCCGGGGAGGACCTTCGAGTTCCTCCACAGACGGTTCTGGTGGCCCGGCATGGAGAAGGAGGTGAAAGCCTTCGTGATGGCCTGTCCAGTGTGCACCCAGAGCAAGAATCACCGCCAGCCTCCTCAAGGCCTGCTTCGCCCTCTGCCCATCCCGAGACGGCCGTGGTCCCATGTGTCAGCAGACTTCGTCACAGGCCTCCTGAATTCTGAAGGTAACACAGTTATTTTTGTAGTAGTTGACAGGTTCTCTAAGGCCTGTCGCTTTATTCCATAACCCAAACTCCCCTCTGCTTTTGAGACTGCAACACTGATATTTGCCCATGTTTTCCCCACTTTCCATGTCTCCCTGCTGCGCCCTGTCCTGTCCTCACCTCATGCCCCTGCCCCCAAAGCCCCGCCTCCCCCACGCATCGTTGATGGTGGGCCGGTCTTCACGGTCTTTGACTTCCATCGTGCACACCCTGACTGTCCGAGGAACGTCCGGAGACGTTCGTAGAGGGGGGGGGGGGTCCTGTTAGGGGCCATGGCTCTTCTGGCCACTAGGGATCGCTGTGGGACACCTGTCATTTTCCTTTGTTTTGATTGTGTGTTTGTTTTCATTTGACATGTGCCTTATCCTCTATCATGTGATCCTGCCCCGCCTTCTCATTATGTTTCCCTCCATTTTTGTTCCACTACCACCTGTGGCCATTTGTGTTTGTCATGCGAACAATTAGTCTGTTTTTTTAAGCCCTGTTTTTCGTTTGTTAGTCACGGAGTCTTTGCCTCACGTCTACATTGCTGGTGAGCTATATTGAACTTGTTCCTCTTGAGATTTTTGAGACTTTTGCTTTTTGGACTTTTATACTCTTACTTTTTTGGACTATTGAACTATTGAAGAGCCTTTTGTGTTAAGCAAGCATTTTTGCCACCTTTGCAATTTTTTCTAATCCTGGATCTTTTGTTTCTTTTTTCTTGTTGAATGCCTCTGACCTGCCTTTTTTGAGCCTACTGAGTTTTGTGGATCTTCTGAGCTTTGGAAAATAAAAAGTGAACTTCATTTTTGTTTGGAACCTCTGCACTTGGGTCTTTTCAAACCACCTGAACTGTAGCATAGCAGTAGCACACCAGTCTGCCAAGCTGGTGACCCGGGTTCAATCCCCGAGTCGACCCTAACATTCTTTACCATTTGACCCCATATCTTTTGGTGAGATCAACTTTAGGCAGAGCTGACAACCCCTGAACAGGCTCGGATAAAATGTGATATATGGCAATATATGAACATATATGTCAAACTAGATGTACCGCAGAGCGGTACAAAATATGACCGCCGCCCAGTCCAGCAGATTTTTTACACAAAAATAAATCACGCTGAAAGGCCTACATGATTCTAACTGTCTCACTAAATTGCATTATCCACACTCAATTCTCACTGGTATCTGAGACAAGTACCAAAACATGATTAGTTCATAGATTTCACATGTAAAATTCATTTTATACAACCCCACCTCCATCTTGCCTGTTCATAATTCTGAGAAATTCTTGATTGTTTGTGTTATGTTTATGTTATGTGTGTGGGTGTGTGTGTGTGTGAGTGTGTGTGTGCGTGCTTGTGTGTGTGCCTGCGTATGTGCCTGTGCATGGAAGCATACATATGTCTACTGTGTGAGTATGTGTCATTTTAATTTCCCATATAAGATGCTATATATCTTCATATACTAGATCCAATTATTTGTTTTCCAAATATATGGAGAAGTTTATGTGTGAATATGTGACAGACTTATATGTAGTCTCCATATATGGTGGCATACATATCCATACACTATATTCCACTACTTATTATGACCGCCGCGCAGCGTGATTTCTTTTTGTGGAAAAAATGTGCTGGACTGGGCGGCGGTCATATTTTGTACCGCTCTGCGGTACATCTAGTTTTCTAAATATATGGAGAACTTTATGTGTGAATCTGTGGCAGACATATTTGCAGTCTCCATATATGGTGGCATACATATCCATACACTAGATTCCATTAGCCTACTTATTTTCCAAATGGAGAACTTAGTGTGAATATATTTGTTTATGTTTTGGCGTCACAGGTATCGTGTTGACTATGCTGCTTGTTAGCAGGTAGGTTTACTCTTTCTGCCTACCTGCACAGCGGAATAATAATTCTAAGGGATGAACAGACGTTCAGACTTTGTCTCTTCAGCCATCAATCTCGTGGCATTGTTTATTGTAGAACCGCGCACAACAAGCATACAGCTCTCCGTGAGAGTCAAGTGCATAGTAACATTCTTATTATGTAGTGTCATCAGTCATAGGTGACTTCATACATTTGGCGCAACAGCGCCTCCTCTTGGTCAATTACAGTTGCATGCATTCATACACTTATCCACTCTCAACACTTATGAAGGACATGTATACTGTACAACTTTTCATTGTACTGGGCTGTTGTGACAAGTGACAAGCCCTGTACTGGGCTGTTGTGACAAGTGAATTTCCCAGCTGTGGGATCAATAAAGTCTTAAAGTCTTATCTCTTCATAATCAAATAAACAAAACAAAAAACAAGGCATAGTTAAATGTCAATATTTTACACATCAACATTTTACACACCAAACATGACTCTTTCTCAGCTTATGTCTGGAGGTGGGCTTCGTCATAATATCCGCGACCATGTCATCTGTTGGACAGTAAACAAGTGGCATCTTATCTTCCGATATGGTGGACCTAATGAAGTGGTATTTAACATCCACATGTTTACATCTTTGTCTACACACAGCCTTCCTAACAAGCGCAATAGCCCCCTGGTTGTCCTCATAAACAACAGTTTTCTCATACACATAGGTATCTATACCTCTCAGTAATTGCTCCAAATAAATACACTCCTGTATTGTTTGAGCTAGAGCCATGTACTCGGCTTCACATGTAGATAGTGCTACTGTGGGTTGTTTCTTGGCTTTCCAAGAGACTAAGGAGCTGTTTTTATCCATACTCACACAATACCCGGTGATGCTATGTCTGTCGTTAACGTCCGCAGCCCAGTCTGCATCACTATATGCCCGTAGGCCTAGACTCTCTCTGCTCTTTCTGAAACAGAGCTGTTTGTCTGCAGTACCCCTGAGATAACGCAAAACATGTTTCACCGTAACCCAATGTTCATCTGTAGGGTCAGCAAAATGCTGGGATAACTTGCTCACCACGAAACATAGGTCAAGGCGTGTACAGGTTGTCAAATAAATGAGACTGCCGACGGCCTCCCTGTACTTCTTTACATCAGACATCTTAGGTGCATCTTCAGAGTAGTCTAACTTTTGGTCACATGGTGTTTCCCTAATTCTACACTCCTGCATGTCGAAACGCTCCAGTATCTTTTCGACATACCTCTTTTGTGACACTTTTAGACAGCCATCAGACTGGCTGAAGTCCATGCCCAGAAAAAATTTCAAACTACCTAGATCCTTCATTTTAAATCTGGTAGAAAGCATGTTTTTCACTTTATCTAGACTCTCGTTGTTGCTGGCTGCGATGATAAGATCATCTACCCAGATAACTACTATTACCTTCCCTGCCTCTTTAGACTCTTTTGTATAGACGCAGTGATCTGTCGGGTTTCGAGTGAAGTTGTCATTTACTAGACATGTGTGGAGCATCTCATTCCAATTGCGTCCCGACTGTTTCAGGCCGTAAATTGACTTCTCTAGTTTACACACTAGCTTCTCTCCCTCTTTTTCGTAACCTTCAGGTTGCTCCATGTAGATGTCTCGATCAATGGGGGCGTGCAGATAGGCTGATTTTACATCCATTTGATGCAAGACCAAATCTTCTTGTGCTGCCTTCTGCATCACTACACGTATACTAGTAAGATTGGCTGTTGGTGAGAATGTCTCACCATAATCTATCCCTGCTCTCTGACTGTACCCTTTCGCTACAAACCTAGCTTTGTACCGGTCGTGTCCGTCAATGTCACCCTTGATTGAGTACACCCACCTTCCTCCCACTGTTTTCCTGCCCTCTGGTAACTTAGTCAGGGTAAAGGTGTGGTTGTCCTCTAGGGACTTCATCTCTTCGTCCATCGCTTTTTTCCACTTTCCTGACTCAGTTGATGTCATGGCCTCTTTAAAGGTCAGAGGTACACCGCAAACTGCTCGGTAGCAATAATCTACACTAGTGAGTGTACTGTCATCATCAGTATCTTCCAGAGTATAATCTCTCAGATACCCTGGAGTTTTATGCTCTCTGGTGGGATATCTCCCACTGTCTGAGGTATGTGGTGTCACACTAGGGTGCATCTCGCCATCATCCTCAGGTGCTGAATCTGGACTGTCTGTCTGTACATCTGTACTCAGTACACTGGGTTGTTGAGTCTCCACTTTCTCGTCATAATCTACTTTGGGGTCCAGTCCTAGCTCCTGTGTCTGAGTCTCGTTTTCGCAGGTCGTCTTGGTGACAAACTTCACCAGTCTGTGCTTCTGCACTTTTCCTTTACTGGGATAATATACTAGATAGGCGGGACTGCCCTTGTCATGTCCTACAAAGAGTCCTCTCTCACACCTAGAATCTAGCTTTCCTCTGTCTTGCTGGTAGGCATAGCACACTGACCCGAATTTATGCATCCTGGCTAGGTCACACTTTTTACCTGTCAGTGCTGTATATGGTGTAGTGCCTGTGTGCTTGTTAA
This sequence comes from Alosa pseudoharengus, assembly GCF_046254945.1. Lineage (NCBI taxonomy): Eukaryota > Metazoa > Chordata > Actinopteri > Clupeiformes > Clupeidae > Alosa > Alosa pseudoharengus. The sequence goes on from NW_027468848.1 coordinate 35,290,292, forward strand.
AGCACCGGTTTCTGGTATAGGCTGCTTCCTGAATGGCATAGTGCCAAAGACTCTTAGGTAGGTCACTGTCTATAAGCTTACATCTGGCCATCTCGAAAAGAGTGCGCCCTTCCCTTTCAGCTGTCCCGTTCTGGTGCGGGGAGTAAGGACAGGACGTCTCATGTCTGATTTTGTTCTTTCTCAGTAGTGTTTGGAACTCTCTGTTAGTGAACTCGGTCCCATTATCTGATCTAATGCATTTCACAGTGCCATATGGCGCTACATCTGCCAGATACTTCTCAGTGGCCTGAACTGCATCACTTTTTGCTTTCAGGAAGTAGACAAATACTGCCCCCGTATACACATCTGTGAAAGACTGCATGTACTTGAAACCGTCTATGGACTCATTGTTTACTGGGCCAGCTAGATCTGTGTTCACCAGCTCAAGCGGTGTCTTTACCTTATCAGTCGGATCTCTGTTTCTCGTTTGGGTAAACTTTCCCTCTATGCACACTGCACATTCTTTATCAGGTTTACGCTTTGCACCTTTAATGTGCATGCCTTCTGTTATACCCTGCAACTTCAAGATATCCTCGTAATTGCAGTGACCCATTACCTCTTGCCATGTCTGGATATCATAGCTAACATGACATACATCATTTACATCACGCTCGGTTTGCAAGTAGTACATCCTCTTACACACATAAATATCAAACCTTGTGCCATTTGGCAACACTATGACATCTTTACCTTCTTCGAATAACACTTTGGCACCGTGAGCAGTAGCAGACTTTACTGAGAAACATTCTTGGGGGTATGAGGGGATGTAGAGAGCGTTCTTTAAAGTCACTGCACAACGGCGCCCCTTGCTGTTTATGAGGCATACCTGTGCGTCTCCCCGGCCTTGTGGTTCACGTCCTGCTCTACGGCTACCGCCGTCGACGCCGCCATCTTGGACACACGCACACCGGGCGTTCCGTTCACGCTCCTTCTTTGTGCACGCCTTGTCTGTGTGTCCCCTGCTTTTGCAAAAACTACACCAAACATTCTCTGTGCAGTCATCCCTTCTGTGGTCCTTTTCTCCGCAACGCCAACACACCATCTCCACTGGCCCGGTTCTTTTCCTTGGCACCGCTCGGGCCCTCAGCACCCTCTCTCTCGCCTCTTCGGCGACTGGGTCTGAGTCTTCTGAAGCCTCGAAATTCCTCAACTTGGCCTTGAATTCTGCTAGCGTCATGTTCGCTGAACCATGCGTTACCATCAGTGTGAACGGCTTGTACTTTTCCGGTAACCCCCTCATGATCATCGCCATCATCAGTCCCTCACTCGGTGCTTCACCTGCGCCCCTGAGTGCCGTAATGATCTGCTCAGCTCAATAACGTATTCGGTTACAGTCTCGTTGTCAGCTTTCTTCAGCGCAGTCATTGTTATGTACAGGGAGACAATCCGGGGCCTACCTTTTCCGATGTAGTGCTCTCTTAACACTTTGAGACTCTCTCGGCCCTTGTCCTTCGTGTCTCTGAATATCAGTCCCAAGCTCGTATTGTCAAGTAGCGGCGCCAATGCACAATAAGCGTCCGCATTCAGGTTGTCATCGTCAGCCTGTTCTTCTACCGTCAGTGGTCCAGCGGGCTCTGTGAGGATTGTCTGCTTCAGCCCCACTCCGTGCATGCAGCACAGCATCCTTTCTTCCCAGAGCTCATACTCTTCTGCCCTCCCGTCGAACTTGGGCCACTTGCTCTTGCTTCTGTTCGCCATGCCTTCTTGTGTCGTAGCTCAGTTTAGCTCCTTTTTAGCTTCCCGGTACTCCCGATGCTAAACCTGCTAAACTAGCTGTTTGGGTAACTCGACTTCCGTGTGCTAGCTAAGTCTTGCTAACTGTCAACGCACATGTCTGTCAAACTTTAGAATCATTCTCTATTTGCTGGGCCCATAACCTGTTAGCAGGTAGGTTTACTCTTTCTGCCTACCTGCACAGCGGAATAATAATTCTAAGGGATGAACAGACGTTCAGACTTTGTCTCTTCAGCCATCAATCTCGTGGCATTGTTTATTGTAGAACCGCGCACAACAAGCATACAGCTCTCCGTGAGAGTCAAGTGCATAGTAACATTCTTATTATGTAGTGTCATCAGTCATACGTGACTTCATACATTTGGCGCAACAGCGCCTCCTCTTGGTCAATTACAGTTGCATGCATTCATACACTTATCCACTCTCAACACTGCTCGGCATCTTTTGCCTTATGTGTCAATGTTTTGTGTGGAGCCTTTGCGTTGCACCATGTGCATACAAAAATGTGTGAGGCCAAAGCTACTTTAAATATAACGGATGCTTGTAGTATCTTGATATGCGCATGCGCACACAGCAATACCCATCCCCCACCCTTGACTGACTTTTGAACACCAACCACGGTGACTTCAACCGTGACTTTTCTGTCCTGTCATGCATCTGACTTTGTAAGCTGTGCAAACCTGCTGTCATCATATCCAAGGTAAGAAGGCCTTTAGTAAACGGGAATTAGTTAGAAAAATATTGTTTTTATAATGTGTGTAATGTTAACCAAATCCGTTTGTTAACAGTCTAACCATCATGTTAGAATTAGCTAACGTTAATGTTATTAATTAGCTATCGATAATGTTAGCGAGCTAATATTGCTAACGTTAGCGATGTTAGCTATTAATGTTAACTTTTCCATTAACTAACTTTACCATTATGTGGAATATCTAGAATGATAGTTAACATCAGAACCGGCCAGACGTGGGTCGTGGTGTCGCTTGGGCCCTCGGTTTCCCGCCGTGCAGCTGCGCTACCTCAAACAGTAGCAAACAGTCCCACTGCAAGCCGAACCCCCGGATACGCTGGAACCCCTGGACGTTCGGTAGCCCCCTCTGGCTACTGTGACAGCTCGTGACCGTTGCCACCTGTCCACAGTGTGCCGATCTCCAGGCGGTCAGCAGTCCACGTCGAGGTCCCTCCTCGCGCTGCCCTCCTGTAGAACTTTTGTCGGCTGTCTCTCGAGCACAACGATGCTCCACTGTGGCGGGAAATGGAGACCCCGACCCTCTCAGCAGGCTCGGGACACACAGAAACTCACACAAAACATGAAAACATTGCGCAGACTTGCGTCAACCGGAACGTGCGCACTTAAAATCTCAAACAGTCCACAAAACGATAGCTCCCAAGGCTCTACAGGTCGACGTTACCCTCTTGGTCACTAGCTGGAGCACCGCAAGCTCCCGAACTAGCAGCTATGACTCCATCACACTCTCGACCGGCAGCTGACTCTCTGGAAGTTCTTCCGTAGCTGGCGGTGTAAACCCGGCCGCTGTGGTCGTGTTCCAAGGTCGTCAGAGAGTTTGCGCTCTCTATGGATGAGATCCTCGGATGACTGCAGCATCGACATCGAGCCGGGAACTCCTCACCAGCCGCGGACACTTCCGCGACATCAACCGGGCCGCTTCCTCCAGCGCTGGCAGCTCTCGTCGGCTGTGCAGGGCTGGTCCCGCTGATCGCCTGCACAGGTCCCGCGCCGGGCCGGAAGGTCCTCCATCCTCCGCAGTGGCGGGCTCAGCGAGCTGGCTAGTCCTTAAAAGGACCATTGGAACATCTGCTGAGCTTCGCCGCCATCTTGCTGGTCTGGTCTTCGGCCTTCTTCTCCGTCTTGATCTGGCGTAGATCTTCGCGCCCCGGGAGGGGCCCATCCCACTTCTGACACCAATGTAGCGATCTCACCCTCAGATAAGATTCACCTTTGGCCAGGACGGCCATTTATTGGAACAGGAAGACTCATACGAACACAGACATACAGATAGGGCAACACAGGGGTAGTCTCAGCCGCACATGCTACACACAATAAGGGTTTACCACACACATCAACACGAGGATAAACACATGAGGTACAACTAAAGAGACTAACACGCTAACAAATACACAACATGGTACACGCAACTACAACTATTATAATCGACATTACACATTCTAGCATTCACTCGCACTGCATTCTGGGAGACACTCATTCAACGTTAGACATGTATATCCAACGACGCTACAATATATTTTGCAATATATTTACCTAATATCAGTGCAAATATATGTCCATAGACATATATTTGCAATATATTGGTATCCCTAGTATGCGTACAAATACATAACTTATCATATATTAACATATATGCAACTGACATATATTTGTAATATATTTGTATATCTGGGAAAATATATGTGACATATATAAAAACGGCCAATTTTGCTATATTTTGAAATATATTTGACATGTATGTGTATATATGTGACTTATATGCGTGAGGCATACATTGGCATATACATAATATATGTGATTGACATATATTGCCATATATCACATTTTTGTATGGGGAATCCCAGGTCACCCACCACAGCACAGGCAGATGTTTAAGAAAATGTACAAATCTTTATTACATACAGGTCAAATGCATTCCACCCACACAGGTTTCGAGCAAGGGTTAATAGGTCAGCATTGGTCACACAGCACAGCTAGGATCTTGGAAACAAGTGAGTAGAACCACACCATAAGCTACCATAGGTTTCAGAACCCTAGTCATGACAAGATATCAAGCAGAGTACCACAGCAAATTTTGTTCACGGCACACAACCATTTGCACACATGCACACTACGGATCCCCAGACCATTACCAGCAACTTAGCCTCTCACCCCCCAAGCCAGAACCCATTCATGCAGGCAGAGACATAACACACAAACAACAAATGTCCGTTCGGTCAGGGCCCCTCCTGAAAGAAAAAAAGAACACAAAATCAAAATAAACTGAGTCTCACCCGGCCACTGTGCACTAAATAGGCCGGGGGACATTGCAGTCTTTTATCCACTAGCAAGCCAGCAGCACAGGACCTTTAGCTTGAAACACAGCCAGAGGACTCTTATTTTGCCTTCACAGGGGATGGGGTTGGCGTGGGCACGCCGCCGCTTCCCTGGCGTGATGTCACCGTCCTGGGAACCCGGAAGCACTGCGCCACTCGACTCGCTGCTGCCATAGACATAATATACATAGACGCCGCATCGACCGCTGCTCCCAACTAGCGCTGACGAGATTTGGAGCCGCCATCTTGGACCGGTCATACACTGCCCTCAGTGTAATCTGTTTGGCTGGTGCAATGAGCTGTCAGCGCACTTAATTAATCATATCTCACTGAATACCGAACAGATTTTCACGCGTTTTTTTTTTGCTGCAAAGGTCATACATGTAGCTATGAAACAGGCCACATTGTTCGAAAATACAAAATACAACCAATAGTACGGTAATGTTAAATCTTACTTGTGAAAAGTAAATCCCCCGAGTATGGTCCGCCGATTTGACCAGGAACATGCTGCACAGTGCTGTCATTTTGTGTTTTCTGCTGCAACACAATGAGGAGTATGACAGGTCCAAGATGGCGGCCGCATTTCTTGTTTCCAGCAGCCAATGCGGCGTCTATGTATATTATGTCTATGGCTGCTGCTGACACTGTTAAGGAGTAAACAACCACGATGAGCGCTTTGTGGCAAACAATCACAATAACTTCATTCACACGGGCATTTACATGGGATGACCGTTCCTTTAGATCGGTTTGAGAGCGCAGAATAGTCTTAACGATCATACGATCTCCAGTCCTCTCTCGTAGCCTCTTCCCTTCCCTAGATAGCAGACTTTCTGGCAGCACTTTGGCATACATCTGGCAATTTTGGGCTTTGTTTTGGCAGACCAAAACCTTTGGCTTCAATTTGGCATGATTATGGGCAGCCATAACAGATAAGAAGGCGCCAGTAGTGTATGGCTGAATTATGGCATATTTCTGGTCAACCGTAGCATTAGATTAAGAGCGGGGACAGCATTTGATGACGCATACGGGCTGTTTGGCATGTTTATGGACAGCCAGAAGATGGGCGAAGAGCGGGACAGAGTTTTGGCAGGTTTCTGGCTAACCAAAAGACTCAGCAAAGACCGGGAATTTTCAAACTTTCTACTCGGACAAGACCCAGCCTAGACCCCAGTTCGACCAGCGATCGCAGTTGAGGTATGTATTATGTCTCCATTCATCTTTTAACTTTCACATTACATTTACATTCAGGAAAGTGTATTCAATAACCTTGGTCGAGCAACTGTACAGCCTACACATTTACATTTACACATTTACATGTTATTAATTTACTCGTACTAACATTGGATTTGCTGTTATTGTTGTGAGACAGTTAGAAGCTAACGTTAGCCGTTCCCATGATACTGTTAACAGGGACGTGCACAGGAATTTTGAGGGGCAGTTGCTCTGACCTGAAAACCCCCCCCAAAAAAAAAAATCTTTAAAAACTCACGGCCTATATGCAGGACTGAGAATAACAGCGTCTTTTTAAAAATATATACACAAAGAAGTAAAACACTGAAATACAGCACTCAATCACCTTAACTTATCATTATTTTAATGCCCTTAGTGGTATTTAGGCCTATGTTCTGCTCAGGCAAGATCTTTGAAATGACCTCTAAAATAGCCTATGTTTTTTTAGATTAAAATTATTTAGCATGCAGCTCTCTTTAATCCTGTACTTTCTAGCATGGTCCTCTCATCTCATATTTGGTGATCATCACTTAGGCCTTCCTGTCCTGTTCCTCCTTCTGGTCCACATTTTCCTCACATACTGGAGGCTTGTGACTGCTCCTCACCTTAAATGTAATGTAATTATGAAACATTGCCAGTAGGCTAAAATATCAGTCTGATTAATTAATCAATTCGTCTACACAGTGTCATGTCATCTTTATCACAGTGCAAAGTCTCTGTCTCACCTGCTGGTTGGCTTTTTCGCAGCCAACCCTGCAGTGATTGCTGCCTCCCTGAATTGTCTCTCCCTCTCCTGAATCTGACTCTTTTCAGTGGGCATCTTGGCTTCAAACAATACCCAAAATACTAGTGATAGAATTTACGGATTTATTTTGAATAAAATAATTAATGTGATGCATTACTTCCATAAACTAACTATCAGCAGACATGTAGCTTAGTTTGACTAATGCCTACCAAAAAAAATAGTAGGCCAGCCTATAGGCTGTGATAGGGCTGCTTATTTAGGCTAAACGTGGCAAACTCAGCCTGGATTTATGATTTTAATTCATTTCATAAAACTTGATGACGACAGATAGCAATTTCCTTTGGGCCGGATCCGCATAAAAGCCTTTAGATCCGCCTGTAGCGGACATACGGTATCTGGCTGTGGGCCAGGTCTACTCCTGATACAGGTTTCAGCTCTGCTAGCAATGCTGTTTTATCACCGGTTTACAGATTTGTCCCAGGTCCGATTTCCGCAACTCAACTGGAAGTCAGGAAATGCATTTAAAATACAAAACACTGATTTGGCCCAAACCTGTGAAGGACCATTTTTTCACAGCAGACCCAGGTGGTAATGATATTAATTAAGGTGCTGATTCTGCTAAATTGACTGTCCTTTCCCTACTTCATTGTCAACTGGCTGCTAAAGAAAAAAAAGGTATTTTGGAATTTTTGGAAATTTAGAAACCATGGGGGTGCACTTTGTTCCCATGACCACTTCATTTCTACAGTAAGGCTGGAAAAGAAGATATAGTTGGCTCAATGTTGATCATATGCTCGTTTCATTATTTTTTATTATTGCCTAGCAGTGGTAAAAGTAGTCAATTGTTGTTTGTGTCAGATCAAACTGCTATGAGACAACCCCATATTCTTGCCACGCATGCAGAAGTCCAAACAGTAACGTTAATCAAGGATCTTTGGTTTGCACTATCAATCTTTTGACATGATTTGCCTGGGGTTGGACTAGGACACTGCCCAACTTTTCAAGGTAGGCTATCTGCTTTTTATCTCTGTTGGTTTATTCAGAGACAACAACAAGCAGCCGAGCGATTGATAACTTTACTGTAAGTTTATACTATTATTTTCCAGCAATATAGGCTACTAGCTTAGCTTTAGCAAAACAGCCATCACTAGCCTATTTTGGAAAAAACGGTGATAACGCTAACAGGATCACTGATAAAAAAATGAGTGTAATTGTGACTTTCAAAAAGGAATAAATGGCTAATGTTTATTTTGTGTTGTTTCAGATTGACCATGGAGATGACTGAGGAAGACAGCCTGAATATCGATGGGAACAGTGGAATTAACACAACTTAAACTTTGTCTGGGATTGCACTTCTACAGCCAGGTTGTTGAATAAAAAAAATAAGACACTTAACGTTATTTGTAAAGTTTTTTTTTTACCCCCCATTGTGTTTGTAGCCTAGCTTATGTTTATTAGTTGAGCTGTTGGGAAAACGTTACGAACTTTAGCCTGGGTGAACCTATAACGAACCTGTTAGCAAATGTGTAGCAAACAGATTTTTCAGGATAATTAATTACCAATCACATTTCACATTTCACATTTCAGTTGATTTTGGCATGCCAAATTTAGGCCATTTAGGGCCCATACATCCACCCAGAGCTTTACCAAAATGGCAAGCCAGTTTTGGGCCAAATCTGAGCCATAATAATTTTGCTATCGCGGCCGGCAAGCTTCATATGGTGACAAGGATTGCAGGGCCGCGCAGGAACAGCGGCACTGTCTTAATGGCTGGATCCGTCGTCCGTGCCTGCTCCCTCTGCCCCAGACTGCCGAATCACATAGCCTACTGGTGAGCCCTTTTATTTTCCAGTCCATTATGAGCTCCACCAATCTGCATCGCAGCCGTCCAATCTTCCGAGTGCCTACACCTGTAGGCATGTCATCCACCCCGTGGGCGGCGATCGTCCATATACTGGCCACCGATCACATAAACAAAACAGCGGCAGACACAGACCAAGGACTGGCCATTACAGTACATCCCCCCTCCATCTACAACACAATATGTCCAGTGTTCTTGTTTGCAGTCTATTGCCTCAATAAAACATTCATAATTATCAAACGTGTCTGCCCCCCCTCCCCCCTCTGTATAGTCCCCGATGGTCAGCAAACACACAGGTAAACAGATATGTAAACACATTCAATGCAACATTTGGGAGACACACAGGGCCCACACGACATCTCTTCTCCCAGTGGAGGAACCTCAAGTGGCTTCCAGGACCAACAATACAGTCATAGCTTACTGTACATAAGTCGCGAGGGAAGTCTCCGATCCACACAGATGTGTCGTCTAGCACAAAATATTCTTCTGTGGGATCAAAAACATCTACTATCGCTCTGCATAGCACACCTGCCGGCGTTATGACCATTGGCTAGTCTAGATTCTTCAGCTTTGCTATTAAAGAATGAATGCTTGTATGAATGTTAGTCCATAGACTACTTGCCTGGCGTTATGAACTGTGGCGCAGACCTCTTGTCCAGAGGTGGCCCAGTGGCCACCGAATGGAGATTCATCTTGAAATGATATGGGGCCGGTTCCCCAAAACGTTCTTATCGCTAAGTAGTTCTTAACCTATTCCTTAACCTCTCTCTTAACGTTATGGCATGATTCCCGACACGTTCGTACGCTAAGTATATCTTCTGTAAGTCACACTTTCGTAAGGTTGGTCTGGACCATTCGTAGCTCTCTCTTATAGTCTGAGCGAATTAGCCTAGAAAAGGGTCAAAGGTGGAAGTAAATACAGCAAAAGCATATTTGGTATCATTTGAATCGTAATTTTCTGTAGATTAAGAATTTGTGGTGCCTACAGCGCAGATTTGTACCGAAAAAAATATATAGGGCTTTGAATGGAGCATGGCACAATGATTTTTGGGCCAAAAACGTATGTTAGTACATCTTGATATTAGCTGATATCTCTTAAGCCAATTGAAAGATATTCATAAAACTTGGTCTATTTACCCACTACAAGTTGTCAAAGAGCTGGCAAGACAATTTAGGTCTTGAGGTCAAAGGTCAAGGTTACAAGGGGTCACACAAATAACACATGCAGTATTTGGTTCATATCTCCAAAGCAGACTGATGGATCTTCATTAACTCTAGTACATTTATTGTCTATACAAGTTAGATGAACTTAGGGACTCAGGGTCATGGGGTCAAAGGTTAAGGTCAGTTTCATCCCCTGACATACAAGGTTATAGACGGTGGAGACATGCTAATCAACATGCCATGTTCAATTCAATTACTGTAAATATAGTGAACTTTTTTTATGTTGCACAACATAGACTTGGTTGTTTTTGACATGGGGAGTCCCTATCTACAGCACAATGACTTTAATACCCCACCTTATAAGAATCAAGTATCTGATTGCAATTACTGTAGGCAAATGTGCTTAGCAGTTACATAAGTGAAATACTTCCACTAGCATAGTCATGACCTGACCAATATCTCTTTCAATATTGCCCGTGCAGTCCTTTCCACAGTACAAGCAGTGCTACTTCCAGCTGTAAATTATAGCTTTCTCTGCTGTTGTGACTTTCCATAAGTTAGCATGACTGTTAACTGTGGCCCTTGCTATTTTTCCCTTCATGGACAAGGTGTTGTCCACTTTCTCCTGGCAATTTCTGTGACCCTGAAGACTAGCATTGTCTTCCAGTTTTGATGTTAGTAATGTGCCATGTCCGTTGTTATCTGTTCAGTTGAAGTTAGGGGTGGGCAAAAAATAATATCTAAATATTTTGGAAGATTTTGACGGTAGATATCATTAAATATAATTAAATACGAATTTGTTACAAGCCACCTTATAATTTCTTACAAAGCACATTAAGGGACACAAAGTATTAGGATAGCAGTTCATTTTCTAAATTTTGTTTCTGAAAGATTAGACTGTTGTAAGAAGCAATATTTTCCCCTGGGATGAATATCAGTATTTAGTTGTGCTCAGTACTGTCTTGATTCATTATTTTCCATTTCACTGCAATGGATGATGAGACTAACCTGACTCTCGCCAGATGAATTTCGTTCCGCCTAGCTCCACTAATCCATCTGGGATCGATCCATTGTGGTGTTTCAGAAGGCTGGGCATTATCAAAAATCCTTGCATATGATTGGATAAGCCACTTGTCCGCCCTCTATCACAGTGTTTCCCAAAGTCTGGGTCGCGACCCACGGGTGGGTCGCAGGAGAATTTATTTGGGTCGCCAGCCCAGCACAATTTATGTTGTGTTATAGGTCTAACTGATACCATTTTTCATTTGATACCAGGAAAGTTAACAGTTTTCTATTAGGATGTAGTTTGTTAACTACCACAGTTACGGTTTTGTCATAAAAGCTCATGAAACGCATCGCAGAGGGGGAGCCAGAGCATGGATATCTACCTCTCAAAATGAAACCGTTCTGTGGGTTCTGCCATGACCTATACCTCGAAGTTGCACGAACATTAACAGATACCAGTTCCTCAACTTTACCGATTAAAATCTAGTGACCGTGCTGTCAACAAAAGCAGACATCCATAGACCAGATAAGGATATTCAATTTACATGTAGATAGTTTCGATTGTAGATGCAATCTTTAAAGTTAATAGCAACCTCCTCACATTCTTATTTCTGATTTAAAATGCACAACAATGCATTATATTAGGCTACAATTTAAATAGACATTTTAAACACTATTTCTCTCGTTTTCTACCTCGCGAACTCCAAGTAAAGGCGCATTCTTCCGGCTATTGTCCAAAAGCCTCTTGTTCTGATATAATGACTATATAATATAATACAACAATACAATATAACGACTTGAGTTATTTGCTGTTTACATCGGAATTTACGTCCACAGTATGGACCCATTTGTCTGCAACGCAACAGCTATGCTGACGAATGCGCAACATGCGAGAATTTCCCCAAACTCTCGGATGCGCATTAAAACGTATCTTTTCAGTAGTCATTTCCAACTTTTCACGCTGATGGTGCTCAAAATCATACCGTGTTCAAAGCAGGATCTATCTATCTAGATCCTATAGCAATGTATGGTTGGAGGAGGCATAGAAAAGTTGGAGAACCTGTGGCCTAAAACAATATTGGTGGTTGCAGGGTAGATTTGAAGTGAAATGGGTCGCGATGGTCTGTCATTTTTAAAAAGTGGGTCGCCAGAAAAAAAGTTTGGGAAACACTGCTCTATCAACATGCTACTTCAACCACTCACATTGAAGCCAACCCGTGATGCTGAGAACAGTCTCACAGTTGCTTCTACGCTACGTCACATCTATGAAACTCCCGCCCTGCGTCCTGATTGGCTCTACCATAAAATCTGGTGCTGAAATCACTCTCAACGGAAGCGATCCCAGATGGATGTGAGTGGAGTAAACATTGGTCTAGTGTTATCCAATTGTGTGCAGTGAGATTTTCAAATGCATGCTTGTTGCCGCCCCTCGAGTTGGGCCATTACATTGTTCGTGGCCAGACCCTTAATCTTTCTAGATTACCAGGGTCTGGATTTTTCAGGCTAGAAAATGTCCACTTCCAAATCCAATTGTCCAATTAACAATTACCACTTGACTATTTAGTAATTTAGCACTCTGGAACAAGGCGTCCGAAGGAGACAATGTAGATAGAAGATTTTCCGAAGACCGTTGATCTTTATTCACCAAATTGCAATGATAGTACAGCCCAACCAAAGTCCAGACCAACCATCAAAGCAATAGGGAGGAGATGTCATCAGCTGGGGCCCCCGACAAGATCTCCCCTACGGATGGCTATACTGTACACTATATGTTATACTCCTCAGCCCTTGAGAAGTGCCACCCTCTCACGCCATCTCCATCAACACCCTTCACCAATCAGTACCAAGCAGGGTCGCTTACATTGGTGGAAACCATCTTCCCATCATGCATAAAACTGTATGCAAACCTATGTAATGCATAGGTAACATATGTAAAATAGTGTAACCCTAAGTTTTTCTGGTTCCTTCCAGTTTGGTGAAATAAGGCCTTCTTATCTTATTCTCTTCCTAGCTGGACAGGCCCTAACTCATAAGGCACAGTGGCCTCCTCATTCCTGTCCTGTCCAGTCCTCATTAGCTTGATAACACCCCCTCTCCCTCAACACCCTTCACCAATCAGTACCAAGCAGGGTCGCTTAGAGGGTGCGATTTGTAGGGGGGGATGGTGAGGATTTCCCACCCTCTGGTTTTCCTATCCCTACCTCTGCTAAATTATTTTTATCGGCGGGGGGGACAACATTTATCCCCCTCTGCCCCTCATATTGATTAATGCTACTTAAAGCGCTGCAACGTGAGAACAGTCTAGTAGGCTAGCCTACATAATAATCTGACATCAGAAACGCACCGTCACCGTCAGCACTGATGCTGCTGACACAGTGGCTGCGTGATAACTTAATTTGGCCTTGATCGTGCAGGACATTTCAGAATGTCGAGTGTGTAATCCATCATAAATGGCTAGGTATGGTAGGTATGGCTAGGCTGGTTTTTACACAAATCGCACCCTGGTCGCTTACATTGGTGGAAACCATCTTCCCATCATGCATAAAACTATATGCAAACCTATGTAATGAATAGGTAACATATGTAAAATAGTGTAGCCCTAAGTTTTTCTGTTTCCTTCCAGTTTAGTGAAATAAGGCCTTATCTTATTCTCTTCCTAGCTAGACAGGCCCTAACTCGTAAAGCACAGTGGCCTCCTCATCCCTGTCCTGTCCAGTCCTCACCAGCTTGATAACACCCCCTCTCTCTTAACCATGTAAGGAGGAGATCCTCTCATCCTGGTACCCCCAGTACTTTATGAAACTCATGATCACATCCCTTCACATCCTGAAAACCCACCATAATACCTAGTAGAATCCTAGGTAATATCAGTCCGCTGCTGCTGTTGCTTATATGCCTACTACCAACTTCAGGGAACAAAGTATAACTACTGCAATGCGATGCAAGGGTAGTTTTTTATTTCTAACAGTATTCTATCAACATAGACATTTACATCAATTGTCTGGCGTTATAATTTAAGTTGAAGGAAATAACTGTAGATGACAATGTTTATCAGATGTTTGACAGAAATGGATTGGATTTAATCTAAAACTCTGAACTGAAACAGTTATTTTAAAACAGGTGTTCACACAGATGTTTGAAACAGCAAATTATTTAGATTTCCCCTAGTTTCCCCTAGAGAGGCTACTACTACAATACTAAAATAAGATGTGGAGGTTGAAACAACTGTTTTTATACATAAAAATAAAGTTTGTTTTGCTTTAATAAATGTCTTAATCTTTTTAATGTCAATTCAGATAGTTGATTCTATGCCTCAGCCAGCTATAGCCTCATGACCTTTAACCTCTACCTGTGACCCCATGATCTTTAATGCCTTATTAGTTAATTTAGGCTTAATTAACTGTGTTGGGTTTAATGAGGATCCTTCAATCTGCTTGAGAGGTATAAAACAAACATTGCATGTCAACTATGACCTCATGTGACCTTGACCTTTGACCCCAAGACATTAAACACTTACTAATTTCATCAAGAACTTATTGTGAGTAAGTACACCAAGTTTGGTAAAGATCCTTTTACCAGTATGGGAGATATCAGCTAATATCTATATGTGATAATATACGATTTTGGCCCAATAATCATTATACCATGGTCCATTCAAAGCTGTATATCTTTTTTCTGGTACAAATCTGCACTGTAGGCACCTGAAATTGTTAATCTACATGAAATTACAGTTCGATTGATACCAAATATCCTTTTGCTGTATTTACTTCCACCTTCAACCCTAATTCGCTTAGCGTTGTTTGAGCTCTCAAGGCGCTAGTCGCCGCCACTGTGCAGCAGTCTTTAATCAGCGCAGCGCAGTACAAGTCAAACTATGGTACAGTATGTTGATGATGTTGTGGCTCAACGATGATTTTATGTTATGGACATTTTAAAACTAATAATAAAATATGTTCGCAATGGATGCAGGCCTATTTATGAAGTTTACTTTATTTGGTATCAGAACTAATATGGTGGTAAGCCTAGGCTATTTCGTAATGTCATTAAAGCGTTCCAATTGGCAATCACTTTTGATAATTAAAAGCTGGCAAAGAATTTGCCTCTAAATGGCTAAGATCTATAAATGGGTAAGCATGGTGGTGTCCAGTAAGCGACCAACTAGGCCTATGGCAGCGATCCAACGTGTCCTTGTATTGAATCAAAAACGGCGCCGGCCGCGGAGCCGTGTAGTCCATGTCGCTCCATAGCTCTTTTTTGTAGCTGTTGCACAAGTTATTCCGAAAGCTGGAAAACAGTGTCACCTTGTGCAAGCTCACCTCGTCCAGCACAATTTCAAGTTCCTCTGACGAGAAGCTTGGTGCCCTTTTTTTTACATTGCTTCCCCACCATACTGTAGGCTATCTAACTCTCTCTCTGTTCATTGTAGATAGGTTGCTTTTTATTGAAAACATTAACCAATGGCAATCAATACCGCATTAAACAGAAGTAACTGCAGCTGCTTTCCAATCAATTCTAATTGTAAGGTACCTTACCATTAATATAAAAGTGTATCACATCATTTTTAGAAGTCGTTAAACCCATCAAGAAGCGGCACAAGTGGCACAACGGGATAAGGAGGGTGGATGATTAGCGAGGGATACCCGGTTAGTCTACCCGTCACAACATATTGTGTGAACATATTAGGTTGCCAATTTGATAATTTAGTTAATAGTTTATATTTTACTGATAACTTAAACTATGTTCAAATAAATGTTACTGGAATAATTTGAGGAATGTTTTATTTGCATAGAACGTGTCTTTCTTAACGCCGTCATGCACCTTCGCGTGAAGTAGAAAATCGATTCCTGAGCAATCGATGCCAACTAATTCAGCACCTTCACTTGGGACAGCGCCTTTGTAACATCGAACGTAAGAGGCAGCGTGTTAAGAAGCTTCCTAAGGGACACTTCGGGGAACACACTTAGGAACATAAACAACTTTGGTAAGATATATCTTTTGAGTCTTCTTAGCGGGCTAAGAGTGAGCGTTATCGGGGAACCGGCCCATGGTTGATATGGGAAAGGTTCGGGGAAGCACAGGTGGACCTATTTTCATCGACGGAGAACCCACACTGTCGATTAAGGTTCTCATTGTTGAACGACTATCCCTGCATAGGCACGGATGGCTGCAAATCATGCATCGTTAAGAAAGTTCCAGGAACTTTGAGTATTAGTCTAGATTGTTCAGTTCTTCAGAAAGCACTATACAGTATATTAATAATACTGATGTACTTTGTATGCATAACCACAGTCCAAAGCCTAGTAGATTTACTGTAACGTTTTCATTGATTCGACCCATATGAAACATGAAACTCACCATTATATTTGCTGGCTTCAGATCTTGGTGGATGATTTGTTTTCCATGTACTCAACAGCCATAGCAATCTCTAAAGCTACAAACAGCTTATCCTCATACTGTAACTGAAAGTATAATTAAACAATATTTTTCATTATTATGACATGCATATTATATAATGATTGCTATTATTTGTATTACTTAGAGAAGGACAACATCAAGTCTCACCTTGACAGGAGTGTCTCTGTAAAGAACCTGCTGCAAATTGGCCTCATGGATGTACTCATTAGCAATGAGGATCCGTGTTTCAGTTTTGGCTACAGCCATCATCCGCACAATGTGGGGATGAGACAAACACCTGAAGAATATTCAGTGTGAGCGTTTGCCAACATTTGAACAAAGGGAAATTAATTAGGCATAGTTGCCTCCAGAATTATTGGCACCTCTGCTAAAGTTGACTAAAAAGAGGAATATAAAATCATCTTTTGGAAATTGATCTTAAAGGGACACCAGGCAATGCTTTTTCTCTACGAAACTCCCCCTCGCTCGGTCTGAAGCTCTTTTCCTTTTCTTTGCATCTTCCGTCAAGGGTTTTCGCTGCTTCTTCGCCGGCTCTGCCATTATACACACGTTTGCAACAATCGCTAGCGTTTCGTTAGCCTCCCTCTGCTGTGGATGCAGGATGGAAACTGAAACTGCTTCGGTCGCCGGGTACGATACACTGAACTTGCAAGAGGGATATACAGGCAGTAGGGGCGGGCGAGAGAGTCTTCATTCGCCCTGTAATGAGTAATTTAACCATATAGCCTACCGACTTACGAAGATGAGTAATTAACACGAAAACGTTGCCTGGTGTCCCTTTAATGCCTTAAGTAAAAAAAATGAGGAAATATCCAACCTTTAAGGACACCAATTTTCTTTGTGAATGAATAATGTATCATAAATAAATAAATGTTCTTCCTTAAAATACAGGGGTCATAAGTATTTGCTTTAGTAGGCTAGGTGCCAATAATTCTGGAGGCGACTGTACATGGACTATATTAACATAGTTAAAAAGTATATTGTCATTTCAAACATATTGCAATCATAAATAAAGAATAAAATAGACTTACAGTAAAAATCGGTTTGAATTACACTGAACAAAAAATATAAACACAACACTTTTGTTTTGGCTCCAAGTGTTCATGAATTGAAATGTGTGTCAATGACCTTTTCGCTATTGCCAAGATAATCCATCCACCCAACAACTGTGACATATGAAAAGCTGACAAAAACAATATATGACTATTGCACATGTACCTTGGACTCATCACAATAAAAAGATGCACTAAAATGTGCAGTTGTATTGTTCAACACAATTCTACAGTGTCACAAATTTGGAAGTGTTACAAGTTTGGAAGAGCTACAGGTGCTCAGTAATGGATCTTACAAATTTTGAACAAAATTGGAGCCCAGGAGGTGTGATTGCACCATATATTTGTGTATCGAGAGAATGTGCACTCATTTTACTAAATTGTGCACTCATTTTATTATATTCTGTGCACAATTTAGTGTATTGTGTGCTCATTTTACTAAATAGTGCGTGCATTTTAAATTGTGCTCTCAATTTAGTAAATTGTGCACACATTTTACTAAATTGAGCACACGTTTTACTAAATTGTGTGCTCAATTTACAACAGTTAAAATGTGTGCACAATTTACTAAATCGGGTGCGCAATTTACTAAATCGAGAACACAATTTGAGTGAAGTAAATCTTTTTTTCCCCATAGAAGTCTTAGACTGCTTACTTCAACTTATCAAAATGAGGACAAAAAATAATGTTATACCATTTTTGTTGAGTATACAATGAAGAATACATAAACACACACTCACAAAGGTATGAGAAACTCATTTGTAATGACTGAACTGTCTCCAATAGGCATGACCTTTACAGCAGCAGGAGTGCCCTGGTATGAGCCTGTGTAAACTGCTCCATATGATCCGTTTCCAATGCAATTACTGTAATCCACGGTTATTGTAGATGCATCCACAAAATGTATTTTTTTGCCGGTTCTCTGGGAACATGGCAACATGGTAAAATTAAAAGGCTACATAAAAGCTTTGATCAAACACTGATACATTTTGCACTGAAAAAGACATAATCCAAAACAACCTCAAGGATTAAACTGACTTGAAGTTTCTATAAATGACAGTGACTAAGTGACTGAAATAAGCTTTCTTTTAATATGTAACAATAACAGGATATTTTCTCTCAGTTCACACAACATGGGACCAAAATATCATAATGTTAGATGTATACATTTTTAGTAAAGGTGTATTACACAAGTCTCAACCTCATAATAGATTTATTAACATTGAATAAGGACTACACAACAAAACAATAGGACTTCCTTTGTTTCTTGTCCTAATTAAAATTGTACGCCTACCTTTTTCCTTAGTTGCATGTCCTTTTCCATGTTCTGGTCTCAAGGTTAAATTCTTTGAGGAAGGTCATCACCTACACATTTGATGAATGCAGCAATCAGTGAATATTCTACAATGGCTTTCTGTTAAAAAAAAATGTAGTATGGATTTTATGTACCTTTAAAAGTAAAACAAAAAAAAGAAGAAAATATATTGATACTAACCATTTGGAGGATACTCCATACTTTGCTTCAACTGGAAAGGGCAGCCCCTGTTTCCTGCCACCATCTCTTCTATCTTCTCCAGCAGCTCTGTCACCTGGCCACCATCACTCTTCTTATTGTTCAAAACATGATACCTGTTCCCACATTTCTCTACAACCCACTGCAGAGCCTCTCCTCACTCTCAATGTGCTGCTCAATACGTGTGTCTCCCAACCTGTCCCCTCTGGTGAACAGCACTAAAGTGTGACTCCAGACTCTCACCCAGCAGCTCCATGTGTTCCTCCACTACTCTTCTGTATGTCTCTGTGAATGTGTAACTCACATCAATGTTCAGGAGTAGAGCATGGGGTCCTGGAGGACACAAAGACACACTGAGGACAATCTCTCGTTTATCACGTTCAGGAGTTTGCTCAACAGTGTAGTTTTTCCACCATCCTGGTGCCTCCACTACAGTGATGTGTCTCCCTGCTGTTTCTCCTTCTCTCTTTTCACACTCAGCTGTTCTTTCTGAGGTGCTAAACTCCTCTCTGCCCAGGATGGTGTTTCCTGATGAACTCTTCCCAGCCTTTCTGTTTCCCAGCAGCACAATCCTCACGTTTGAGATGGGTAAATCACCAACTGGATGAATGAAAAATCATATAAATCCACCAAAAATAGCCATCTTGTTGAATGCAATGCCTTTACATGATCAATGTAAGGACGCACAATGTAGTATACACAAACCCTGCAACAGGCACATATCTAGCACCATGGTAGCATATGCAACTTAGGGGGTCCTACAGAAGAGTGAACAACAGTACTTTTTGGACTCTCAGATCTGCACCTGACAGTCACATGGCCCCTCTACTGTTAACAGTCATGGGAATGTTAATGCTAGTGATCACTCAGAGTGAGCATTACACAGCAGATGAAGTCACACTTGCACAAGATGAGGAGAGTTGAGCAGATTGAAACTCATTAAGAGGCTAATTGAGGGAGTATAGCAATATTTAAAAGGCTTATAACACATTTCAATTTCGAGTCACAGTATTTTTTGATAATTTGATCCTAAAACGTATAATGTATAATATAATTTTTTGTATTTGCTTCTATAAACATTAGTGTACAAGAGTGCCCCCATCCCCAGTGTTCATGTTTCATACCATGCAGGTCAGGTGTATTCATTTCACTCTCAATACATTTAGATGGCATAAACTTAACAAGTGCTGTACACAAATATAAGCTTTACATTATAGCAAAAACCAAAAATAAAAAGAATTTGAGAATTTACTAAATAACACCATAACAAAGATATATATTTTATCCTCTAGAAACCTGAGATGAAGAATGTTTTATTGTCCAACTTTTTAGCAATAAAAGAAAGGAAACTTTGGACTGTGGAGTCAATTGACTAGTAAATGGCTTGAGGCTCACACGAGTACCCTCATGGCCAAATCATCCTGAACCTGCAGATTTTTATTTTGTTCCTTTCATGGTGTTCATGGTATTTTTTTAAGCAATTTAATTATGGAATGTGTTTTTTCACCTCTTTTAGAGCAGTGTTTCACTTGGTGAGGATTGCTCATAGTCAATCTGATGATGTAGCCCACACTCTAAGAAGCAAAAAACAGTTAGCACTTCATGATAACATCATGTACACATGTACACACTCAATACTGTGAAATATAATGATCTCACCATCCATATGCCTGTATGGCCTTTCGTTAACATACATATATGTCTATTTTCATTGATTCAGTTACAATATACTGTAGCTATCTTCATTTGTTTCATACAATTAACCATGCAAGATAAGTCACACTACAAGTGAAGACAGTCAGTGATCACATCTTAAAATACACAACTGAACAACTTACCAATAACATAATATACCAAAACTGTGTGTGTTTAGCAAGGTGTACTATAGCTATTTAATAGAAATACCAAACAAGTCAGTGCAGAACTTGAACATGAATGTGGAAAGCATCTTAACAGCATCACGTTTTCCTGTACACTTGAGAAAATATATCATTATTTGAAATAAACTGGTTTTAACTATTTGTAAGTGGAGTTAACTATTTAACACACCTTAAACTTAATTGAAGAATACTTCGGATGTGTCTCATTGAGTACATCTTCCAGTAATGGAGTTATTAACCTACCACTCCAAGGTTCATAGTCCAACATTATCTTCCGGAGAGAAGAAATATGCTGTTTTATTGGCTGATATGAATTTCTGTAGGGACAAGGACACCTATGAAGTATATCCAAAGATACTTGATTACTAGCTCCGCTTTAACCCTCTCTGGTATATCTGTTAAAAAGGTTCAATCATTGTTCCATATTAGCTCTTTTGAATGGTAACAGCAGGGTTCAAGGAGTGTTACCAAAACACAGAGCTTGAATGGACACATTACATGTTGCAATAGCCTCCATGTTTGGCACTGAGAAAAAGAAATACACTGAAACAATACACATACACGTACGTATGAGACAGTCATAACAGTTATAGTGCAAAGTTTGAGCAGTTGGTGGTCCTGCTGTGCATAACATGATTTATGGCTCACTTGGGGGAAAAAACCCTGAAGTTAGCTGTATTCATCTGCCTGAGAAGAAATGGAAAGGTTTTGTTTTACAAGAGAAAAAGGTACCTTTGCTTGAGAAACTAGAACTAGCCTAGTTGGCAGCTCTCAAAAGTAAAGTATCTTTTGACAGAAAGACATCTCAACCTATAGACAAAGGAAGGTTCTCCACGCTTCTGTCGTTTAGCGACAATCCGATATACATGTGTAGGGTGGTACATAAGAAGGGCCAAGGGGCCAATCACAGTAGCCTGACTATGCCACCCTGAGGCCTAATGCATCAGGGAATCTTTAAGAGATCGGGCCTCTAAACCAGTCTCTCAAACTTTTTCAGACCAAGGACCACTTAACCAATAAATAGAAACCTCACAGACCACCTAGCTAAAAAATAAAAAAACAGTAGACCTACTTCAACAGTATATTACACAATAGACATACTCACTGAACAACCTTGCTTATTGTCTTGGCACCTTGCTTATTGTGTCAGAGGACTCATATGATCTAAACTGGCGTAGCTTACAGTGTTGCAGAACTGTTTGGATTTACATACAAGTTGGTTCAATATTGCAAACAACTCATCTATATTATATTTTACCACGTCTGCCCGCGGACCACTTGGGATAGCTTGCGGACCACCAGTGGTCCCCGGATCACACTTTGAGAAACACTGCTCTAAACCGATACAGCTCTCACAGGTTCGAAAATTACGAGACATGAATTCCAGGAAAACAAAAGATTTATTAAGACACGGTTGGGAAGTGGAGATCTGAGGGTGGCAACTATGGGAGTTCACACCAATACCATGCAAGCATCATAAAAGGTTCACCTGTTACACAGCAAAGCTACAAGCAATACACCAGAAACACCACACATATGCTTAAACTAGCCCCCCCTCAGAGCCACCTCCCTACTAAATAAAAACAAAAATTACACAAACAAGACAAGCAAAACAAAAACCAAACATAACGAATAACCAAAGCAAAACCAAGACAAGACAAGACAGCAGCACGACCCATGCTACCCCACCAGCATGACTGTGCTGCCTAAAAGAACAGAACACAGAAGATTAAATGAAAACACCACAATATGCATAACAGAAAACCACAAATGTACAGGGAACCAGCATACCAGACGATAGCACAGACAGGGGCTACACAAATGGAGTCTACATTGCTACTGGCTGCTGCCCCTCTTAAGTAGCGCTCGGAGCGCTCCACTGGTGCCAGATTGCTTAATTGCCTATGTCCCACCACCTTCATTAGCACTGGCAGGTGCTATTGGAAATAGCAGGCAGAGAAGTTCTACCTGCTACACATGCATATACATGCATACCCCACCAAGTAGGTCTACAAGCTATGTCATTTTATCCAAATGACAAATGCCAAACGTATCGTTGATGTGTTGTCTCCATCAGACTTCCTTGTAAATTTGATCAAGATTATTCTTTCAAATAATTTCTTTAAATACTCTGATCAATTCTATTTACAGCTACAAGGGACTGCAATGGGTAGCGCCTTTGCACCTTCATATGCCTGCTTGGTGATGGGTTATTGGGAAGAAAAATATATCCACAACACTGAAAATAACCCATTCTACTCCAAAATATCACTATGGCGCAGATACATTGACGATGTCCTTCTGATATGGAAGGGCACAATCAATGAGCTGAATAGTTTCTTGACTTATGCCAATTCCACTACAGATTATCTTGCTTTCACACTGGAACATAACAACAATCCACAGTTTACCGCAAACCACTCAGTCGGAATACTTTATTAAGAGCGGACATGAAATCGCCTCATCTAGTTCGCAACATAGGCCTATCAGTAGGCTATCTTTTTCCACTTATCTCTTCATTTATTAATTGCAACACCACACACGTAATATATCTTCTAAAATGTCCCTGTGGGCTGGCCAATCATGGTTCTCCGGCATCACTAAGATTTTGGGGAATTGAGAAAATCACAGCCCCACCCAGGGGTGGTGATATTATCAAAAAACTCCCGTGCAGGGAAGCTTGGATACACGCACTTGGCACTTTAGAACCTCTAGGCCTGAATGAAGAACTTAATCTATCCTGCTTTTTGTAATGTTAATTAGTATTTGTCTAACTAATAATATATTTGGTAACTATGTATCAATCACTTTTATCCCTATTGTATTGTGAACTATGTATGCTTGTTTATATAGGCTAGGTATGCTTGTTGGTCATTTTAATCACTTGTCTGGTTTGCCTTTTAGGCAAGTCCCTCCACTCGGCGGCCATATTGCAACGCTTTTTGGGCACTCATTGGGCATCCTATTCGGCAGAAATGTGCGTGCGCAAGACTTCATGACACCAATCTTGCTCCAGCGGCGAGTTCACAACACATGATTGGCACGATGTCTTCACAACACACCATATGATTGGCTCAATGTATTCACATGTCGACGTTTTGCCGAGGAAGGGGTGTGATATGTGTAGACAACGCCCATATTGGCGTTACAAACTAGCCCTATGCATTTCTAGGGAGGATTTTTTGAGTGCTGTATCTCCTCATTAGAAAGTCTCTGGTGTAGCTCCTTGGGAGCTTTGGGTGTATCTTCAGGTAGCCAATACCCCTTTATGCTCAATCACACCTGTTGTTAATCCTTATTAGGGCCCTACCCCCCATTCCTTCCAAGGACTCTGATGAAGATGTGACTACATTGAAACGTTAGTCAAACAATCAACGACACCCGTAACTCCATGTTAGCAAAACTAGCCACTAGATGTCACCATCACATTTTGACCGTGAAGCACAACTGCTTCAGACGAAGAATATAAATAGCCAACATGGAACGCAAGATTTCGTCCACAGCCACGTGGTTGAGTGGTTAACACATTTGCATTCGGCCGGAGCGTCCGGTGTTCGATTCCCTGCTGGTGCTTAGAAATTTCAGACTACATGCCTTCAATAACAAGAATATTTTTATATCTGCCAGTTAGATGTTTTGTTATTTCAGTTTCATAGTACATTATCCTTTGGAATATGCTGGAGAGGAAAATGCTACAATGGTTTTAAAATGTAGGCTATGCTTATGGCCCAGGGTTTTTTTTGGGAACATGTAGGGAAATAAAGGATACATGTGAAGCAGGGGCCTATTGCACAAAACTAGGATAAGGGATTAAGCCGGGATATCTTGGTTATCCTGGCTCAATTTATCCGTGATCCAATTGCACAAAAGCGGGATAGGGGGCAGCAGGATATGTTATGGTATAAGTTACCATGGCGATTTATTCTGTGGAGCTAGCCTGCTCCAGACCAGGCTAAGTTCCAGGATCTATTTAATCTCATCCCTTATCTCAGTCAGCAGTCACCACAAACGGAAACCAATAAATTTTCCACTGCCCACTACACATTGTTATCACATATACCTAGACCCACTGTCATTATTTAAACGTTTGTGATCATTAAATAACTTTTACATACTCGCCATTCCCGACCTGCATATGCGACAATGTGACGTCACGGGAGTGCCTAACCATTTCACGCGTGGTGGTCGCGGAACTAGTTGCAATATTCTCCTTAACAGAGGTGTTGCTGTTTGTTGCTGTTGTGAGAAGGCTATCTACCTACTTCACACCGTAGAAGAAGCAACGAAGCCCCTCTAGTTGCCATGGTGAATCAGTGAATCTGTGATCGGTGGCGGGGTCTATTTGAGGGAGCCGTGAGCGCGCATTTATCCAGGATAGGTTTCACCTGGCTTGATGAATCCGTGTCTGCTCATCCTGGCTTGCTCTTTGTGCAACCAATTAAGCCTGCACGATCGTGTTTTGGATTCATTGAGCGCAGCTCAGTAACTTATCCCGGATGTCTTAATTCTGCTTTTGTGCAACGGACCCCTGGTTAGACTAAACAGGTACAACATGGGAAAAATAAACAACACATTTTTTGTATGTCAACATACATTTTTATTTAGGAATAACAGTTGTTCTGCCGTCTTGGCATTTAATCTGTTTCTTGTTTTTGAATAAACCTCCCCAGCCTTGGAAAAAATTCTTTCACAAGGCACACTTGTTGCTGGCATGCACAAATATTTTTTGCCCATCACAGTTAGGTTTGGATAAACCACTCTCCTCTCCTGCCAGTATTTCAAAGGGTCAGCTGTTCTTGAAATAAAGGCATCAGTCATATATTTTTTTACTTCTGCTACTATCTAAATATCACTAGACTATATCTATCTAAACTATCGCTCACTGTCTGTCTCTAGCCTGTCAACTAATCTATATCACTAACCTATCAATCACAAGAATGCACTATAAATCGCTATATCTCTCAAAATCTCTCTCCTCACAAAAAACCCACAAAGATAGGATGTGTTTGAATGACTTTTAAGCATTCTGGGACTTTGTAATTTAGATCAAACAGGTGTTTACTCGGGTAATTGGCTCGCGCGGTAAGGCTGTGCACCTGTCCAAACCAAATTGAAACACCACGAAGCCTCACTAAGCCATGGTCACGTGACATGGGCGTTTTGAACCACACTTCGAAACACTTGCGTTTCGGAAGCTCGACACTGTTTCGAAACGTCAGCTTCGAGCGTCACATCCCTACCTTTAGGCACTTTTCTTCTCTCTTGCAGGCACCATTTTGACTTTCTCTCTGCACTGGCACTTTACTCTTTCTCTCCTCTCTCTCTAATCTTTCTGTCTTCTTTTGTCTACCATTTAGTCATCTTACATACTGATGCTGACATTGCATTCATACATACACGCACGGCAACACTCATCTTCCCCCTAGACACATCATGTTTGGTATTACTATTTTTGCTTAATCTTAATAAATTACAAATTGGAACTTTGTTGTCCGTCTCCCTTTATGTTGCGGTCAGAAAACGAGCTGGCCGTAACAGAAGCAGTAGGCTATTCTTTTTAAGACATTTTTGTTTCAGTACATTTACATTTATCAGATGATTTTATCCAAAGCGACTTACAAAATGAAGGATAATATTCAAGCTACCATATTTTCCCAACTATTAACCAAGGTTCATAATTGATTTATCAAAAATGTTGTTACACTTTGACTGAAGTCCCATGGACTTTCATGGAACCGTACATTTAAAATAATGTAAACTAGCTACCCAGTATGTGATGATAGTGAATGGGTAAAAACCCATTCTTCTTTATGTGTGTTTTTTAAGTCATACATTTTAGATTGACTGGCTCATTGGTTGAGTGATTGAATATTGTAAGGATTTGACTTCACTATGAACATGGCCAACATTATACGCAAGTTTCTTGGGGGGAACCTTTCAAGTAACCCTGGATTTACCTCCACTGATTAGAGCAGGATCTGTAGCATCTGGCATTGGGTGTTCCGACAATGAAGCTGAAGGTTTGTTCCCTCTATCCTCGTAACCAGTAGGCATTTTCTGAGGGGTCAAGTGTGACGTATAAATCACACTTAATCAACATAATTTTCAGGTATTATTTCAAAACAAATGGTTGTCCATGATGACTTGAAATGCACTTAAAGGCACTTGTACATTCCAGAACTCCACCCCTGTGATGTTATCTAGTCTTACAGAGACATGTACTGTACGCTGTAGTCAGGGGCGTCGGACGTAAAACCACTACTGTTTTCAGGGGCCCTTGAAGGGGAGAGAGGGCCCTTTAAAAGTCTGGAATATGTTCTATGCGTATATGTATATGAGTCTATGCAGAGGCCCAGGATCTTGTTCTACGCCTCTGGCTTTAGTTAAGTGTGTTGACAGAAATGTGTTGGTGTTTGTTGTTATACCCGCATCAAGTGCAGTTTGTCTGGTTATGTGGCTAATTGAAGCATAAATGACCACAGCAACACAGAGAAATGACTGAAGAATGTTTTGGTATTTGAGTCTGAAGGCGAGTGGGTCTGAGATGCCAGATACCACTGTTGAGCCTTCTGGAGGTGTCATGGGCCCTAATTCAATTAAACAACGATAAAGGAAGGTGATTGGATAACCCAGTGTAATGCTCTCAAAGGCTGCTCAGTTTTTTGATCAGAAAGATTGCTTTGTTGGTGGTAAATAGGCTCGACTGTTGATTGGCCGATGATAGAAAATCTCCTATAGGACTAGAAATTTAACACCTCTCCTGTGTATATATATTTTTTTAAATGTCAGGGCAGGCAATAATTAGACAACTCCTGTAAAGTGTTAATCCTGAAATACTGTATGTTACAAAATGTTTCATCTTTTAGACAAGCACTACAGAATTTGCCAGATGTAATAATCAAACTCAATCATAATCTCTTAAATACATTGATGTACAGTATTAATATATTGTACACAATCAACATATTAAAAACACAGTAATATGTATGGACTGTACATATTTCTATTTTTTTTCTTATCTTTTTTTAAGGGGGAGTCAGTCACATCTTTGTCTGTTAGTAAATATTCTGGTCAGACACAAACACTTCTCTCATTCCACTTTCAACAAATAAAAGTTTTATTATCTCCACTTTTTCATTGTGTCAGTCTTTGTTGCAGACAACATTGCTGCATAAATTAATGGTGGAAAGTAAAAATGATTTAAAAAGAGAGCGAGCGAGAGAGAGATAGATAGAAATTGATAGAGAGCGATAGAGAAGGAGAGAGAGAGAACAACCCGGTAGAAGCTTTAGCACACCTTAATCTCAGGTGCACAGGAACTAAGTGTGCCATATGGGAGTAGAAACAGAGATGCTAACAACTTGCGCTGCTCAGAACACTCACATGCTCACAGTGCTGTCTCCAGCACTCAAACAAACTGTAAATGAAAGACTTTAAAAAAGGCAAACGGGCAGGTGAAAGAGCATAATGTTGTGATGGATCAGGGTCTTGAAAACCTAGAGTCAATTCTGACGAGGCGAGGAGATGACCAAAGTCCTCGTCTTCATTATTGTGCTCCAGTTTCAAATATCCCACTGAGTCGATCTGAACGAGTGGGAAATTCGCTATACATACACACACTGCAAATTGCGTGTATACATACGAGTACATATTTACATGTTCATAAAAAAGGAAGACAATGGCACGCTGTTACACAACAAAAAAAAAGAAAAAGAAAAGAAAGCTAAAGCAGAGGCCAGAGGGTTAAGTGCATGTGGAACTGAAAAGGGAAAATTAAAAGACCAAAGTGAAAGCTATTACATGTCTAAGTCTCACACAGGGAAGGCAATAAGAGTCTTGTCTGTTAGGCTACAGAGCATCCTGTACTGAGGCTTTGGTTGGTTCCATCTCGTCTCTTCCAGGTGAAACAGATAGCCCACCTAACAAATGAGTCATGGAATCGTTATTGCTACAACTTAAGTCACTTCAAATGTTCTCAAAACAGAAAAAAATCACACACACGCACACAATGAATGGATTACAATGTGATGCCTCTTTTTTGATATAATAATTCTTAAACATATTAAAAATACTTCTTTATCCTTCTCCATATGACTGAAAAATAATCTCTACCATGGGGCACCAACAGTTGAGCATGGCCAAGAGTCAAGCACTAGCCTCAAACCATCAGAACGATGTACATGATAGCTTAGTGTTATCTTTACAGCAACACATTTACAGTAGAGAGTGAATGTTATGAGACCACAAAGTATTAGTAATAAGCACTCAGTCTGTAATCTATATGTGGATTATTAATGATGATTTACAGCAATCTGCCATAATATTATAAACCTTGATATGCTCTTTTACTACATAATATATCTATTCTTGTCTGAGGTACATTTAAGAACTAATGGTTGGTGTGTGCTTTTGTGTGTATTAGTATTGAGTGAGATTTAGGCTATATGTATGTGAATGTGCATCTACAACCAAACAAAAAATGATATGTGCAAGGAGCCTGAAGCCACTGAACAAAATAGAAAAGTATAAAAGAGAATGAAACATTTTTTCTTCAAAAGGAAAACAGGAAGATAAACAAAAGCGCCAGGCAAGACCATGTGCACACATGACCCAAGAATTTTGATTCTGTACTTTGGCTCAGCAAGTACAAACATGACATTCTATACACTGTTTACGTCATAATTCAGTGACCCCCCCCCCCCCCCCCCTTCAACCATAAAGTATCTGACATAGATGTCATACTTTATCGCCCAGATTTGTTTGTCATGATGTCAGTCCCTAATCTCACCTTTACTCTGTACCTGGGTTTAAAAAATACCTTCAAAGTGCTTGAACTCAATAATTAACACTCTGTGAATTGTTAAACCACTGACTCAAATCAAAACGTAAATAAGAAAAAAAAGGCCACAACAGAGACAATGCAACATAGTGAAGAACTCAAAAGCCAACCACAAGAAAAAACAATGTGTTAATATAAAGTGATTAAATTAAAGGATGGCCAGTGGTTTCTGAGTCAGTTCCCTCTAATAATAAAAAATAACACCATTGAACTAAATCCTCAGAGGCTGATCAGAGTTTCAATCAGGGTGCAACATTGTTTTGGACTTCAATTCACATTTATGGTAAAACTTTCAGTACAACCTCAACACTGCAGATTTGACCCAACACACCTTTTTTGTTAAACCAAGTACCACTATTACTTTTCAAAGCATCAACGTTCATATTAATCTGTTATCAATTAAGTAATCACAATAAATTTCGCACGGGAACAGACGGTTACTACAGTACGTCTGGCCAAAATGTCTACATTCTTAACATCACTAAGAAAACATGTTAACTTGTGATTTGGGATAATGATCCAAAATGATGTGCACAACTTGTGCACACCGCACATTGTTAGGTTTTAACAAACTAATGATTGAATCTGTTTTTTTTTTATGTAGTTTAAGATCATTTTGATCGTTTCTCATTCTGGAGGGCTACAATTAAGTGAACAAATACGTGACCTACTAGATGGCTAAAGTCGCAGAGTATCCCCCAACTTTGACCCCTGGGAGCAGGGATGCAACAGCCATGGATGTGCGTGCACAATATAGAGTGCACACAAAACTAAATCGAGCTCCAGATCACTGATATTGTCCCCTGTAACATGTACTGTCTGAACTAAAGGTTGAACGCCTGCTGTGAGGGAGTAAATGCGTAGGCTGGTTAGTCTGAATGACATCAGAAAGGCCCAGTACATGAGAAAGATCAATCATACTGCAGAAAACAGAAATGATCAAAGATTTGGATACTGATTAATGTTAACACCTCAAAGTGAGTTCCCAGAGATTGATTAAATCTGCTTCTATACGGAAATGTGCCTTTGATAACTATTCTGACTGTTTTAGGCTATTAGTTAACAAAACAATTTTACGTTTATCGGTAATAATGTTGTCTCGCTTTACTTGCTCTGACAGCTGGCATCAGATCGGATGGTGGTCACATATAGACTGAGACCTTCATCATCATGGGACATACAAGACATACAAGAATACTGCAGTACACAGTCAAACCTACAGGGGGCGCCCTGGCAGGAATCACATCTGACGATTTAGTCCAATTGAGGACAGTAATATCTGTCTGTTTGTTCTGATTGACTTATGTGGGATCAGAGTGAATCTGACTCTAGTCTCCATCTGGGAGGGTCGGTGAGTGTGGGGGTCTTATATGTCTGGTGGGGAACAGACTGGATCAGCTGACCTCAAAAAGCTCAGAGTGTAGCTGTGACGAGAGCAGTGGGCTCAGACACTAACCTCTCCCCACCAACCACAGGCTCCAACATAACCAGTGGAGGCTCATTCAGGCTACATCAACGTTGCCGTTCACACACCAAAAATCAATGGTGACCTTGTCCATCCAGATACTTCAGCTACTGTGGGGTTCACACATTCTCAATGGTGTGAATATGACAAATCATGAGGTCAAAGAAGAAAAAGAACAAAAAAAAGTACAAAGTTACTTTTTTCTGTCTTTGTTTACAGGTCCTTAATAAGATGTTCCTCCTCTTACCGGAGGAGATTTGAGTTCCTCTCGCTCTTCTGGCATCCAGGCCAGCAGGAGAGATTTAGAGAGAAAATAAAACCAGTCTAAACCAGTTCTTCTATAAATGGGGGTGAGGGTGGGTGTCTGATGCTACTGTAACACCACAGACCACACAGGGTCATGACCTCTGTGCACGAAGTATACAGTGCGTTTGTGGGGAGGTGAAGAGCAGTCCGTCATGAGAGCACCTGATTTTTCGGACTGGAAGATATGCTCTGGAGGGTGGGTGGGCTGGGGTGGGGTTCAGTTGGGCTGCAGAAGTCTGTACCACCCTCACAGAGAAGCACACACCAACCACCTCTGTCCTTGGGTAGACAAGGACAAGGTATGGTGCAGATAAGTCGCACTGAGAGCTTGTGTGAGATACTCACACACACTCACGCGTGCACACGCTCACACACACGCACACACGCACACGCTCACACACGCACACACACACGCACACACACACACACACACACGCACAGCAGTAGCAGTCGCAGCAGTAGTAATGTCCACACAACTGCAGCTCCTATAGCCAGGCCACTCTGCTGTGTTCGGTTCTGTTCAGGTTGGTTCCGCTTGGTTCCGCTCAGGAGGCTCCTCCCAGGGGTTATCCCCCAAGAACCCAGAGTGTGTTATCCGTCTCGGCTTTTCTTTTGGGGAGTGTGTGTGTGTGTGTGTGTGTGGGGGGGGGGGGTGTTGGGGGGGTGTCTGCACCAGCAGCAGCAGGAGTGGCGGGCGAGGCGACTCAGAAGATGTTTGGACACATGCTCCAGTCGTGCCGGTCTTTGGCCTCCCAGTAGCCCCCTTTGTATATGAAGTTCGTCTCTGCGGTGATGGGGTCAGTCCGCTTGTGGAACCAGAGAGGCTGGTAGCCCTCGTACTCCCGACCTGGGGTAGGACACACACACATATATTAGGGCAGTGGTAGAGTAGTGGTTAAGGAGCTGTGCTAACATGCAGTGGCCTGAAAGGTTGTGCTTTCAAGTCCTGGCTTCCATCGCTGTGCCCTTGAGCAAGGCATTTAACCCAGAGTTGCTCCAGGGGACAATGGCTCTTGTAACATAATTAACATAATACGTCGCTTTGAATAAAAGTGTCAGCTAAATGACTAAATGAAAAAAACAATAACAATCAATCCTTCAATTAAACATTTTCAGGTTGTCAACCACTATTGCTGTCAATATGGAGGAGCAGTTTGGAAATGAAATGCTGGAATGCATTAACAATAGACTAATTTTAGATGACACAGTGCACTCTGTCTTTGGGTCTGGGTTCACGGCCAGTTCCGCTGTGTGCTGTGCTATTCATAAGTACAGCTTTATGATACTTAACTGTACTCGGAGGAGGAAAACTCCATCTTCATGTTTTAGTTCTATTTGTGTGCTTTAAGGGCTGTTCACACCAAGAACGATAAATATAGTGATAAAGGCAAGTATTGCTCTAGCGAATATAAATGACATCTTCAACATAAACTATAACAATAACGACATGAAGAATAATACTACCAGAGAGATTTTGAGAACAATAAACAGCTGATAGCCATTCAGAATCCACCCAATTTTAGACATTACATTCATCAAGTTGAGGAGAGACTTCCCTTATTATTGGTTAGTGTGGACGCCCATATCGTTATAGTTACAGTTATCTTCATAGTTATCGTCCCTCGTGTGAATGACCCTATGATCTATCTGGCTAAAGAGTTTTGCTAACTATAACCAGCTAATCATCATAACTCCAACATGGTTGGAGCAAATATGTAGTAGGACTTTTACTTCCTGAAGCTGGAATTTTCCTCCTCTGTCTGCAATACCTAATATACTAAATGTAGGATTAAATGCAATTTTGAGGCAGCTTTATTAGGCTGCTAAGGCACCTGAGGATCAACCCAAAGGCCAGGTGCACTGGTGTTGGGAGGGAGGGCAAAGTAGGGTGCATGTGGACCCTGAGGATGAGCTATTCCCAGACTCACCACTGGGGGGCAGTACAGGGACAAGGAGCAGGAGCATGATGGAAGAAACATGGTGGAAATCACCATAGCAGATCAAAGATCTGCATGTTGTGTTTGGACACACACACACACACACACACACACACACACACACACACACACACAGACTGTTTCACACACACGCAGGCATACAAGACACACACATAATAGGGGTGGGACAGCTGAAATCATTACAATAATACTTTCTTCTTAAGTCCTCTCTGACAATCGATATTGGTTAAATATGTGGTTATATTGGTTTAACGAAATTATATAATATTTTTTTTTGTAACAGTGCCCTAAATATATTGCTTTCCCCATAATACAGCAAATGAAAGTATTCTGACAAGTTTCTGATGCGTGCTAATGGCCTTTCAGGACAGTATTCTCCTTAAAGTAATATACTGTAACATAGTGTATTCAAGTCTTGCTCTCCATATATCTAGTATCCTCCACAAGACTCAGAAACACCTCAATCATTAGATGTATTTTGGGCTACGTACTATCACTATTTACTTTTCATACCCACCCCATGGCGCACGCATGCACACACACGCACAGACAGACACGCAAGCACACACTCACACACACACACATACACATACACAGAGCAACATGCTCTTACACTCCCGTGTCTGTCTTTCACGCATGGTGAGGAGAGGTACCTTAGGAGGGCAAACACACGCACGCACGCACACACACACACACACACACACACACACACACACACACACACACACACACACACACACACACACACACACACAGAGTGGACCCCCGGCCAGCCCCACTCACCAGAGTCATTATCACACTCTGCCCATCATTTGGGAGGAGAGAACAGACACATGTCAGGACATCACAGTCACAGTCAGAGAAACACACACACACACACACACACACACACACACATCCTCTTTCTCAAGCAGTTCACACGTACGCACATATGTACATAATACACTCCATTCAAATAGACGTTCACTCTCCATCTTCCTTGTTGTCCTTCACCTCCTCTCTGTTCCTGTCTTCCTCACCTCCTCTCTGTTCCTGTCTTCCTCACCTCCTCTCTGTTCCTGTCTTCCTCACCTCCTCTCTGTTCTTCTAGAATGCTCTTTGCTGATGAGGTACGTCAGCAGTGCTCCGTATGTGCTGTTGCTTTTCGACACCGTTTACTGTGCCGCTTTGCGGCTCGGTGCGGGGCTTTGAAAATGTCAGCACTCTTTCATCTCTCAAGGTCTCGATCCTTCTTCTCCAATCGTATCACACACACACACACACACACATGCACGCACGCAGCACGCACGCACGCACGATCTTTCTTTCATGATCTCTTCCTGTCTTTATGTGTTTCCCTTTGCTTTCAGTCTTTTCATTTCCCCTGACTTTGTCTTTTACTTTCTGCCTCTCTCTCATGCTACCTCCCTTTTTCAATGATTCTACTTTTCATCATGCTTGTTCCTCTATCCCTCTCTCTGTGTATTCTCTCTCTCCCTCCCTCTCTTATTCTTCCTGTCTCTCTCCCTACCTGCCTCCCTCAAACCCATCCTCCGTTTCTCTCTCCCTACTTCTCTCTCTCCCTCCCCCCCCTCCTCACCATCGTCCTGGGCGTCGGTGGCCTCCACGTCTCTCCGGCGCCGCGCCGCTCGCTGCTTCTCCTCCAGACGCTGCTTCTCCATGTTGGCCTCGTCCCATCGTCCGGCCTCCATCAGCCGCTGGTCAGGCCGCAGGCGGCTGTCCGTCAGGCCCACGCCATCCTCCAACTCGTTCAGCGTCAGTGCCAGCGACGAGAAATAGTACATGTTCTCCGCGTTCTCCCTGACACAGACCACGGAACCCACAGACAGACCATCATTATCCTAACAATCATTAAGGTGTCATATTATCATGCTTTTCTGGACACATTGATTCAAATTGAATTAAATCAAATTCCATTTTATTATTTATAACTTCCTTTATTTCCTCAATTTGT
The DNA here is from genome assembly GCF_046254945.1 of Alosa pseudoharengus. Taxonomy (NCBI): domain Eukaryota; kingdom Metazoa; phylum Chordata; class Actinopteri; order Clupeiformes; family Clupeidae; genus Alosa; species Alosa pseudoharengus. The sequence goes on from NW_027468848.1 coordinate 35,325,515, forward strand.
CCTACTGGGCCATGCTAGTCTGGTTAATGCAGTAGGTCTGTTTTACGCTGTTTTGACATAGATTTGCAGTAAAGCATTGTACTGCAATACATCTTGGGAATACGGGAGTGGAGGAGCAGTGGAAGCATCGCTGCAACTGTGTTTCGGCTGTACTGCTAATTAACAGTCACTGTTACCGGAGACCTGTACAGTGTTTTGCATTGTATGTCATTTCCTCCCTATTAGCTGAAGTTTTATACAAATATCTTCAGCTATGAGGTTAATACAGGAGGGATGGGCTAGACATGTATTTCTGTTCCTCCTTATTGTTCTTTCTGAGTGTCTGTTTATGTGTGTACTACACACAACATTTAGTTTAACATGAAACAGCTCACTTCTGTAAACTCATTCTATGAGTGACTTATGAGAGAGGCTATGTATCCTTGTTGTGAGTATTCGGAAAATGATAGTGGCATTATGCCAAAGGCATAAGGACTTTTGCGTGAGTGAATTGAAGTCAAGATAACAGCAGGATCTGCAAAAGTGCATCACTTGATACCAGTAATCACAGGGAATGCAGTTTTTTATGACACAGCGTTTTGTAGCGGCGAAATGACTTGCCCTGGTCACTTCTAGGCTAACGAGTTTTGACTAAAAACGGTAAAATCGAACTTTCTCAAAACACATCCGAATGACATGATTTTGATGTCAACTCAACGTATGTACTCCCAATCATCCGTAAATTGATCTAAAGTGCATTTTACTCCGGATAATTCCTTTAAGTAATAAATTGTGAGTAATACCTGGGTGCGGTCAATACATGTTTTTTTTTTTTTTAAATATGGATATACAGTATGGATATAAATATGCATACCGTATGTCATTCGGTTTACACCCAATGTGTCTTTTATACGAGAAATTCATGTATTGAATCCAAATTCAGTAGTCAAAATTGCCCAGTATTGCCCAGTGTTGCTGTACAGTACTGTGTTGTGCTGTGCTCTCCTGTGTTGTGCTGTGCTGTGCTGTGCTGTGCTTACGGTAGTGGATACTTCTTCCAGAGCAGTTTGGGACTGAGCGTCTGGTAGACCGTCTTCTGTTTGCCCTCAGAGCTACTGCTTCCGCGGCTACTGTGGACGATCTTGGCACTCTCGAGTTTGTCATCCCACGTCCCTGACAGGACGTAGTGTGCCTGTCCATCACAGTCTGTCACCACCCCTGTCACCTAGGAGACCGCCGCATAGGAGGAGGAAGAGGAGAGAGGAGAAAAAAAGGGTCACCATGGAGATGGAAGACCCACAGACACAGCATCTGAGAGGATGTCTGCTGTGCAGGGGTGAGGGCATGCTGCGGAGGGGGCTTACTTTGCGAGGGACTTCCCGGGAGAAGTAGCTGTAGGGAGAGAACTTGAGCTGACACGTCTCCTTGGTTCTGTGGTTGACTATGTCAATGTCCCCAGACTGAGGCACACACACACACACAGGGAGAAACATACAGAGCCATGTTAGTATGATACTGTATGTTGAGAGGTAAATGCATTGGATCGAAGTGCATGCACACACACCATAGGCGCCGGAAGCACAGTGGCCAGGGGGCCAATGGCCCCCTCACTTTTGGCTCAAAATATCTTTTAACTAGATGTACCGCAGAGCGGTACAAAATATGACCGCCGCCCAGTCCAGCACATTTTTTCCACCAAAATAAATCACGCTGAAAGGCCTATATGATTCTAACTGTCTCACTAAATTGCATTAGCCACACTCAATTCTAACTGGTATCTGCTAGACAACAAGTACCAAAACATGATTAGTTCATAGATTTCACATGTAAAATTCATTTTATACAACCCCACCCCCATCTTGCCTATTCATAATTCTGAGAAATTCTTGAATTGTGTGCATGTGTGCGTGTACACGTTTATGTATTTGTGTGTGGGTGTGCGTGCATGTGAATGTGCTTGTGTGTTTGCCTGTTTATGTGCCTGTGTGTGTGCATGTGCATGCATGCGTATATATGTCTACTGTGTGAGTATGTCGTACGTAGGATTACTGTGAATGTATGTGTGTGCGTGTGTATCTGTTTATGCACATGTTTGCATATGGAATGGGTTTACATGACCCCTGGAGGCAAACATACGCAAAAAATTGGTCATCCAAGGCCCTACGGTTCTCAAGATATTCACAGAAAACTGTGTCTGCTCTACCCTCCTTTCGGGGGGTCTAGTACAGCGGGGGGGCTACAGATCAAAACGGTTCCATGCTATCCATGTGGGGTTACATGCCCACCAAGTTTCGTGTACCCCGGTCTTTCAGTGTCCCGGGAATCCTTGACGGAAATTTGGACATGCGAAAAAGAAAAAAAAAAAAAAAAAATCTGACTAAACCTATATGACCGCCGCTTCACTGCGCAGCGGTCATAATAAACAAAATCATCCACGAAAAAAAAAAAAAAAAAAACCTCCGCGCAAAAAACGGAGAGAGGTGTGAACCATTATGTAGCCAAATCCAATAACATTTATTCTGGTCTGGTATGATTGATTGTATTGTAAAGTTCCTGAGTTAAGCGTAATGTCCTCCTGTGCATCGGAGACTCCAACTCTACAGCTCCAGCTGTCACCTCGGGATGGCTTCAAATTGTGCTTTCAATGTATCTGCGGCCTAGGCCTACTGTTTGTTTATTTTCCAGAGGCAGTGGTTGTCATTAGCCTATATTAATTGTGAGCAATTATTGAAGTTATGAATCTGTTGGATAACCACATTTAGCCTATGTGCGACATGAGATTAAATTAATATCATGCGAAACGTGATATACCCGAAACATGTAGCCTAAGCTACCAAGCCTTGGCAAGGTTTGTATGATATCACTTAAAGGAATTATCCGGAGTAAAATGCACTTTAGATCGATTTACGGATGATTGGGGGTGCATACGTTGAGTTGACATCAAAATCATGTCATTCGGATGTGTTTTGAGAAAGTTCGATTGTACCGTTTTCAGTCACAACTCGTAGCCTGGAAGTGAGCAGGGCATTTCAATTGCGCCGCTACAAAACGCTATTTGTATACCTCTTCTACAGTTCCAAACAACATAACACTTACGTGGTAGTGAGTAGATGGTTCCTTAAACCAAACCGAAGTATCCTGAGGTCTTTATGTGGTCGAATAGAGAGTCCAGAATGAATTTCATCAAGCCAGTACCTTTCCGGAAATGTTGCCATCTTTGCCGCCATCTTCAGGGGAAAGTCCGTAGGAGTCTTATTGCTGAGTGTGTTGTAACACGCTCTGGAAATTCACAATTGAAATGCCCCGCTCACTTCCAGGCTACGAGTTGTGACTGAAAACGGTACAATCGAACTTTCTCAAAACACATCCGAATGACATGATTTTGATGTCAACTCAACGTATGTACCCCCAATCATCCGTAAATCGATCTAAAGTGCATTTTACTCCGGATAATTCCTTTAAGATTACCAGCAATGTTCAAACAGACCAGGGTAACCTATTTATTTTTATTTTCTGTGTCCCCGTTTCCCAAAACCACATTTGCTGATGCGAACTTCTGCTGACAAAAAGGAGGCTGCATTTCGTGTGGACATCTTAATGTAGTTTAAGGGTGATTTATGCTTCTTACTTGTGAGCCTACGTGGGTCAGCGGCAGTCATTCTCGCGTTCTCCTTTACAGCAACAAGACACAATTCCTCATAGCCTCGCCCTTTACTCATTGTCCCTTTTCAAAAAGTGTGATATTCATACTCAAGTCATTCGCGTTCTGTCTCCCTGTACTTTGGAGACTCCTCTGCAACTCCAGCTGAGGGGCAGTGGTTGTCATTAGCGTATAGTAAAATGTGAACGATTATCAATGATATGATAATACTGCTTTGATGATACTGCTTTTATTGCACAACTGAGAATTGGCCTATTAATCGATTACAAGGTCCTGTCATCTATCCGAAACATCTACTAAGCCTTCTCTGGGTTTGTTGGGTGGGTATTACAATGTTCAAATAAAGCATGTTACCTATTTCATTTAATTCACTTCTGTGCGCCTTGTGTGATATCACTCAAGTCTTGCTTTAGTTAATTAGCAAGTTACTACCAGAAGCTCAAAAATGCCGTCTTGTAAGCTACTTTCTAAATATTCAACATAATCGGAAGCAGCTGCAATTGTAACAGGACATTTTGAAAGAGACCTGGTGCGTCTACTTTGATAAGCAGCGTCACAGGCCCTATGTTTTGTTTAACTTCAAATAGCATAGGCTTTGTCTGTCCACTTTTGAAATTACATGCGGGGCTGAACCCCTGCCAAATGTGTGTGTGGTCCTATCTGAAATTATTAGCGTCTGTAGCCATTGGCGCCTGCAGGTGGCTACTCAGTGTTGGGGTCATTACTCAAAAAAGTAATGTATTAGGCCTACACATTACTCGCTACCAGGGACGTGCACAGGGGGGTTGCTCAGGTTGCCCGGGCAACTGCCCATATGCCCTTCTTGACTCATGTTGCCCTTCCAATGGGGAAAATAAATAAATAAATCGTACAATGGATGCAGAATTTCACGTAGGCCTAGATAAAAAAAAATCACAAAGCCTCATTCACTTCCATTCGGGCACCGAAAGTGAAAGTCAGTAGGGGGCAAACTGTTTACGTGGCTGCAGCGCTGCACGGGACCGGCACCTGAGATGAGCCTGCATAAGCGGCCCTAGAAGGAGATTGTCATATGAGACGACTCAACGTTGTCGGAAAAGGTGAGTTTGTGATGTATAACAAACGAACGATCAGCATCATCAAGTTTTATGAAATTAATTAAAATCTTTATAAATCCAGGCTGAGTTTGCCACGTTTAGCCTAAATCAGGGGTCTCAAACACCCGGCCCGCGGGCCAAATCCGGCCCGCCTCCTGCCCAATTCCGGCCCGCGACGCATGTCAAAATAATAATGTAATCCGGCCCTTGAGGCTATTTTTAATTGCGACAAACAACGATACTGATTAAAATAGATGATAGATCCAAGTACGGTGACAAATCTCATTTGTAGCCTACTCTGCTCCACTATGTGCTAGACATCCAGAGCTTGATTTAAACCCAAAATAGCTGCGCAAAGTTTTCAGGAAATACTTGTATTACACACGAAAAACACAAAGACGTGCATTTGTAATGACGCGGAAGCGATGCAGGCCATAGTTTTGCACAAATTGAAGCAGAAATAGGCCTAATGTTGAAAAACGTTCAGGTGTGATGAAGTCTTAGGTAGGCTATGATGTTACCAAATATTTTTATTTGGTGTGAAACACACACATACCCTTTTTTATGCTTTTTGTTTGTTTTATAATTTGTATTAATATTTATTTTATCATTATTTTATTTATAAGCTAAGGTTGCTAGCACAGGTGTCTAAAACTAGATAAAAACACTTGCACTTTCTGTTTGCAGTTTTGTGTGGTATTTGAAAAAAAGAACATTGCATTTTCAGAAAAAGCTGGCCCTCCAATCAGATGACGTTGGCAGAAGTGGCCCCCAGCTCATTTGAGTTTGAGACCCCTGGCCTAAATAATCAGACAGATAGCTTGCAGATAAGCAGTCCGTTATCACATAGCCTAAAGGCTACTATTTTTTTGGTAGGCATTAGGCAAACTAAGCTACATGTCTGCTGATAGTTTCTCACATTTTGTTTTAGCAAGAAGAATGAATGATGGAAGTAATGCATTACATTAATTATTTTATTAAAAATGTGTTTGCCTAAATCCTATCACTAGTATTTTGGGTATTGTTTGAAGCCAAGATGCCCACTGAAAAGAGTCAGATTCAGGAGAGGGAGAGACAATTCAGGGAAGCAGCAATCACTGCAGGGTTGGCTGTGAAAAAGCCAACCAGCAGGTGAGACAGACTTTGCACTGTGTTTCATTTCAGTTCATTAATCAGACTCATATTTTAGCCTACTAATGGCAATGTTTCATAATTACATTACATTTGGAGCAGTCACAAGCCTCCAGACTATGTGAGGAAAATGTGGACCAGGAGGAGGCACAGGACAGGAAGGCCTAAGTGATGATCACCAAATATGAGATGAGAGGACCATGGTAGAAAGTACAGGATTAAAGAGCTGCATGCTAAATAATTGTAATCTAAAAAAACATAGGCTATTTTAGAGGTAATTTCAAAGATCTTGCCTGAGGAGAACATAAATATCACTAAGGGCATTAAAATAATGATAAGTTAAGGTGATTGAGTGCTGTATTTCAGTGTTTTACTTCTTTGTGTATATATTAAAAAAAAAAAAAAAACGCTGTTATTCTCAGTCCTGCATATAGCCCGTGAGTTTAAAAAATAAAATAAAATATTGATTTATTTATTTATTTTTTTTATTTTTTTATTTTTTTTTTTTTGGGGGGGGGGGGGGGGGTGCCCTTTTTTCAGGTCAGAGCAACTGCCCCTCAAAATTCCTGTGCACGTCCCTACTCGCTACTGAAAAAAAAAAAAAAATCAATTCATTACTTCTTTACTCTCTATGAGGATTAACAAGTTAGATTAGGCTACTTTGTTGAAATGTTTCTATGGACATATAGATATCGTCCCCTTTTATTTATTATTTAATTAATTACATTTGTGAAACATTAGGTAGCATAATCTAGTCCAAACCAAGTTGCGCTGTAGGCCTACCAGCCATTTCTTACAGATAGCTAATCTGCCTTCAAAAGTTAATGAACACGGCACTTCCTAGTGCTTTTAAAAATTGTGCAAGTTCGAATTGCTTTATGGAAGCGTTGCTGCCCAGCTCGCACACACTCCTTCATAAAAGTTGAATGGTGACATGCACACAACTTGCAAAACATTGAACTGCTTTGAGTGAAGTGCCCTTGCGAGTTGCGTTCCTTCTGTCATTAATAGCCTAGATGCTCTTCTTTACACTGAAAACAGTGGCAGTCCTAGCTTGTAACACCCTGTTATTTTTTTGGAATCAATTTGTGGTGTGATTGACATCAGACTAGTCATTAGTTAGTTGTGCACTGTTTCCCGCTCAGTAGTAAGGTAATAGCCTTCTCCGTTTTAGTTATTCGTGTCGCCCTCACCAGAATTCTGAATATCTTTGCTCGCACACTGTAGGAACTGTAATGTGATTACTGACGCGTTGCACCCAACTCTGCTCAGCTACGAGTAGCCTAGAGAAAGAATCTCCCGTGTGTAAATTCACTCCAAGTTGGCCTACCCCTGTGCCTGTGTTTATTCAACTTTATGAAGAAGAATTACGCAGGCTATTACGAACGCACACATTTTGTTTGCGCGAGAAAGACAAAATACAGCAGGCGATTTTTTTTATTTTTATTTTTTTGTGGGGGGGAGGGGGGGGGGGTCGTTATCTGGCCCCTGCACTTTGAAACTCCTGGCACACACACACACACAGCAAAATAAACAGATGAAAATCTGTTTTGAGAGTCACCCATTCAGCCACACATTGCATATTTAATGAAAACACACATATACCTGCACATACACATACACACACACACATAATAATATGAGCAATGGAAATGGAAATGGGAGGGAAAGGGGTTCTGACCTGATCGATCCACAGCTTCCCCACTATGATATTGTGTACTGTTGAGGTCACTTTCCTCCACACGTAGTGGTTCCCAGTCGCATTGAACGTCAGGTGAATTGCACCTGAACACAGAGAGGAAAGGTGGAGAGAGAAGGAAACAAGGGGAAAAAGAGAAAATAAAGTCACAACTAAGCAAAGACTCAATTCCCAATGTCTCTGAAGTCCCTCCTAGCTCTGACCGTGCTGCCTGTGGCTTTGGGTCTTGACGGTGATAGATGGTTGTATTTACACACGCACGGGCACGGCCATTACACTGGTTTATGCTCACAGTTTATGCCGCTGTCGCAGGAGCAGTAAAAAGCCTGAGATTCATTTACACACCTCTGCTGCTGCCCGGCCCTCACCCGCCCTCTCACTGTACACGGAGACACAGCTAACACTAATGCTAGCCACCCGCCCTCTCACTGTACACGGAGACACAGCTAACACTAATGCTAGCCACCCGCCCTCTCACTGTACACGGAGACACAGACACAGCTAATGCTAGCGCTGGAGCCAGGACTTCAAGCCCACAGACAGACTGAGAGAGAGAGAGGAGAGAACCATGGCTCAGAGTTTCTCACACCTCCCACTGCTCTGGAGAGAACGGCTGCTGTTCCACAGTCTGCATATTTTAATGCTTCCTCTATAGTTCTGAACGCCTCTCATCAGCTCCTCTACATGTGGCCCTGAAAACGTTGCAGGTTATTACATCAGCACTGACTGTCATGCCTGCTTAATGGCTAACAATTAAGAACTCACCTGTGCACTTTAAAAACGTAAACACAAAAGCATATTCCAGCAGAGAGAGCAAAATGCTGGTTTAGCTGTTATCCAGAAAGAGAAGAGTCAGGTGCAGGGGAACCCTTCAGTGTGCTTACACAGCCCTCATACTGAGTTATACTCTTGGGCTACCGCCTAGAATCTCTGTGCAAAATAGGAGGACTCAAGCAACGTGTGAGAAAAATCTGTGAGATATGCAGTGTTATGATTTAGCAATTCTCTACCGGATCATCATTTTTGTTCAGAGATATGCTGCTGAAAGATAGTGCTGGTGCATATCAAGCTTAACGACATTTCAACAATGTAATAACTGTCTCACCCAGAGGCATGATGGAGAGGTATTTCCCACGGAACTTGCTGGCGATGGTGATCTCCTGCCACAGGGTCCAGCCGCGCTGTGACAAGACGTGGTGGGCAGCCGCCGGGGGGTGATGGCTCACCTGTGGAGAGAGAGGGAGGGATGGAGAGATGGAGGGAGAGAGATGGAAGGAGAAAGAGAGAGAGAGAAGTTTAACATTCCTTCATTAAACCATTGTCTAACTGTCACAAACACATACACACACACACACACACACACACACACACACAAACAAAACGCTCACCATTAAAAACTGCCAATCAGGAAGGTTTAAACTATTACATTGATAAAAAGAAAGAAAGGGGGAGACGGAGAGATGGGAGAAGGTGGGGTAAATGGAGAGGCAGTTTCAGCCTCATATTTAATCATGACCTTTTCCCCTCCATCTGTGTTATATTCCTAGGCACATGTGCCTCTTGCTAATAGCAGCTGTGTTTGAAAAGGAAACCCAACATGGTGTGTGTGTGTAACTCAACAGGGTGTAAGTGCTCTCTGAAGCGCTGGTGTAAGTGCAGACACACACTTGAATATTTCACTAAGCCAGAGGAACCGCTACATATGATCCATGTATTGACAGACTGAGCTTGCTAACTGTACAGCTTCTGACAGCATTTTATGGGGTCATCTTGTGCTCAGCTGTTGTATGTGTGAGCCTGTGTGTGTGTGTGTGTGTGTGTGTGTGTATGTGTGGCTAAGTTTAACAGAGCATAATGTAAAAATGTATTTATGGGTATAAATATCTCACGCAATACTCCCGCAGCTGTTTGTCTGTTTGTGTGTGTATAAGTTGCAATCTGGCAGATAGTGTGATCATGTGTGTCAACATCAGTGTGTGTGTGTGTAAGCGCGTGTGTGTGTGTGTGTGTGTGTGTGTGTGTGTGTGTGTGTGTGTGTGTGTGTGTGTGTGTGTGTGTGTGTGTGTGTGTGTGTGTATGTGTGTGTGGATGTCTGTGTAAGCGCATGTGTTTGTGTACTGTAAGCGCATGTGTGTTTGTGGATGTATGTGTAAGCGCATGTGTGTGTGTGTGTGTGTGTGTGTGTGTGTGTGTGGTTATATGTGTGTGTGGATGTCTGTGTAAGCGCATGTGTTTGTGTGTGTGTAAGCGCATGTGTGTGTGTGTGGATGTCTTTGTAAGCGCATGTGTTTGTGTGTGTGTGTAAGCGCATGTGTGGATGTGTGTGTGTGTGTGTGTGGTCCTCTGACCTGCTCACACAGCGAGCGGTAGCCAAAGTCGTCCAGGCGGTCCAGCTCGTAGGTCTCCCCCAGCAGCGGGTTGAAGGGCTTGGCCGTGCGGTGCACGGTGGTGGAGTAGGACGAGACGGAGAAGGCCGCCACCAGGCACATCTGCTCCAGCGAGTTCTCGCAGCGCGCCGCCTTGTCCAGCAGCTCGTGGTACTCCAGGTCCTCCGACAGACGCTGCAGCATGGACAGCGGCTCATTGAAGTTCACCTGAGAGAGAAAAGGGGAGAGAGAGAGATAGAGAAAGTGTGTGAGAGAGAGAGGTCATTGTGAGGTCAGCTCCATGTTCTGCTTCACAAGTAGTTTGTATGTAGCAACAGTAACATAGTAAGTATTTTATTTATATAGCCTATATATGCACAGACTGCAACACATGCAACACAGAAAACAGTCACATTCTGGAGATGGAGGTCCTGCTAAGTTTTAAGTTGGTTTTCAAACTTACTCAGCTATCCTAGAAACGAACATGGCAGAAACCCTCATTCAAAAATATTTTGTTAAAGCAGAGAATTAAGGTGATTAGTATTGCATAAAGAAAGAAAGAAAATCAATGCAGAGGAACAACTAGCGTTGAATAGTTCAAGAGGAGTTCTTCCAGAGCAGAGCTCCGCTATCTCTCTCCTCTCCAAATGCCTCTTGCCCAAACACAAATGAATAAACTACTCATCTGGAATTTAACTGTTGTATAATGTGTATTAAAGGTTAAGCGGCCATCCAGACACAAAGACAACAGACAGAGCCTGGAGCAGGGTCTTACAGGCATGGGGATTTTGGAGAGCTCTTTGCCGATGCAGTTCTTCATGATGCTCCACAGGTTGAGGGAGTAGTTGGGCTTGTCTGGGATGTGAGTCCGCCTCCGCTTGCGGGGCTTCAGCTCCTTCCCTGACAGATCATTACAGCTGGGAGACATCATCTGGAGAGAGAGAGAGAGAGAGAGATGGGGATAGGAAGAAAGGAGGGATAGAGAAAGGAAGGACAGAAATAAGATGGAAAAAGTTAAACAGGAAAGTGTTGTGACTGGCTGCACAACAAGTTGAATCTCTTGTCCACGACTGATCTCTCTTTCTTCTGAGTCTTGCTGCATGTGTTAGTGTTAGTCAGTGGGAGTCACTCGTGTCATGGTGCTCAGCTGCTGTTCCTCCTTGCGCATACACACATTGCCGTGCATACACACATTCCCCCACACACACACACACTCCCGCACACACACACACACACACACCTACTCCCGCACACACTCACACACACACACACCTACTCCCGCACACACACAAACACTGTTCTCTGGGTGAGAGCAGCGCTGGCGTCAGAGGCGGCAGAGTGACTCATGGAGGGGGGAGTAGAGCGGCAGATGTCAGCGCCCGTAATTAAGATGCTCAGGCCGCCGCCAAACAGCTGTGGAGCTGAGGCTCCGCGGGGAAAGAGCATCTCTCAGCGCCCAACACTGCCTGGCACTGCGTGTGTGTGTGTGTGTGTGTGTGTGTGTGTGTGAGGGGAAGTGAGAGAAACACTCATAAACACACCACAATAAAGTGGAAGGTTGTGTGATTGTGTGTGTGTGTTTGCCTGTGTGTGTGTCTGTGTGTGTGTGCGTGTCTGTGTGTGACTAAGAGGGACATTCTCACAGAGATCACTATATATGTATATTGCCTGTGCCTGTGTGTATTTTGTGTGTGTGTGTGTGTGTGTGTGTGTGTGAGAGAGAGAGACAGAGAGAGAGAGAGAGAGAGTAAAGGGACCATATGTGTGTGGGCACAGGAGCATCCGTGGGTGAGAGGTTCCTGCGTCATCAGAACTCACAGTCCTGAGTCTTACTGGCCACTGACACTGTGCAGCCCAGTCAGCAGGACAGCGCTAAAGGTCACACTCTCACCAGCACATACAGTACACACACATACAGGCAAACACGCATGTGCACAAATGCTCTCTCACACACACACACACACACACACACACACACACACACACACACACACACACACACACACACACACATGCCCACACTTCCCCTCTAATCACCCATGTGACTCACATGGTCTTCCTGGTTCCAATCGTTGGGGTGTCCTCCACTGGCTCCACTTAGGTTACTCTGAGAGCGTCTGAAGAGGAGGAGAAGAAACAGAAGAACAAGGCGAAGATACATTAATTAAGTCACCACGACTAGATCTGTCAGTTCAAACAGAGACACAGAATATCCCTGTGCATATCTTTAGCAATGACAGCAGCTCTGTCTGTGTGTGTCTGTGTGTCTCTGTGTGTGGAGGGGGGGTGTATTGAGACATTTGTCAGAGATGTATTTTAATGAGTGCCGCCATCTTGGGCCGTTAATTGGGCCATGTGCTCGGGCTGAGGAAAAAAAGCCCCTCATTAAAGCAGCTATGAGAAGACGCCAAACACACCTACAGGCTGAGTGGGAGCACAAGACGCTTGGTCAGCCCTGGCCAGGAGTGGGCGTGTGATGTTTAAACTTATTCAAATATGTAGTCTACAATGCCACAGGCTCACAGAAAGTTCAATGAAACTCTCAGAACAATGTCCTCTATTGTGCTAAAGTTCAAGTCTTAGATAGAGACTTTTCTATCTCACTTCCACACTAAGGGTGTTGCAGAAATGTGTGTCAAATGATTGAGGCGTCCTCTGTTTACACTGAGGGTGTAGGCATTCTGGGGTAGTGTTGATTTCATATGTGTGTTGTTGTAGAAATTGATAGTGTGTGTGTATGTGTGTGTGTGTGTGTGTGTGTGTGTGTTTGTGTGTGTGTGTGTGTAATCCTCACCTGTGTTGCGAGTGGTCGGCGGCAGTTACTGTGATAAAGGCTGGGGAATCCTCCATGGCGTCGAAGTACTCTGTATCCTCATCTTCATCACTGGCCTCCTCTTTCTGCGGCCTTTCACTCCCTGTTCAAATCATCATCGATATTAACACCCACACAGGCATCGGCATTACATCTACTCATTATCATCACTAGAAAAACATCCCATAATTAAATCCATTACCACATGTACGTGACATGAATGCACCTCCAAACTACTTCAGGAAAGACTTTAATGAGTTACTGTATTGTCAAGCTTTGCAGGGTCATGAACGGAGTCACAGGTTAAACAAACTAATTAGGATTCTGCTAGGCAGATCAGCAACTCCATTAGCGCACATACAAGCTAATCAAATCATTAGCAATCTAGCTTGCATTTTCATTGTTTTTTTTTCTCTCCCTGCTCGGTGGTGGGGGTTGTGGGGCGTGTTGATATGGTGTATAATGGGGTGTCTTTTCTCACCCTGCTCGGTGGTGGGGGTTGTGGGGCGTGTTGATATGGTGTATAATGGGGTGTCTTTTCTCACCCTGCTCGGTGGTGGGGGTGTCGGGTGTGTTGGTGGCGAGTGTGGGGGCCTCTCTCCAGGCGCGCTCCAGGCTGTTGTGCTGCTTGGCTAGCTGCTCGATGGTCTCCTCCAGGTGGGTGCGCTGCTCCCGCTCATACTGAAGAACGCGCTGCCATCGCCGACTGTGGCTCTCCGCTAAGTCCAGGAAGTCTCGACACGCCTGTGGAGAGAAAGGGAGGGTACGGTCAGTTGAGATAAGGCCTTACAGAGGAATGTAGGATTCTGAATTAGTAAGGTCCAGGTGCTCGTTTTAGAGAAACGCAATTGAAAATGGAGAACCACAGGGGCGCTGTGGCACAACTTTCTACAGGGCCCGTACCACATTTGGGTCCAAGTGCCCATGGGGGCCCTGGTCATTTCCTGATCCCACCCCATCTCTCTCTCTCCCACTCGGTTCCTGTCTCTCTCTTTACTGTCCAGTCAAAATAAAGGGAAAAAATATACTTCAACAGAGAAGAGAACCACCATTTTATGAACTAAAATAAATATATTCTTTAATGCAAAAAAACATGTCAGACAGACCAGGGTAATTCTTAGTTGACAACATGATATTCTCCATTATAGTTGGAGACCTAGCTGACATTAGCATTAGATGGATAGATAGATAGATACTTTATTGATCCCCAGGGGAAATTCAAGAAGGGGAAGAGGCTATTAGCCGTAACAACGGGTTTAAAATGCAGTTAAAAGCAAAAACTCATGTCTTTCAACTGGCCTCCATTATTTTGTGTAAATCATGCAATGATCACTTATCATCATCATGTCACGATCATCAACAGCCTAAAATTAGATCTCAACAAATGTGGTATGCATGCCACAAAAAGGATTAGCCTACAGATCACATCCATAAAGAACTATTCCTAAGCGTTGCACGCGCACAAGAGTATCCATTATAAGATGGTCCCTTGTAGAGCAATCATAACAAACGGCCATAACCAGGAAACAAAAACACCCTGTTAGGACTCATTTCAGATCAGGAGTGTCAGGCTGGCATACATCAGTAGCTTTCTAGGAGGCCTCTGGGACTGATTCGGCCGGCCGGAACAAAGATGCTACACCTGCTCCCACCCAAAGCAGACACTAGAGCAGCCAGAGGAGAAGTCTCTCCAGAGCCACACGTCTCTCTCCATCTGAGCATTTACAATTCTTTTTTTATTTCACTATAAAAGCTCAAATCAACATGGCTCAATCTGACAGCTCTGTGAAGGTCACTGGATGAAGCCTCAATATCATCAAGGACATTACAATGTTAATGTCATTGAAAAAAGTGTTTTAAAGTGAATGGAAAATTCATTATGTGCATTGATTAATAATGACTGATTCAATCAGCTCTAACCAGTCGTCTCTCGGTCTTAAAGCAATAGACTACCCCAACCCCCATTCAGTATTCACAGCACAGCACATGATTGAAGTATCCTAAACCAATTTCTCCTCCTTGGCAGCTCAGCCATCCTCTGTTTCGTAGAAACTGGTCAACGTCCACAGTCCCGCCTGTCCGTCAGCATCCCCCCCCCCCCCATCAATCCCCTCTCGTCCCCAGACAATCAGTCTCCAGCCCAGTCCAGCCCTGACCTGGCCAGCGACCTAGACTTCACATCACAGGGAGCTTCCGCGGCCTACTGGGGGGGACGGGGGGGCATCTGTCAAGGGATGCCAATACCTCAGACGCCAGTGCCTGGTGCCGCTGTCCACCAGCCCTTCGCGTGATGCATAGCTTTAGGCTATGTCATGGGTGAGGAAAAGGTGTGACCGTTACTTGATAAGTGGCGGACGCAACCCCCATCAGACATCCCCCCCAGATTAGATCACACTTTTTTTCTTCCAATTCCCCGGCTCTCTTTTAGCGTGCAGCAATGCCGCACACATCAGCACATGATGACATTCTCAAATATGCTTACATCCTCCTGCAGGAAATGCACACGTCACACAGCCATCGGCAGCATTGGATACTATTTCCCTTTCTGTGGTGGTGGCGCACGAGTACACATTGATGACACCAAATAAATGAGGCCCTCTGTGGGACTAAGCCTCAGTGCTTTACAGACACAGGAAACACGTGAGGGCTGAGTCAGGCCTTTTCACCACGACTCGGCGTGTCTACCCCCCAGACAGAGGAGAAAACTGGGACGGTGTTGAGCAATTGGAGTTGTAGGCTGAGGCTACTCCAAGTCAGCAATATAGGCTAGATTTGATTAGACAAGATTCAAGATTCAAATGTATTGTCATTGGAAAAGTACAGGTACTAAACAAATAAAATGCAGCTGGCATCTAACCAGAGTGCAAAATTAAAGACATCTTAAACTAGATGTACCGCAGAGCGGTACAAAATATGACCGCCACCCAGTCCAGCACATTTTTTCCACAAAAATAAATCACGCTGAAAGGCCTATATGATGATATGATAACTGTCTCACTAAATTGCATTAGCCACACTCAATTCTCACTGGTATCTACTAGACAACAAGTACCAAAACATGATTAGTTCATAGATTTCACATGTAAAATTCATTTTATACAACCCCACCCCCATCTTGCCTGTTCATAATTCTGAGAAATTCTTGAATTGTGTGCATGTGTGCGTGTACACGTTTATGTTTATGTGTGTGTGTGTGTGTGTGTGTGTGTGTGTGTGTGTGTGTGTGTGTGTGCGTGCGTGCTTGTGTGTTTGCCTGCGTATGTGTGTTTGTGCATGTGCATGCATGCGTACATATGTCTACTGTGTGAGTATGTGTCATAGGTATGATTACTGTGAATGTATGTGTGTGCGTGTGTATCTGTTTATGCACATGTGTGCACATGGAATGGGTTAACATGACCCCTGGAGGCAAACATACGGAAAAAATTGGTCATCCTAGGCCCTACGGTTCTCAAGATATTCACAGAAAACTGTGTCTGCCCTACCCTCCTTTCGGGGGGTCCAGTACAGCGGGGGGGCTACAGATCAAAACGAAAAACGACGGTTCCATGCTATCCATGTGGGGTTACATGCCCACCAAGTTTCGTGTAACCCGGTCTTTCAGTGTCCCGGGAATCCTTGTTGGTGTACGGTCACTAAATGTACACATAAATGATTTTATTGTAAGGCCCCCCATGAACGAAAGTTCACAAAACTTGGCATGCATTCGGAGGGTGTCATAATGATCCCACACTTTCAATTTCGTGCAGTTTTGACCATGTCAGCCAGAGATATTGTGATGAAAACACCTAATTTTTTGCTTTTTAATTTTTAACTAGGTGGCGCTATACATGAAATAAGTGGTAATGGGATGGGTTGACATGCCCTATATTAAGTGGATGGGATCAACACACTTGGGTCAGCAGACTAAATAACACTGCTGCCTCAATGCAGATCAATCAGTCCTGCTCAGCTTTGCTCAACGTCTACCAGTGCCTTTGTGGATAAGAAGGACGTAGAAGACATAGCCTACCCTTACCAAAAAAAGGTATAAAGTTACTTTTATCAAATAAACTGCAGTTGAAGTATAATTCCCAAGTTTACTTTAGGTAGTATGTTTATTAGTTTAAATGTACTTATGGTACACTTGTATATGTACTATGTTTGTACTTCAGACTAAATTGGCCCACCTTCCATTTATAATAGCAAACTCGTAAGTACTGAGAACTATTTTGTAAGTAAACTAGTGAAGATACTAGTTACATACTTCTAGCACACCTTTTAGTTCATTATATTTGTAAGGGTCATAATTCCCAGGCTGATGATAATCCTTGCAATTAGAGTATATGTGGACTTTTGATCATCTGCTTCATGGAAGTGTGGGCCTACTGTGGGCCTACCGTCACATGCTTGTCACATGTCCACAGGAGAAGTTAGATAGATAGATACTTTATTGATCCCCAAAGGTAAATTCAAGTTAACTAGGACTAGGAAATCTAATCAAATGTATACATTTTCATGTCTTGATTGATTCACTCTAATGGTCTCACTACAACAATGGTCTCAGTCTCATCAACAACTCGCCATGTGATCCCTATCAATGCAACCAATCACTCCCATTTGTGCATGCTGATGAGTATAGTAGTTCGGGTCAGCACTGTAGCCTCTGACCTATATTCAGACTAGGACTACTAATTGTTTTTTTTAGAAACCGCCCCAAATTAACCGGCAGATGGAGAAGACGTGTGTACATTATTCCTAGAGATAACGAGTCTAATAAAATGTTGATGGGGCATTCTCATACGCTGTATTGTGGGTATATAAGCCTACTACGGATAGCAATATTACATTGAAGTGAAACTTTTCAATATTAAGCGGAGTCAGATTTATTAGGTTTATAATCAATTGTTATAGCGCTCGGAGAGCTTTACGATGTCCTTTGACCACTTCCAGTTCCCTCATTGGTTCTGAAAAGTAGGTTTACAAAGTATAAGTTTTTTTAAGGTGTAAAAGTAGTAAACTTTTAGGTGCACTACAAGTGAAATTATGGGTGTACTCAGGGTTGGGTCAGATTACTTTCAAATGTAATCCATTACTGACTACAAATTACATGGCAATTTTTGTAATCAGTAACGTAATCAGGATTACCAAAAACATGTAACGTAATCTGATTACTTTAGGATTACTTTTAGATTACTTCAATAAATATGCCCCTAAGTAAAAGACACCACCACTGAATTGATGAAAGAATTCTCATTCTATTTTTCTGTTTATTATTTCATTACATCTGAGAAATCTCTTTGCTCTGAGTAAAGCATTCCTGTGTGAATTAACTGATCTTTTCTTCCAAAAATCTTAATGTAGGCCCTTGTTTTAGTGTTACCATTTACTTTGAGGTCACCAGGTCCCATTGTCTGAAAAACACCCAAAACTAATACATTTCTATAGCTATTCTCCACTTTGGGGGTGGTATTTTGGTGGTTGAAAATTTCCCCATCCCAAAATTGATCACTTAGTCATCATGGATGTGATCATGGATCACTATTCTCCAAACATGCACAACTCAACTTAACCTTTATAAGGGCACACCTGGACAATGAATTTAGCTTTTGCTGGATTTTTTTGACCCAGGGACATGGCCTGAGATTGAATGACACCCTGTCCATTTCAATTGTGGGGGTGAGAAAATTATTCCTTTGGGATGTTTTTCAACCAGGGGGACCTGGTGACTTTCTCAAAGTAAACGGTAACACTAAAACAAGAGGCTACATTAAGATTAGGAGGAAAAGATCAGGCAGTGTGCCGAGAGACCTGCCCCAATAGTAAATAAGTTAGTGAGTATATAGATACTCTTTTGATCCCGTGAGGGAAATTTGGTCTCCCAATCCGCGAATTAGTGAAGCACAGTGAACACACAGTGAGGTGAAGCACACACCAACTCGGAGCAGTGAGCTGTCTGCTACAACGGCGCTCGGGGATCAATGAGGGGTTAGGTGCCTTACTCATGGCCACTTCAGCCGTGGATGTGGGCATGGGAGAGCAGTGCTCAACCACTTCCCCCACCCACATTTTTTCTACTGGTCAGGGATCGAACCGGCAAGCCCGAAGCTTGTCGAATTAAAAGATAACTAGGCTATCATTAAAAAGTTGCATTGCTTGCATAATAACATGTAATCAGGTAATCCCCAACAATGTAACTGTAATCTGATTACACAATTTTTTTATTGTAATCTGGGCTGATTATAGTTACTTGATTTTTGTAATCTGATTACGTAATCCAGATTACATGTAATCCGTTACTACCCAACCCTGGGTGTACTCTTTACTAAATAACTAATAAACTGCATTTATTGCTTATTTATATTATTTATATACGCCATTTATATTACACACAGACCAATGGCTGCCATGCAGAGCACTAACCACCACATCGGGAGCACTTTTGGAGTGAAGTGTTTTGTCACCAGGAGCTGGGCTCAAACCTGCAACCTTCCGGTTTCTGGCTCCTCTACCTCCTGAGCCATTTCCAGCCCAATTTTTCATGTTCATAATAGTATACTTAAAGTATATCTTCAGTAAAATATAAGTTTACTGTAAGTATAAGCATATTAAGTATATTTAACTATGAGTACCAAGTATAAGCTAGATATACTTAAACCTTTATGTATACTTATTATCAGTATAAGCCAATAATTCAATTTAGTGATCTCTGATCAGTACACAAGTACTGTAGACCAACAGTACACTTCCATAAACTTCTTTTTGCTAAGGATAGTGCTTTGCCGACATTGTTGTCGCACTGCGTGTCTCTTTGTGTTGAGATGTGTGGTGAGGGCTGCCTTGACACAGGCTGCAGATTATTGCCTGTGACCCCACTCCCAAGCCTTATGCTGCTGACAGCGACACAGAAATAGATGGTGGATTGACAGCTTAAACTGGTTCCAAACTCACTATCACCATCCCCCTACCCGTCTCCCCCTACCATCTCGGAGAACCATACGAACCTTTGGCCAATTTCAGATTTGCTCTGCAGGTCCGTCTGGCCAAGAGGCCTTTAAAGCCCATTTCCAATGTCCCTAAAACCCAGGCACGCAAATACAATTGCTAATCCGGCATGGACATGTATTTCTTTGGAACTGAGTAAACAGCTGCATTTAAAACCTTCATTTTCAAGATTGCTTCTGAAACAATCTAGTAAGAGTTTAATGCAGCAATTTAAGTTTAATTTCACTGCTAGTTACGCCCCTGCTGAAAGACATAAGTCAATTAACCTTTTCCAGACCCACTCTCAATCTCAACTGAGAAGGGTCTGGTGTCAACAAGTCTAACCCCTGTCTACAACTCTATGCTCTTTGTCAAATAGCAGTAGTGACAATCCCACATTCAGAAATCATAACCAAACTAACACTGAAATCAGAAGTTAGCAGAACAGACTGTAATCAGAAGCAATGAGAGATAACAGCATTTTCAACAGCCAAATAGGAGCTTTCTAATCTCCCACTGACAGACCTGGGTACTTTCCACTGACAGAACTGCACCTTGCGACCTTGACGTGATCAATACCAATTTCACGCCCCTTAACCCCGTGTCAACTTGCATCAGTACAGTGTTAGTACATTTTCCTGCTCCATTTGCAAGCACCGGACCTGGCCTCAGTATGCATGAAGCATGGTCTTCCACATTTCAATCAATAATGGGTAAAATGATCTTAATATAAGAATCCATACCAACAAGTCCCCCAACTACTGTCCTGAGGCTGAATTGTGGCAGTAAACACCCAAACCATTCACATTTATGACTATTCAAAACCTTGCATATCAAAGAGCACAATGGCCCTTACCTTCAGCTGTATGTGTGTATGTATCGCATGCAGTTTCTGACTCCACTAACATTTAAGAAGCATGTGACCCCCCACACATACACACTCTCACACACACTTCCTCTTCTCTCTCGCATACGGAGGTGAAACCGAAGCCCAGCTCAGTTCCAGCAGGCCCCCTCGCTCCAAGACTAGCTTCCACTTTTTTTTCTGCTGAGTGGGCCCTACAGCTTGTGACCTGTGGAGGGCTTTGGGGGAGTCACTCACTGCTTCGGTGGCAGCCACTCATCAGGGGTTTGTGTGTCTGAACTCGAGTAGCCCCTGGCTTGAACTGAGAGGGTCACAGCAGTCTGTTTTGGATTGGTTGTTAAGAAGGCTTGGGGTTTTACTTCTGCTAAGGACATATTTCACAGGGCGAAATTTCTGATGGAATGGGTTGAGTGTGTGTGTGTGTGTGTGTGGATGGATAATCACACACAGATGTAAATATGCACACTTATGTGATACTCACACACAGACACAGGCGCGCGCGCACACACACACAAAATCATGTTGTAATGGTATAGATAGATGCTGACACACAGATGTTCACATTAACATATATATATATATATATAGAGAGAGAGAGAAAGAGAGAGAGAGAGAGAGAGAGCATATGTTCAAACATACTGTACATATCCCTACGATTATGTCCTATGTAAGCTTACAGACATGCTGTAACTTCCTTGTCATCACACAGTGTCAGAATAAATGTCTAGTACTTGAAACACTCTTGAAAAAACTCTCATGTGACTTGACTGACTTCATTCTTCAACAGCAGCACAGCATGTTGGTTTGAGATTGAATGTCTGGCGTGATCGCTTCACTTCCCCATACGTCCTCCGTTGTCTTCTCTGACCCTCTCTTTCTCTTCCTCTTCACACAGACACAGTAGTGACATTTGGCATTTACTTACACATTCAGGAGTTCAACATCCAAGACAAAAACACTTTTTGATTTTGTGTGCTATGACTTTACATGCCCAAAGGGTTTCACAAATTGGGCCTGTCAGTGTTGCTGCCATGTTGGTTAGTTCAGCAGCTCCATGTGTGTGTGTGTGTGTGTGTGTGTGTGTGTGTGTGTGTGTGTGTGCTCCCTGTCTCCTGAACTCTTGTGATTAGTTGTAGGGTCATATCATAGGCACATCTTGGCAGGGGCGTTGAGCAAAAATTTCAGTGGGCATTACGTGATTAGAGCGGGTGGCATGACGTCTTTCCTCAGAAATCAAATATCTTAAATTGGGCATATTCAAAGACTTTGGAGGAGTGAATGGGGCAGTACTTTCTCACTTCCTCCATGGTTGAAACCATGCCATACTGATATCCTCAACTAAACAATGGCACACTCAAAAGCCACAATGAAACCAGCTAAACCACTAGCAGGAACTAAACAATGGTCTAAAATTCTAAGAAAATGTGATCTACAGTATTCTGGACAAACCTGTCATATTTTTATTTAAGATGAGCCCGTTGGATTTTCTGGTGTGTTTCATTAAAATGTTTGATAACACTTTACTTGACAGTATCAGCATAAGAGTGACATGACACTGTCATGAACACATGACACTGTCATGACACATGAAACCTAACCCTAAACCTAATCCTAACCTCTAGCCCTAATCCTAATCCCAACCCTAACCCTAACCATAACTCTAAACCTAACCATAACCCTAAACCTATCCCTAATTCTAACCCTAAATTGTTATGACAAAAAATGAATGTCACTTAATAACAGAAGTGTCATGTCATAAACGTTTATGACTTGTTTATGACACATTCATGACAGTGTATTGTCATTCTTATGTCGACACTGTCAAGTAAAGTGTAACCAAATGTTTTATTTTTGACTCGTCATGTCCCCTTGTTTGTTCTATCACGAAACACCATACCCCACACAAACAGGATTTAGGGACAATCTGACCTCCACACAACACTTTGACCTGTACATACTTGCTGGGTTCTGAGACACAATCCTACATCTAATTAGCACAACCAAGTGCTGTTCGTCTGACACACACACATACACACACACACAAAACACACACACACACACACACACAGAGACACACATGCATTCACACACACCAAATACCTCCCTTTTATATCTCTCATACACACACACACACACACACTGTGCGCTTCAGACTCACTTCCTCACAGCCCCTAGCTCTGTGTTGACGGATGTGTGTGTGTGTGTGTGTGTGTGTGTGTGTACTGTGTGTGTATGTGTGTGTGTGTGTGTGTGTGTGTGTGTGTGTGTGTGTGTGTGTGTGTGTGTGTGTGTGTGTGTTGGGGGGTTAGGGGTTCATGGGGAGGTGAGTTTATGTGCTGGAGGGGGTGATTAGATGAACTGAGGACGGTGTGTGTGTGAGGTGGGGTTGCATCTCCACAGCGTGTGACACAGATATTACAAGACAGGCAGAAAGAGATGGCATATGTCTCGAGTCCAGCAGTGAGTTTCAACACCATCTCACTCTCTGTCTCCCAATCACTCTCTTTGGCTACCTTTCAGTGTTTGGGCCAGTGTTATCCCTGCATGCCTATTCTTATTCTTCTGTTACTTGTCTCATTTTCTTTACTCTCTCTCTCTCTCTCTCTCTCTCACACACACACACACACACACACACACACACACACACACACACACACACACACACACACAAACGTATTCTGTTTAAATCAAGACAAAGTAATACATTCACACTTGGACAGTCACACACACACACACACACACACACACACACACACAGCCTCCACAGAACCAGTGCATCTCTCATTAGTGTATGGTTTCTGTCCGCTCTGTCCGAGTGTAATAGTGTTTTAATGAGCTGCGAGCCAGCCCTCACGTCCGTTTGATTTGATTGCCTTCCGTGTGGATTTCCCCTGATCCCACCGATGAATCATCACCATCAGCAGATGATAAACCCAACCGCCTGCAATCTCACTGCCATCGCCGGCCGAGAGTCTATGCCCCACTGAGGATAATTACAGTTTCCTACCTAAAAGGTTTTTTAAAACCAATGCTTCCCGTGCCCAGCCGAGGGAGGTGGTGGTGGTGGTGGTGGTGGCTGAGGGCTGGTTGGTGTGCCGTATCCAGAACACATCGCATCAATGTAATCCTCTCCCTCTCCCACCAAACACCACACTGGCTAAGCCTACATGTTAGAGTTCCGGTTGTCGATAGCAACAGCAGTTACTCCTTAATGAGAACAAATCGCAAAGAAGTAGTATATAGAGAGAGGGAGAAAGAGAATGAGAGAGAGACAGAGAGAGAGAAGGAGAGAGATAGAAAGAGAGAAGAAAAGGAAGCCTCTAAGGGAAAAACAATCAAATCAATGATAAGGCAACCAGTGCAACAACAGGATTTTTTGGATGCATGCTTTAAATAAAAGTGTCAATGTTAGATGGTTTCCTGTTATATTGTAATCCCATTACAAAACATTATATATTATATATAACATTATATATTATTGAAAGTGTATCAGTCACAAATCCATTTCAGTCAAGATGGGACGTCTAGAGTGCATGCAAAACATTGTGAAATCAGGTTCGAGTCAGTCTGCACATCTCACTAATCGACAACAGGATCCCCCACAACCTCAGCGAGATGCTTAATCATCAGGACAGTAATGGTCTGCGTCCACTCCAGCTGCAATCTCAGAGCCACTTGTTTGTCAACATGTTTTAAGACCGCCACAGTCTATCAGGGGCGTATTGGCAAACAATAGTCAATCAAATATTCATAGGACATGCCCCCCCCCCCCGACACACACACACCGGACGACTGGATGGCAAGAAACACTCACCACTCATCCCCATGCTCAAACCGCAGGACACGCACACACGCACTAACACACACACACACACACAGTTTTCCCTGGGTGTGTGAGAGCAGGCACTCCACTGATGACACTGATGCTTCCACTGCCAGCCATGTCTGCCCCTCGGAGGGTACTAGAGAATTGACACTGGGCAGGGTGGGGGGGGGGGGGGGGGGGGGGGGGGGCAAAACATAACCTGGCATGTGGCATTAAGGTCTACGTCTTGTGGCAAGTGAGCGGTGCGATGCGTACTCACATTGATCATAGCATTGGAGGTGATGCGGAAGAGGGTGGCGCGCTCATTGACGGCCTTGATCTTCTCGCCGCCCTCCACGGGCACGCGCAGGGCCTCGAGCTCGCTCAGCGAGCGCTGTAGTGCCGCGCCGTGTTTGGCGATCAGGTCGTTACACGTGCTCAGATCATCCAGCTTGCTGGCCAGCGTCTTCAGGGTGCCTTGGATCTCGCTGCGGTCCGACTGCGACGTCGGCTCCTCGTCGCCTGAGTCATCTGCAAGGGAGAGAGAAGGGAATAGTCAAATATTCATGGAGCAAACTCATAGTCTGATGGTTTGTGAGTGTGTGTGTGTGTGTGTGTGTGTGTGTGTGTGTGTGTGTGTGTGTGTGTGTGTGTGTGTGAGTGTGTGTGTGTGTGTGAGTGTGTGTGTGTGTGTGAGTGTGTGTGTGTGTGTGCTCAGCTAAATCATTAGGAAAAAGAGTGGGAGTGGTGGATTAGCAGTTAAAAATCACTGTGCTGTAATGTGCAAGGCTGCACAACACTGGAAAGTTGGTATTTGTTTGCCAAAACAAACCCCAGATGATTATCATTTCACAACAAAGAAAACACCACAACAAACCAGCAAGAAGCACTGGGGTGACCTTCAAAGCAATCCTTTTCATCCTTGGTAAAAAGCAGAGGTCATTACAGCACAATATATGGGGGGCACAACCTGCTCTCTCCTTCTAAATCTGCTTCCTCTAGTGGCCTGCTTGTGGCACGTGCCTCACTTCACCATGTAGCAAAGGCTGCTTCAATATTGCACAGCCCTGGTCCATCCTGTCTGTTGATCTCATATCAAAGCTACTCCTCCCCTGCGACACACAGAACTGCCCGCTGATACGTCCAGCCTACTATGGCAAAGGTAGCGCAGCAAAGGTAGCGCAGGCGGCCACTAGGGGGCCTCTCACAGGGAACCCTACATATCGATCCAGCTTGAGCTGAGGATGCAGATGCCCAGCGATGCAGAGGGGGATCCCTAATGGGCTGGATCTCTAGCTAATGGTCATCCTGCTGGACTGAGACCTCTGCTCCAGTGCTGTTTACAGAGGGGGGGGGGGCTGTTACATAACTGTAGCTGATGAAAGACGCAACTGTAAGGTCTGTCCAGAAGATTCCATAGTGTGACTGAATGATAAGGATACTTAACAACTAAGCAGAACAGCTAAAAACACAATCAATGTTTCTATTGCTGGTAATACGACATGGTTTTCGGTTCATGGAGGAATGAAAATGATGTATTTAATATTAAACTGCCAGGGTTTTTTGTTCTTGATAATGATGCAATTTGAACTCACTGACACACACGCACACACACACGCACACGCACACACACACACGCACACACGCACACACACACAAACACACACACAAAGAGAAACACTGAATGGAGCCTTTCCGGGAACAAATGAGCTGCTGTTTAGGCTGAGTCAAGGTTTTTTTTTTATAATTGGTCTCTCTCTCTCTCTCTCTCTCTCTCTCTCCCTCCCTCCCTCTCTCTCTCTCTCTCTCTCTCTTTCTGTGATTTGCAGAAGTGGCATTGTTGAGCAATGTGTTAAGGGAAAGGTTACTTGAGGTCACACACATCATTTGACTTGGAAAGGGGGGGGGGGGGTGCTGCTCAAGGAACATTTGCCAGCAAAACACATGCAGCTGCTTTTCACCATCTTAGGCAATGCGATGGCGGCAAGAACACCCGGTGTTCACAAGCGAAGACCTGGGCCGCTGACCACAGTCATTTCGCTGAACACGAGTGGAAAGAAAAGCCCATAGCTGGAGGCCATGGTGTTAGCTGAGAGAGAAACACTGGCTCTCACAAGGCAATAAAAACCTGAGGGGGTGGGGGGGGGGCATCGCATGGTTAAGGAGGTCCGTTTTCCACAAACGGAGCCTGGATGAATGTGATTGATCCGATGCTTTTTTCTCACCGTCAGCAGAGAGAGAGAGGGAGAGAGAAAGATAGAGAGAGAGAGAGAAAGAGAGAGAGAGAGGTCGCCGTCAGCATGCCTTGTCTGGCAGAGTGGAGTGGAGTGGAAGACTTACTGCCCAAACCTAACAGATTGGCGAGATCTGCCTTGCAGACTCTGGGCGTGTATAAACATATTTGTGTATGTTTATGTGTGTGTCTATGTTCAAGTGTTTGTGTTGTTTGTGTATTTGTATGTGAATGTCTGTGTCTGAGTGTGTGTGTGTGTGTGTGTGTGTGTGTGTGTGTGTGTGTGTCTGTGTGTATTTGCAAGTGTGTGTGTATATGTGTGTCAAGCTGTAGGGTTGCATTAGGCCACTTACGCAACTCTCCACCTGGCTAACGACAGAGCCTGGATGAATATGCATAAAGCAGTGGTGCGCACCCTTGCCTCCGACAGCGGCTGTGCTTTTTAAAAGCACTTGTACATTCAAACTCTGCCATATACCAGAAGTTCCAACATACTGTAGCATCAGCGACTATTGTGCGCTCTTCTGCACATACACAGAGCTTAAAGACGACATACATAAAATGGAGAACAGTTTTTACCTTGGCTTTGTTGAACAAGGAGAGTTCGGTGCATGGCCACAAAGCTACAGTGAACCGGACACCTGGTTGTTTCCTCCTTCATGTGCAAATCTCAGACTTTGAAATGACCGCTACAAAAATGGGCAAATCTGAACAAAGACTGTGAGAGACTGTGACGCGAACACAGACTGTGACGCAAACCATCCCTCTGACCATCACTGCCCCCCTCAACACAAGTTGGAGATTCAGGTGGAAGTTGCTGGAACCTAATTGTGAACAGGCTTTGGCTGCAGAGCAGCCAATCAGTGTAAAGCTCACTTAGCTATTCATGTGGGTGCCATATAAGCATGATATCTGCTAAAATGGGCCATTTTATTCACCAGTCAAATTACAGGGTGGTAAGTAGGCTTTGTAAAATAGCATCTCAGCATGTTTTCAGACAGGCCAAAGTTGCATACCTTCTATGTTAACATCAGAGAACAAGGTATCCATTCTATGTCATATAAAGAAACGGAAATTTCTGTGACTGAAGTTATTTCCGAAGCCATTAAATAATTACTTTCAAATCTTTAACGGCCCGGCCCACACCTGAATCCCGACAACATGTCTGAGAACTTAAAAGGGGAACTTGACAACTATTTCAACTTCATAAACCCGTTTAGAAATCATTTGGATGATTAAATGACCTCTTCCGGTGAAAATGGTGACTTTCCCCACTCCCCCTAGCGTCCCCAGGCGAAAAACCAACCTTGCAACATTGGGACTACTGTCCGCGTAAGAGAAGTGAGAAACAAGAATATCGTTTTAAATCCAGTTTCTTACCTTGTAACATCCACATTGTTCTGCCGAACTTATGCTAACCATTTCGCTAGCTTGTAAACAAATCCATTACTTTTTTCCACATTTTGAAATAACATAATGTACAACTTCCAGCAGAGGGGGAAATATAGCTAATCCTACCAAGGGGGGCTTTAAGGCCTGTGTATATGTAGGGGACAGAATGCATTCACAGCAGTGCTCCCCAATGCCACCCACAGAGGTCTGCTGTGAACTGCTAATGTCAACACTTCAACATCGGTGTGGGAGGTATGTGGCAGTGGGGTGTGTGCGGTGTGTCTGTGCGTGTGTGTGTGTGTGTGTGTGTGTGTGTGTGTGTGTGTGTGTGTGTACAGTATGGGAGGGGGGGATTGATGGGGCTAGAGCTGTGTATGTGTCCAGGTTTTATCAAAGCTATCAGTGCCTACAACTACAGAGAGCAGCAGAGAGAGAGGTTTAGGGAAGGGGAAGATCTCTATGTGACAGACAGTGACTACATTTACATCCACTATTGACCTTAACTATCATTCCACTATTGACCACAATAAGACAATACTGATTATGGTGTTTACATGAGTTGCTGGTAGAATATTCCATTCATATTTCTGTTTACATGTAGCACAGCATAGTCCGATTATTACTGAAATTCCAATAGACATTACAATGTGATTAATGTGTATACTGTACATGCATGGAACGTACCTAATGCGACTAAGATCAGAATACTCCACGTCTTAATTCCATTGTTGTTTTTTCAGACTATGATCTTATTCGGTTAAGGCAATCAGAAATTGCTGTTTACATGGCAGCATCTTATTCAAAACATTGTCTTAATTGGGTTAATATTGGAATATTAATGTCCATGTAAACATACTCAGTGTGTGAGAGATTGAGAGAGAAGTGATTTAGAAACACTCAATCAGGTCCCCCTCTTAGCCCTCTCTCTTTCTCTCTCTCTCTCTCTCTCTCTCTCTTTCTCTCTCTTTCTCTCTCTGCTTCCTCCCTCCTTCAGAGAACACACATGGTGAGTGGGTGTGATGGCTGAAGGGGGAGGGTGGGCAGGTAATGACTACGGTGAAGTTTGAAAGGCCCTTTGTTGGCTTCTGTAACTACATCTACACTCATTTCACTTTCCTGGAGACTCACTGCTTGACTAATGCATTCACATAAACACTTTGACAGCCTCCCTTTAGGAGTCTGTAGTGATATCGGGATGACATCAGTGAGGACCTTGCTGCTGCAATCATTGCAGGCACGATGAGAACGCATGGTGTGGGGAGCCCTAGAGAACCTCAGGGCACCATCACCATTAAAGCGCTCACAATATGTCATTAGATTTGAATTCCAAAACACTATATCCTCCATTTTAAAGAATTTTCATAAATAATTTTTTTTTTTTACATTTTGTTTTCCGAGTAATTTCAGTAGAACTGTAATTGGGTATTGTTATTTGATTTATCATTACTCAATCAAAACAACACAACTGCAATTTTATTGATATTACCTGAAATACACAATTAAATAACATAACTTTTTAATATTTCTAAAAATGGAAATATAGCATTTTGGAACCAAACTCTTCATCTATGTATCTATGTATCTATGTATCTATCTATCTATCTATCTATCTATCTATCTATCTATCTATCTTTTCTATCTATCTGTATTATTATTGTCATGCAGTTCTGTCTCTCTTTATTGAATTTAGATGAAGTGGGCTGTTTTTCCCCCATGTCTGGCTGTACATATGCAAGTTAAATGAAAGCAAATGGTTCATACCTATAAATCAAAATGGAGTGAGAGAGCAGCATGAATCATCCCAAGCCAGGAGACTAAAAGCCTGTATATCCTAGTGGCCTTCAAACTAAATCAGTCCAATTAGGTTTGACTTAGAGCTCTACTCATCTGCCTTATTTCCATCTCACAAACCCACTGAGGTACATGATTGGGAGGCATTTGAAACTGTTTCTGTCGTGTCCCTGGTTTGGGCTGCAGGCTAAATAAAATGTAATGCTTGAATTGAAAATGTATGGTTTTTATGTGCTGTGGAATTCAGAAGTCCCTGTCAAGAGGGAACAAGTTTGGATGCTACCGTGTCCAGCTGATTTGTGGAGATCTTGGTGTGTTTAATAAAACAGCAGCACTGCAGGGCCTGGTAGCGGAGCTGTCCGGGGAGGTCCGCCTGTAGCAATGTGAGACTAATGGTGCACGGTGCTTAGACAGGTGTGGGGGGGGCAAGGTGTCAGGCAGGCAGGGAGAGCCTCTGGCTATTTCTAGGACCTGCAGACTGGGCGGTGTGTGTGTGTGTTTGTGTGTGTGTGTGTGTCCGCATGGTGAAATTACAGTGTGTTTGCATGTTAATCTTTGTGTGTGTGTGTGTGTGTGTGTGTGTGTGTGTGTGTGTGTGTGTGTGTGTGTGTGTTTATAAAAACATAAGTGCATGGGCAGGCACCTCTAGGTGACAAATGACTATATCAGACATCACATGGCTAACACCACTAGCTTATTTATTCCTCTCAGTATCATATACAGAGCTCAGATGTGGAGAGAGAGGAGAGAGAGAGAGAGAGAGAGAGAGAGAGAGAGAGAGAGAGAGAGAGAGAGAGAGAGAGGGAGAAAGAGAGAGAGAGAGAGAGAGAGAGAGAGGGAGAGAGAGAAATGAGATAAACAATCTCCAGGTTTGAGACTTCTGATTTCATCATCACTCATCTCTTCTCTGCTATGGTGGAGACAGCTCTTCAGAATAAACCCATCATTCTTTAAGACCAGACACTTTGGGGAGGAAACACAGCATATGGTACTGTCTAGCCCTTTGAGATGCAGTTGGTAATGTCTCCCTCATCTTACAATGCTGTCTTCACACCTATTAATAAATGAAAATGTGCATTTATAATTCTGCACGCCCACCGACACAAGAGGATGTCATGGTTAGCGTGCTAGGCTAAGAAAGTTGGACAGCCTGGCCTCAGATTTTTTTTTTCCTGACTGACCACAAAAAGCATTAAACATAAAAAGACAAACGACAGAATTACATGTGTACACCGGATAGGCTAATGTCACTGTACCCATGGGAATAGTTCATCCCAGCAGCAAAGTAAATTTGCTGGTCAAAGCCATTTTGTTCTGTTATTGCTTTCGGTGTCTAACAGGGAGACAATCCCAACTACCCACAGCCAGCTGCACAGGGCAGTAAAGCACCCTCCACTATCAGCATCATGCCTCTTGCACTGTGATTCACCGGGTTGTCACAGCGTTCTACTACCCACAAGCCCCCATTTCTCCTCTGCTACACTAGATCCCAATCCACCCCCCCCACCACCACCCCACGCTAAGCACACTGGATGGATGCACTCGCTCAGCAAGGACGACAGCACCCAAGTGAGAGAGAGCGAGAGAGAGAGAGTGTATGTGAGAGAGAGGGAGAGGAGGAGAGGAAGAGAGACTCATTACCATGTGAGTCATGCCTCAAGGGTGAAATGTCATCGTCGCAAACACACCTACGAGGTGCAAGAGAAGAAAACACGCGTCCTCTCCAGCCACACACACACACACACACACACACACACACACACACACACACACACACACATACACACACACATACACAGGCACATGATGTACGGTCACATTATCCCCAACCGAAGTTAGAGAGGGTTCGGAATCCAATCTTGCGAATGACTGAGAGAAATGAACAGAACGTGAAATGAAGAGCCAGTCATGGAGGCACTTTCAGTCTACTCTCTGTGCTGACACACACACACACACACACACACACACACACACATCTGCACACCCGCATGTACACACATACACACACACACACACACACAAAAATAATTTCTCTTTCAGATAGACATACATACATACACACACACACACACACACACACCTGCACGCCCGCACGTACACATAGACACATAGACACACACACACACACACACACACACACACACACACACACACACACAAACCTCTCTCTCTTTATACATGCACGCACGCACACACACACTTGGAGATACACATGCCTTTTTTATCATGCATGATTGACAATCATCCCAGAGCTGCCTGGACTGGACATCACAGTGCTCTGACATGGCATGCGTCACGGCAAGAATTGGACGATGGGCAGCCACTGTCCTGACAAAGCAGACAGGCCCAAAGAAGCACGTTTGTAGCCCCAGAGGACTTCCTGTCAGACCGCACTACAGCACAGCACGGCACGGCACGGCACGGCACGGCACAACACAGCACAGCACAGCACAGCACAGCGCAGAGGTGACTCTGTGTATTAAGTGGGCGCGGTGATACGCCAGAGAGTGAAGGGGGTCTGTGTGTCTGGCTGCCCGTTTTTCTGTCCATCTGTCCAAGTTGCTGTGACTCACACTCACACACACTGCACAGCAGGAGAGCTGGATGCAGACAGACAGGCAGGCAGACAGACAGACAGACAGACAGGCAGACAGGCAGGCAGACAGACAGAACCAGTGAAGTCGGCTGTCTGCTCTGTGGAGAGGCTAAATCAAACGATCTCAACCAGGATGAAAAGAAATGAAAGAGAATGGGGAGAACAAAGGGAGATTCAAAATATCTTTACAGATCGCAACAAGATACAATATATAACACCTACAATGAACAACTAGGATACAGTATATCAGCTTATGACATTTTATGTATTTGGTGTCATTCTATTGTAAATGAAAAAGCAGGCCAAATATATGCATCATTCCGTCTAAATTGAAGCTGTGTTCAGGGTGGGGTGGGATGGAGTTGTGGCAAGCCTGCTCACACCGAGCTGAATCCCGCACCAGCCCTTTTTCTCTCTACATGACAGACATGACACTGGAGTTCAGGATGATGACATGAAGTTGCTGTAGAAACAGCGACCTACGCAGTAGCGAAGGCCAGCTTATTTTTAGCTGCGTCTATTGAAAACGGGAAAAAAGAGACAGAGACAGACAGAGACAGAGAGATGCTGAAAAAGAAATATGGATAGATAGATAGAAATATAGGAGATGATGCATGGTACACCCTTTAAATAGCATGTATAGACTGTGTGTGTGTGTGTGTGTGTGTGTGTGTGTGTGTGTGTGTGTAGCCAGATAAATAGATAGATAGGAGATGATGCAAGGCACATCATACTTCCTCCTCTGAATTTCCCTTTAAATTGCATGTATAGGTTAGTGTGTGTGTGTGTGTGTGTGTGTGTGTGTGTGTGTGTGTGTGTGTGTGTGTGGATAGATAAATAGGTAGCTATCGAAGAACTATAGGAGATGATGCATGAGACACTATGCTTCCTCATCATTTCCTTTTATATTGCATACAGGCTAGTGTGTGTGTGTGTTTGTGTGTGTGTGTGTGTGTGTGTTTGATTCATCTGGGCACTGCAGAGGGAGGACGAGAGTGTGTGGAGGAAGCGAGACAGACAGTAAATGCGAGAAGTTAGAGAAGCCCAGTCCGCAGCGCGCCGGGGGAGAGGAGGAATCCTGGGCGGTAATTGCAAAGTCACCGCCTGGCTTGGCGGCCCCCCCGAGGACCACAGGCACAAGATGCATGGAGGAGAGGGAGGCGGCCTTAAACATGCTCAAAACCAACGCAGAGACTTTGACATTAAAATGAACTTTAGTGTAATGCTCTACAAAATGTCCACTTTAAAACTTTACATTTCCGTTTGTCCCCAAGTTACCAATAGCTCAATGTTGTTTTCTGTGACACCGGAAATGCCTTAGGAATGCACATGTTTGTTTATGCAGTTGAAAGGGTCTAGAGGGCGGAATGTAGAGTAGAGAGGGTGAGAGACAGAGAAGGAGAGAGAAGGATAGAGAGATGGAGAGAGAGAGAGACAATTGAATTGAGAGAGAGAGAGGGGCTAGTAGAGGCAGAGAGAGACCTTTAATGCTCTTCCCTTATTAAACCATTGTCTTAATTTCTCACATGCTTAAAGACCAATAAATCATGCAACATAAACCCCCCTACACAAGCACACACACACACACACACACACACACACACACACACGCACACACAGACACACATGCGGTGTACACACTCAGCAGGGCTTAAAGACATGAACATCTCTGTGCTCTGTACATGAACATCTCTGAAATGTTCCATGGCACATTCCCTGTTATACTTTAAAAAACACATATGTCATCAACCTTTTTATCAAAAGCATATTCCACCATCCCCTTGATACAACCTTATACCAGAATCAGCTGAACCCACTCCCAATATCTAGAGAGAGGACCTTCCCCAAGCTTCCACATCATTCCCTCAATGAGGCATTTCCCCTGCCCTCCCACAACACACAAACAAATAGTCGACTGTCTTATTCAGCCCCTGAAAAACATTCCTCCCTTACCGCTGGATTTAGGTGTGCCACGTGTCTGTAGCCCTGAACGAGCCTCCATTGAAAATGTAAGCTTCTCGTGAAGAGAGAACAGAGTGTAAAGAATTAGAAAGAAGGTGTGTGTGTGTGTGCATAAAAGAGAGAGAGAGAGAGAGAGAGACAAAGAAAGATATAGAAAGGAGACCAACAGAGCTGCAGGACAGGACCAACAGCACACCTCCAATCTGTCTCTATGCAGTGAGTGTGCACCACTCATTTCCTCTCCTAGACTCCTCAGGCACACACATATCAGAACCAAAGAGAGAGAGAGAGAGAGAGAGAGAGAGAGAGAGAGAGAGGGGAGAAAGTGAGAGAGAGAGAAAGAGACAGAGAGAGGAGAGAGAGCGAGAGAGAGAGAGAGAGAGAGAGAGAGAGAAAGAAAGAGAAGGGGGGCATCCCATGCCTCAGTGACATGAGTTGTCTTCTCATACATGTACAGTACTTCAGCCATCAAATTCAATTGCCCTATGAGGTCAAAAGGCAATTTTCCTCACGTAACCTCTGAAGGACCCAGGCCTTGCTTAGGAGCCCTATTTAATTATACGGCGCCTCTTTAATTACTGTGCAGACAGCACAGTGCTGGACTAAGCGAATAGATCTGGAACATATGACTGCCCAATGACTCTTAGGGCCCTATTTTAATGGTCTAAAACGGAAGTGTCTTTGCGCAAAACGCATTTCACTTTGTGGGCGGATCTCGGGCGCTGATGCTATTTTACCGGCGGGATATTTGACTGTTGCGCCCGACGCAAATCTAAAATGGGGTTGTCTGAAGTAGCTACATTAATCATGGGTGTGGTTTGGGCGTAACGTGCAATAAACCAATCAGAGCGTCATCTCACATTCCCTTTAACAACTGGCACCGCTTGTTCCATAGCTGATTGCTATTATGGTGGCGTATTTGCCAGGCGCAGCCAGGAGCGTTCACAGCGCTATAATCACTGTTCAGTTGGGAACAGTTAGCTATTGATTTTCATCTTGACAAAATGTAATACAGAATTGTCACAAAGACATACTTTCCGATGTTTTGGGATCATTCTCACTGAATCACGAGGTTATGAATGCATGGTGATATATTTGCAATGTACAATGTAATCTAACATTACCTCTCTATAGACAATGCATATCTTCTGTCAGTTAATCTCTTCTCTCCCGTGCTGCCGCTGGGGCATTTGGGTTAAATGGCATCGGCATGCAGTTCAACATCACGTCTCCTTAAGTCCTCTAACATTTCCTAATTTATGTCATCAACACATCAGTGATTCGTGAAAATGTGTACGCTAGATTTATGCCTATTTTTTCACATGGACACCACACTGATTTCCCTCGAGTGGTAATATTTTTCTTTGAAATTATGTATGGTTTACAGAAATGGGAACTACACTGTATAGATGAGAGGAGCTAAGTGTGCGTTGCGCAACACAGGCGGCCAAGCAAGGGCTTCGTTTAAGTTGACCTAACTTTCAACTCTGCACAGTATCCCATTAACTGCGTGACAGTAGACTATTTACAATATTTTCTGTAAAGCAGAGTTTGTAAACACGTTATCATCAACTTAATTCACGCACAACATTTATTTGAGCAGGAGAGAGAATAACAATGAATGGATGCAGCAACTACAGAAATTGTAAAAAAATTGTAACCATACTTGCTGCTTTCTTGTACTATCTGTTGCTGGTTAACAGCACATGAAAAGCTGATTTAAGCTAATTCACTAACTCAAGACTTCAAGGCCATCATGGATATAAAACGTTTTTTGAAAATAACAAAAGGATGGAGGGAACATAGCAAAGCTTGGAGTTATTTCAGATGGGCTACAACAAGGTAGGCAAAATTATGGTGCTTAAAACCTTACACAACGGTAAATTGGAACAAAACTAAAAGTAACTTTAGCCTTTATAGGGCTGTAGCCTATAAAGTTGTCCAGATTAATAGGTCGTAATTAGGCGTTGTTGTAAAGATATTGCATGTAGATGTTGTACTATAGGCTACTAAATATTTAGGTCACCAATGCACGAACAAAACCGGGAAATGGACAAATATTATCAAGGCTTTGAATGTTTCCGTCTGTGCACGGGGGTGTCTGTAGATTGGTGTGCAACGCATTCATTCATGCAGGCCTGTGGTCATGCATGCGCCCTTAAAATAGCATCTGCATTTTCGCCACAGACTTTAGACCAGGGAGTTCCTGGTCTGTGGCGGAATTGTTTTCTGAAACTGCAAAATATCAACAGTGAACGTTTGCGCCGGAACACGCCCCGTCTTTTCGCTGAACCGCCCCCGTGGGCGCAATCGAATTCCCTAATTTACAGGCATGTACCTGTGGAGGGAAAATTCCAATATGCGCTGACTGCAAAATAGGAAAGACAAACGCGCGAGTATACAAAGTCAATTGCGCCGGGCCGGAAGATAGAGCCCTTAATGTGCAGTACCAAACAACACATGCGATCAAGCTATGCTCCTCCATAGACATGCATGACCAATATACTATATCCGTAAGGTTAAAGGACCAATACAGTTTTTGTCTACAACTAGCGAGCTAACTAGTACCTAACTACCAACAGCCCAGATGGCACTGATAAAAAGCCTGCTAGCAAGATACATGGTGACAATGCTGCGTGTGCAGTGAAAGCATGTCTGACATTTCTTCGGGACACTCAGTCCCACATCACAGAACTACACTGTACGTAGCCTGAACAGCTAGTCGGAAAGATAGGTCTGTTTATTTTTACTTTTACACATAAAATCTGTTGGATAATGTTGCTTTAACCCTTTATTTCAATGATCCTGGAGGAGAATAACCTAGATGGAATAAATATTAAGCCTGAAATGTGATTAGCCTATCAAAATTAAGTGGCTGCTTATCCTGTATGTTTTATTATTTAAAGTTCACAAGTGTGTTCACTTAGAATTTCTGAATGCCTTTCATAAGAGGTGATTTCCCACACCACTGTATTTGTGGCAGTTGAGCACCCTGAAGCTACTGCTATCAGTCGGCGGAGGAATGACTCAAGGTTCCTGCTCCCTGTGGTGTTTTCAAAAGGGTGATGCTCTGCCACTTGGAGACACTTTGAATAAGATGAATCTCACTCACTCACGCATGCATGCTTTCATGGTCTTCACTGCAATTACTGCCTCTTCACCTCCAGCTATCCGAGGCTGAGAGGAGCGAAAGAGCACAGAGCATAGAGAGAGTGCTGCTCCAAGATGCTGTTCTTGACAAGAGCATCTAACACGCTGAGACCAATGCTATATTTCCGACTTGAAATTGCCAAGTTCCGTTTAGGACAAACTCGGAAGATGACATTTTCCGACCTCTCACAAAAACAGTAGTACAGTTAAATGACACTCACAGTCTGAGCCTCTACTTCTGAAGTTTTGATCATGGAATATGGGACTAAGGGGATATTAGAATATTTGGTTATTGGAAACAACTGGACTAAAAACAACTGAAATGCACGTTGATGGAATAGCCTTTTCATAGATTGTTCATACAGTACACAGCATAAACAAATGAAGATTTGTTCCAATAAGCTATATCCTCCATTTCAATGACTTTTCATTATAGTATAGTAATTTCAGTGCAACTTTAATTGGATCATTGCTATTTATTTTTACTAAATCAAATCAAATTCATTTTAAAAATGGAGATATAGCGTTTTAGAACCAAACTGGGATTTTCCATGTCTTAACCAGAGATTCTGCTTTGCCTATCTCCTTCTCTTCCATACTTATCCCTGCCCCAACCTCATCTGATTTAAGTCAATGTAATGAAGCTCTTGACTAACTAAATCACATGTGCTTAGCTTATCAGTAGCGCCACTGAGGAAGTCAGTCAGGTGTTCAGAACAGAGAGGAAAGATTGTGAACGTAGCGAGCAGTGCTCTAAACCAGTGCAGCTCCATGCAAAAGCAAATGCAATACAGTAGTGCTGAACCCGTCCGATTTACAGCCTTGGGGCACTCTCCTGGTATGATATTTACATGGGTGATTAAATATTATTCCTGAAGGAATGTACACTGTTTAATTGATGTTGTAAAATTGTAGTGGAATTCAAATATGCAAACTAAAATTCACCAAATGGCAGAGTATTACACTGTCAAGCTCCATGCTGTAAGACCTCTGGTCTTGTCCAACTGAGGGGGAAGCTTTTGATTGGCAGGTTTGTTGGCAAATATTTGTAGTCTATTTTGGAGGCTTTTACCTTTAATTGTGACAGGACACCAGAGATTGGCAGGAAATTAGTGGGAGAGTGAGATGGGAGATCGGGAAATGGCCACGAGTCGGAATCTAATACTGGATGCTGTCGCTTGCTCCACAGTGCCCCCCTTGTTGCCACACTTTTGTGGCCTTTTTGCTTTATATTCTGAGGATAAATATAACTGACTAAATATCCTAGGGATGCAAAGATGTTTTGAGAAGGACCAAGTGATGAACACCTTCACCACACTTATGGTGTGTGTGTACTGTATGTGCGCGTGTCTGTGTGTGTGTGTGTGTGTGTGTGTGTGTGTCTGTATCTGTGTGTTTGTGTTTAATGCCACCACTTCTCTAAGACCAACCTGATAACATCCACCCTGTACGTAATGAAGGCTGGCATTTGCAGAGCTGGAGATGATCCTTGTGGCATTTCTAAAGCCCGGAGTCTGTGTTATCTACAGAACTCCACTCGCCTCGTGTTTATTTGTACTTTAGAAATGGTGAGCAATTAATTATGAAGTGTAATGGAGAGATTAAAAGCAAACAGCCAGGCACTTCAGGGCTACACTTTAACCTGATTAAGCATATGAAAACCCCAGCAAACTGATGATCTCAAAAATCAAACACTATGTGTGCCCAGGGAAAGAGACCTCACAACAAACACTGGAACACAGACAGAACCTTGACGGAGATAGATTATTGACAAGTTAAAAACAAATTCTTAAAAAAACACAGAAGGACAGTATCAAATAGGAGAGCAACAAAGGTATGATCCCAGACAGAATATTTATACATTACATGACAAAAGACTGGCAACCTTGACACTAACGATATGAAATTGGCAGCCTATAAAAAGTGGTAGCCTAGCCCAACACACAGTCTAGCCTTTATAGTCTTTCCTATGACAACCAGAGAAATGTCATCTCATCTGCAAATGAAATTTGAGAGCACACTATAGTTTATCCTCCCTCCAAAGCCAGGTGCACACTGTTCACTTAGAACGCTGAACATCAAAATGAAAGGACTCTGCTCTGTAAACCTGTAATTCACAGTGAGAGCAGTGCAGGGATCAGGGGGCCATGGGATGGTGGGGTTGGAAAATCTATGACCATGACCACTCCAACAACTGAAAAGATGACCACACCATCAACTGAAAAAAAACCTAAATAGATGACCACACCATCAACTAAAAACATGACCACATCAACAACTGAAAAGATGATCACACCATCAACTGAAAAAAAAAATGACCACACCATCAAGTAAAAACATGACCACACCAACAACTGAAAAGATGACCACACCATCAACTGAAAAAAAAACTAAATAGATGACCACACCATCAACTAAAAACATGACCACACCATCAACTGAAAAGATGACCACATCATCAACTGAAAAGATGACCACACTATCAACTGAAAACACAAAATGAGGTGCAAATTAGTCGCTTTGAGAATAGGACGTGGTTGCAGTCTATGTGTTAATGGGTTGTGTCTAAAATTCCAGGCCACAACTGCATGGTCTTGGAGATGTAGTAGGGTGTCATGGCCTGGCTGGTGAACTATAACCTAATCTATGAAGAGTGAACCAGAAATCAGATGAAAAGACAATTTGAGATGCAATGAAGAGCTTTGAGGGTGGAACACAGTGGTGAACCATAACATTGTTCACAGGAAATCTGTAAAGTCAATAGCAATGCTACTGAAGTTAACACGTTAACAAGATCAGAAGTCAGACTACTGCACTGTTAGCAGCTAACAGACAGAAGTTAACACGTTAACAAGATCAGAAGTCAGACTACTGCACTGTTAGCAGCTAACAGAAGTCAGACTACTGCATTGTTAGCAGCTAACAGACAGAAGAAAGCAGTGGTGCATGTTTTCTAGATGTGGCTTGTTAGGGTGGTGTTTAGACGACTTAGACAACGAAAATGATGCAAATGGTGATATTTTTAGTTTTTTAAAAACTCTGGGCTGATCATTTTTTTGGGAAAACTCTGTTTGCTCATTTGCGTCAGGTACAAACGGAGATTTATGTGACGAGGCGGAGATTTTTCATCAAAAGTTAAAAAGAGAAAGAGAAAGTGATTCATTGCTGTTGTTGCTTTTTTCGGGATTCTGATTGGCTAACGTGTGCTTGAGCTTCTCACTACACTACATACAGGCCATGCTCCTGAGGCATATACACGGGTTGTTGTAAACAAAAACTTTTCTGAAAAAAAAAGTGACAGGTGTACACAATGTTATTTTTGAAAACGGAGAGGGTGAAATGTGGGCCACGTATAAACGTAGCCTAGATCTCTGGCACTCTAGACACACTATTACATTTGAAAACACTGAGATCATCTCACATGAGGGATCCATCAAAAGCAAAACAGAAGTTTGACAAAACAATAAACTATGACATAGCCATTTACTCACACTTGCATCCAACAGTTGGACATCATGCAGGGTGAGGCATCTAAATAAGCAGTGGGAACTGAACCATTGACCTTGGCATGATGCTGTCATGCTGTTCCAATTAAGCTATTGAGCTTACCGCATCACATCTACATCCGGTAACAGCATGCAACAAGATATCCAGCCCACAGGATTCATACAGTTGATCAGCACTTGGTAAACTAGACTAGTGAATGTGCACCACTGCGTGTGCACTCACGGCAGGCTTGCCTCCCTGTCACACACAGCACAGAGCAGCATGAGTCTGACCTGACCCAGTTCTGTGTGCTGCAACTCCCAAAAAATGGGACAAAGTCATCTAGCCAGGACCAACCCGATTCTACTAAAGATGAGGTAATTATAGAAATAGCACAGAAATAGTGTGGCAACAGCTCTGTTTAACGGCCTGTGTTTAACTGACTGCAAATTAACTGGCAGAGCAGAGCCTTACACACACACACACACAAAAAGTTTGGTTTGATGTTTATCAAGGCCACGGAAGCCTTGTGAACTTCAAATCAGATGTCAGGGGAAATCATATTACGACAATGACAACTTGACATCTTTTAAGATGACAACCTTGGATATAGGAAAAAAAGGGAAATCTTTAGGACCCAGAGGAATCCAAATCTCTTGTTTCTCTCCTGGATGTGCTGTGATGTCATGCACATGGACTGTAAGAAGTACCCCTTGTTAAACATCCAATAGCTTGCATACATGCACACACATACCAAGACAAACCATGCAATCAAAAATAGGTGAGCTACTATAATCTATATTCATGCTACCATAGCACTGCTAGCCTCTCCAGAGCTAAAGCGAACTCTGTTGTGAGGGGAGATGGGAAGTGGATGAGGGAGGAGGAGAAGAGGGGGAGGATGGAGAGGAGAGAAGACGCACACAGAGAGAGGAGAGGGATGAAGGAGAGAGATATCCCTGCATAGTTTCCCTGGCTGTAAGGAAGACCTGGCTTTTTCTGCAGCTGTGAGGGAAACTGTGACTCTCACTCTCTCTCTCACTCACTCACACACAAACACACACACACACACACACACACACACACACACACAGAGAGAGAGAGAGAGAGAGACACCATGCAGCACCTTCAGCTAGAGAGAATGAGAAATGCAATGATATGAAGAGAGATACAGAAGCAGGAACACAGAGGCAGACATGAGAGGGAGATGGAAACCAGTCCGAGAGAGACAGAAAGAGATGAAGAGAGAGAGAGAGAGGGAGGGAGAGAGTGACAGAGAGAGAAAGAGAGAGAAACAGAGATGCAGCGCTCCATACGAACCGTGCTGCAGTTTGCTCAGGCAGCCTGAGTGGCAGAAGGAGCGGACGCCAGTCCCGGGCTCCCAGCATCCTCGGCCCTTCATGCCCCGTGTCCCTCTCATCAGCGGCCGGCCGGCCCGCGGCACGCCACACACACACACACACACGCACGCATGTGCTCTTCTACACACACACACACACACACGCCTGCGCGGGAACAGGAAGTGGGCTGGGCCACTACATTGTGTGGGGGGGGAAGCCAGGTCGGTGAGTCTATTCAGTCCCTGCCGCCTTCACACATGCGCACAAACACACTCGCACACTCTCTCACAAACTCACCTGCTCTAACATGCACGAATGGTCATTCTGCAAAAGAAGAAAAACTCACACACACACCCACACACACACACACACACACACACACACACACTCTCTCTCTCTTTCTCTCTCACTGCACACGCAGGAAAACTAATTAAATGCACCCGCCCTCGCATTAGTGTTCTGTCCTGTGCTCTTTCTCTGCCTGTCCTAATGCACATACAGACCTCTCAAACACACACACACACACACACGGACACACACACACGGACACACACACATGCACACACACACGGACACACACACATGCACACACACACAAACACACACGTAGCACAGCACATTTGCCATTCCTCTCCACATGCCGTTCTCAGTGCAGTGCAGTGAAGAGAGGGGAGCAAGGGAAGTACAGAGAGGGAGGGGGAGAGGGAAAGAGAGAGAGACACAAGAAGAGAGAGAGAGGGGGGAGAGAGAATTTAACAGTCAGCAGCTCCAGGAAATGTACAGAAGAGTGCATTACGTCCCTAACACACACACACACACACACACACACCAGTAATGTATGTAATGTTTGACCTGTACAAAATCTATTCCCTGAAGTCAAACTTAATTATCTGCTGTGGAACACATGACTAAAGTAAAATATAATGTAGTGTAGATGTGATTGGTGTCAGTCTAGATACACACACACACACACACACACGCTGGTGTCCCTCTAGATACACACACGCACACACACGCACACGCACACACACACATCTAACATCTCTTTGTAGTCAATGCAGATCCCTGACCACAGAGCATCCAGGGCAAGGTCACTGCAGATATATAACAGACAAGAATGTGGCAAAGATGGCCAGCTCCCAGCATGCAATGCGCTACTAAATACGGAACAGTGATATTTTTGATCACTGCCAAGGTACGCTGTAGGCTGTGTGCTGCAGCTCCAAGGTGACCTTGGAGAGTCCTGCTTGCTCTCTCAGTGCATCCTGTGTGTGTGTGTGTGTGGGTGTGTGTGTATGTGTGAGAATGTATTTGTGTATGTGAATGTGGTGTGCGCACATGATTATAGATGACCACGAGAAAATACCATTTCCCATGCACACACCTCATTCACACACTAAAGAACAGACACCAGCATGCATAAACAAACAAACGTGCACACACAAAACACTCTCACACACACACACACATACACACACAGCCAGATGTGACAGACAGATGTGAGGCGCTCAGCACCACAGCCCTGGTGAAACACCTCCCATCCAGTGCTAGCTTGCCACACTCTCTGGAACAAGGACTAGTGAGTGGCAACTCATTAACCTTGTGTGTTGAACTCAACGCTGCCATCCATCCCCACACACGACTGCCCACTCCAAGCACACACACCACGTTCAACAAACATAAGGACGCTGCAGCAGAATGCAGCAACCAGCGCTAGGCTACATGAATAGCATTAGCCTGTGGCGCTAGTTTAATGTGTCCCTGTAGCTACGCGGCTGGGCTGGCAGAGGAGGAGAGAGCAGTGACGGAGGCTGCGGTGCGACAGAGA
Organism: Alosa pseudoharengus; assembly: GCF_046254945.1. Taxonomy (NCBI): domain Eukaryota; kingdom Metazoa; phylum Chordata; class Actinopteri; order Clupeiformes; family Clupeidae; genus Alosa; species Alosa pseudoharengus. The sequence goes on from NW_027468848.1 coordinate 35,369,650, forward strand.
GAGAGAGAGAGAGGAGGGGGGGAGAGAGAGAGAGAGAGGAGGGGGGGAGAGAGAGAGAGAGAGGAGGGGGGGGGAGAGAGAGAGAGGAGGGGAGGGGAGAGAGAGAGATAAAAGCAGGAAACAGAACAGAGAGGCTGGAGTCCAGCTTTGCTTGTTGTCCGTCCACAAAGTACATCAGCCGGGAAGACCAGGACAAGCAGATGACCGCTGCACTCTGCCCCCCATCATGCAGCGCTGGCAAACGCACCCCTCGGCTGGGTCTCCCTCCCCTCATGTGGGCTAATCAGCATCTCACCTGGCTACACTTAAGCTGCCGGTGGAGTTCATATCTACCTCTCTCTCTCTCCTCTTTGTCTATGTCCAGCATTCTCTCTGTCCCTCCCACTTGTTATACAGCAATGGCACTTGAGAAACGAAGACAGACCAACACACTGTACAAAAGAGAAATAATTGGAATGACAATACTAAATCATAAACATGCTGCCAAATTCATCTAAATCTATAACCATTGAGCATTGTATGTTGAAATGTCTAGACAAAAGGAGAGAGAGAGGGACAAATTAGAAAAGAAAGAGAGAGAGAGAGAGGGGTGAAAAAGTGGAAGTAGTTTAAAGCACTGGGCCTGCACTGGATGCATCTCCTGATTGGCTAGAAGGAAAGGGTGTGTTTTGGCAAACTATTTCTATTGAGTCTTGCCAACGATTCATCTGATTTATAAGAGGGTGCGGTGGGAGATGGAGAGGAGGACTGGACTGGACTGAACTCAGCCCACAGGCTGACCACACCACAATGCTTCCTGCTTTGTGCAGTTCAGTTATCCGATAAAATGCCTACATATCATACATAATAATATCTAAGCAACTGCAATTCCTCAGGTCCTCTCTGCTCATAAAATGACACTGACGGATGGCCTTTGTTGCCATGGGCTTTGTCTCTGATTTGGCGCAGCTACAGCCGGTGCAAAATCTAGAGAGCGAAGAGCCACTATTTCAGCCTGATGCCAAACCATGGGCAAGCTAGCTGCTCACAAGTCCACATCTCTCTGGGTAGCTGGATAATGCATCAATAGCTCATTAAACTGGCAAGCAACGTGCATTTGCAGATAAC